>NC_135498.1:12520588-12820588 GCF_052857255.1 Amblyomma americanum | reverse complement strand
CGAGGCGGCGCTGGCGATGTGATTGCTGCTGGCGCCACCATACCAGCGCACGGAGCCCATACGGAGAAGCACCGCTGTCGCCACCAACCGTTCAAAGCTATCAACACACGCCGGTCCACAAATGACGAATGCATCTAAACAAAACAGACGCAAATCAACCAGCTGCGTACAAGAGCACATCGCAGACTTTTTTCGATTTTCTTTTTTACCTGCCTGAACCTACAATCCCATTTGCTTGCAAATAATCAATTTCCTTTTTTTTCCGAGCGCGACAGATGGGGAACTGACACACTTATCTTCTTCATGCAAGATACATAGGGCTTCGAAAGTTTCGCGGCTTCCCTGTGTGCCGAACCTGCGCAGAACACGTGTATCCTTCAAAAACGCTTTGCATGCCGGCTTGTGCAAGCGACGACGAATGTGGGCAGCTAAATGGCCCCAGCCACTTACCGAATCGATATTTCGGCGATGCTCTACCAAGCGCTCGTTAAGAACACGCCCGGTTGCCAGACAACAGGCAGGCAAGTGTTTGGAACCGCCACGGGCGCTTCGATTTCGGTCACTTGCGCCAACCTTGCGTTGGAAACCATCGAGGCCCTCGCCCTTGCTTCGTTTCCTCGTCGCCCAAAAATTTTTCTGCGCTATGTAGATGACTGCTTTTGCGTGTTGAACCAGGCCCCGCCGCGGTGGCTCAGTGGTTAGGGCGCTCGACTACTGATCCGGAGTTCCCGGGTTCGAACCCGATCGCGGCGGCTGCGTTTTTATGGAGGAAAAACGCTAAGGCGCCCGTGTGCTGTACGATGTCAGTGCACGTTAAAGATCCCCAGGTGGTCGAAATTATTCCGGAGCCCTCCACTACGGGACCTCATTCTTCCTTTCTTCTTTCACTCCCTCCTTTATCCCTTCCCTTACGGCGCGGTTCAGGTGTCCAACGATATATGAGACAGATACTGCGCCATTTCCTTTACCCAGAAAACCAATTATTAATTATTATTATGTTGAACCAACAAGACGCGCCTGCCCTACTACACCATCTGAACTCCATCCAACCAACGACACAGTTCACAATGGAAGAGGAGAGTTCCGGCCGCATTGCCTTTCTCGATGTTTTAGTACAGCGCACAGCGAATGGCCTCGTGAAGTCGGCCTACCGGAAAGCCACACATACAGGCCAATACCTGAACTTTGCCTCTGCGCATCCGGTTGGGCACAAGCGCTCCGTGGCACACGCGCGCAAGCCTATATATATATATATATATATATATATATATATATATATATATATATATATATATATATATATATATATATATATATATATATATGTTCATCCCCGCAAGCGCGAAGGAAAGAAGAAAAAAAAGTATAAAAAAAGAGCTCTCTAGAAATGGCTACCCAAGGCAAATTCTTAACTCGCAGCAATGCTGATCTTCAAATCCACCCACAGCAGCGAAGAAAAGCGAGCCGCCATTCGTTACGCGGTTGGTGTGAGCGAAACACTGGCAAGAATCTTCAGTGACTATGACGTTCAAATCTGCCACGTGCCCACAAACAAGCTCAGACGGCAACATAATTGTGCGGGTGAAAGACAAGCTTGAAAGCACTAGATACCCCGAGGTTGTTTACAAGATTCCTTGTCAGGATTGCGATACAGCCTACATCGGCGAAACTGGGGACTACAGGAGACGGCTCGGGGAGCATAAAAATGACGTTGCCAAGGGGCGAACCAAGGAAAACGCCTTGGCAGATCACCAGAAGTGCACCAGTCACATTATCGCCTGGGACGCAGCCAGTATCATTTCCACCGAGAAATCGTTATCTTCCCGCCTACTCCTAAGTCATTCCATATCCAATCAACTCCGCACACACTTAATCGGACACGTGGGCCCATGCCTGCAGCATACGCATGCTCATTACTGCGACCTTCACTCGTATAAACACGGCCGTTCCGTTTTTCGTTTTCATATGTGAACAAGGGACCCATAATGGTCCCGAAACGTCATTTGTTTTTACCCTCTTCCTTTTCTTGGCGAGTGTTAGGTTTTTCATAATGGCATCATTTCCTCGCCAGACGAGTTTTCGTCGAACTCCGGACTAAGTGATGTCGGGCCGTTGCCCTTTTGCCAGGGTATATGGGGTATATGCGGAGTCAGCATAAACCTTATTAATGAAGACCTCTTGGGAGGGTGTAAGGCTGGTCTTGCAGGGAAAGAGGACCGGAGGAGTATGTTCTTTAATGCGGGAACGACTTGAAGTAGGGAGAGACGCACGGGCACACTGCATGGTAGCCACTCACTGAGGAGGCTGTGTAGCTTAAGAAGATATGCCCTGTGGAGTGGTGGTAATGAAGAGTTGATCGTCCCACTTGAAGCGGCAGCGGCATGTGCCGCCATATTGGTCGCGGGCACATCCGTGTGCCCCGATGTCCAGATGATTGCGATCGATTTTATTTATTTGTTGTTTTAGTAGCTATTCATTAATAAATAACAATGGGAGGAAACGATGTTGCTAACAGCGGCATCTGTCATCGGAACCTGAAGCACCTGAGCTGAGACTAACGCGAATAAAAGGACAGGGAGAGTTAAGAAAAGTGGGATCGATGGTAAGAAAGGATAGGGGTAGGGGGTAGTATACACTGTGTACAAATAAATAATATGGAAATAAATGCGGGATGCTGCGCCGTGCATGGCAGGAGTACTAATCACCTGAATCGACTTGCAGCATTACAGCAGGGCGGAAGAAGGTACAAAACATTTATAGGAATTCAAAACAGAGCAAATAAACAAAAGCATCAAGTTACACAAAACTTGTAAGAGCCTCAAAGCGGTCAAAAAGCATCACTACTGATAATAGAAACAACTCATGAACGAGGCTCCATGTACCCCTCAAAGGAGGCCCTTATAATGAACTCTGATCAGATGTCTTGCACTGATTGTCTCTTGTACTGACATACAAATCAGATTTGTGATAACCTGGCCGGTCATCATAAGAAGGATAAATGCACATGAAGTTCGAAAAGAAATGAGTTCCTAGTAAGCAAGGCTGAAGATAAAATAACGAGAGATATTAGAGGCTTTCAAGAAAAAAAAAAGCACGGCGCTTCTTTTGTCAGTTTGCCTTAGGTATCTCTATCGCAAAGGAACTGGGCCCATCACGGGTCCAGTCCATAAAGAGAAAAATAAACAAGAGAAAATGTTAGGTTATCGCGTCTTTCTTGTAATTTTTGTATGCTGTTTATGAGTGTACAGATTTTCCGAATTCTGCAGGGCAGCGGGTAGTGAATTCTTCGCAAAAAAATAAGAAGAAATAAGCTGTCTGTTTGTGCGCCGACGTGCTTGCCTTGACAGTATCTTCTGGTTTCCGTTTTGGAGGCTTTTCTTGGGAAATGAACCAACTCGCCCGACGGAGTAGTGGTGATTAACGCGTGAGGATTCCATATCTCAGCCTGTCAAACCGTTTCTTCCCTTTCTTCAGGCCCCTCCCCTCCTCTGAGAGTGGACCCCCAGCAGAGGTTGTTCGCCAATCATCAGAGAGAGATTACTGCCGCGTCGCGTTCCCCCCCCCTTCTCCCCCTCCCCCATCATCACCAAGTACCACGTTTTGCCGGTCACATAAGCAGTTCGTTCACTGAAGTCGACGCGTTCGTTTTGTGTCTGCCTTTTTGTGGATCTGCCAAGAATAGTGAGTAGAATCTTCGTCGCTATTTGGCGTTCTACGGTCACCATTTGGTTGCGGAGGAGCTGGTACTGTTTTTCAAGAATTCGACCGTCTCGTTGGCCACGAGGGAAACTCCGTTCCAAGCCACGAGGGAAACTCCGTTCCAAGGAACTTTTCAGCATGCCACCGAGTTCGGGCCCCTTCAAAGGTATTGATTCCCTGACAGTTCTAGCATGGGAGAACATCTTCTCACTCCTCGACGGAGGGTCCCTGATGGCGTTCGCCGAAGCTGTTCCCAGCCTCGCATATATCGCCTTCCAGGAGCGTATCGTTCGAAAGCTCCGATTCACTCCCGACACCGACGAGCGCACGATGGAACAATTTCACGCGGCAAATATTTCGGGTCGTGTGCAAAAGCTAGAATTCAATAACTGCCTTTCGCTGTCGTCCGCAGTCTTGCTAAACTGCATCTCCAGCTGCAGTGATTTGAAAGAACTGTATTGTGTTAACTGCGTCGTTCAACCTTGGCATCTGTTCGATCTTCTAGCTACTAAGCTAATCCAAGTGCGAAAGCTCGAATGGACGCTGCACGATGGCCGGTTCTACGAGCAGTTGTTGGTCCCCAACGTCGAGCCGCCAGACATGCAACTGGAGAGCATGTATTTAGAGCTGGTGGCTTCGCAACAGAATGTTGACTTTTTAACGATCCTCCTCAAGCATTGTCGCGGGCTGCAAAACTTGCACATCCACTCTATCCGGAAAGAAGGTGCAAGTGCATACACCGCCGACCTAGGTTTAAGTATGGAAGTGGCTCGTCCCCTGAAAAACTTGAACGAGCTAAAGTTGACTTCCGAATGGGTGTTCGCCCCCGAAGCACCACGAAGACCCCGCCATCGGGAGCCACGCCGCGTTCAAGTCGTAGACATTGTTCACAACAACATAAGTTTTCGGCTGAGGCCGGTACATTCCCGTAATGTGACCGTGTTCGATAAAGGGCTGCAGAATCATGAACTAAGAGGGAGCAAGGAAGCAGTGGTGGTCATGAAAGCCAATGCAGACATAGACCGCCGCCGCCTTTCTGAAGTCGTCGCGGATCCCGAGCGCTGGAAGGATGTCTCTTCACTGTCACTGTGCCTTGCACACTTTGTCCCGTTTGAAGAGCAGCCGCTCAGAACTGTGACCGCCAGAAAACTCTACATGAAGGGAACGCAGCTCTTTTTAAAGAGCTGCGTTTCCAACATCACAGAGTTGAACCTAGCGTTATTTCACTGCGACCGCGGCACGAATGGGTCCGCAGTGGTAGGTTCCACGCTGCCTCACCTCCGGGCACTGGCGCTCGCTCCCTGCGGCGTCAACCAGGCCGACTCCCTCTCGTGCCTGGCCCGGGGATGCACAAACCTGGAGCAGCTGGACGTCCGGGCGGAGCGTGACAAGAGTGGCGCCTACGTGTGCAAATTCTGCAAAGTGTCGCTCCGCTTCAGGGAAGCATGCTTCAGGGAGCTCCACGTGAGGACCAAGCTTTGGCGGCTCAGTCTGGATGGCACAGTCCAGATGGCCTCGCTGGATTTCCTCCGCGAGTGTCGCGTCACTGATCTGCGGTTGAGCCTGGAGAGCACCGAGAAGATGGCGATAAACACTGCCAATTTCCATGCTAGCCTGACCCGGATGCTGCGAGACAACCCGAGGCTCCAGCAGCTAACGATCGATACCCGCGGCATCCCTCTAGCGCAGAACAGAATGGCGACGGGCCTCTCAACCATTTCCACCCTGCGACATCTGTGCGTCCTCACGCAGGCGGCGGCCACCAAGGGCAGCGTCGCTTCCTTCTTCAGGTAACTGGTTAGTTATATGTGTGTATATTTACTTATTCGCATGTTACGTTTGCCCATGTCATCTCCCTTCATACGCCTCTTGCGTTCTCCAGTGGAGCGCGTAGCACGCCAGAAAGTCTTAATTTACCACTCTACCCTTCTTAGTAAATACGTATGTGTATCTCCTCTTAGGCTCATGCAGGCCGAACTGCCGCTACTGGAGGTGTTTCACGCGCACTACATGGACACCAAGTGGAGAGTGAATCCGGTCACGTGGCTCCGTCAGCGGCATGCCGTCGCGACTAGGCTGCGCAGCGGGAAACGGCGGCGCTCAGGAGCCGGTGTGTTCCTCGACAACGGGCCCTGCCTCGGCTGCTGCCAGTCGACTTTTATCGGTCTAGTGAGGCCGCGCAACCGTGTTTAAGGTGACGTCGAGGACACAGCACCCAAAATTCTATCGCCTGCGACCAAGGAAGCAACCCCGGTTCGGGCTTGTAATAATCGTCGAGCCATTTTGTACATGCCTGATGCTGCTCATGATTGCACCTGTATAAACGCCATTATTGCTCTTTTTCTACACTCTGTTATGAACGGGATGCACACCAGCCGAAGAAGATTAAAGCGAAGATTCAATCGGCAGGGATGATCATGCGGTAGCGGCAATTCCGACAGGTCGTATGACCCCACGAGGACCCCAAGAACAAAAGATGTGCTGGGAACCCGCCTGCGGAATCTTTCCCACGCTCTTCAGGAAGGGGAAGATGACCTTCCCTTTGTCTGTTTCTTCGCAAGACGCGACCGGCGGTGGTCAGACGACAGGGCAAGAAGACAACGGCGCCTTCCCGAAATTAACCGTGACTGACAAGCGCCGGTGTTTGGATGGACATGTACAGCTTCGGACGAAGTAGCAGCGGACCTCCGAATCCTCCTCGCCCATTCCCACGGTGCTCCGCGTGCTATGTGCGGTGTCACCCTTCCGATCTGTGCCTCGTGTTGTGAGAGGGCGGAGCAGGCGGGCTGAGTGAGAACGATCGCTCTGGGCCTTGGCCACAAGGTCATCCAGTCACTCGACGCTATGAACTTTTAATTTGTGACTGTTTGCTCTTTTTTAAATTATGTAAATAGGTTTTCGCAAAGTGCCAGTAAACCTGCTTGTTTTTCGTTTTCCCAACGTTCAAGTTCCACCTACCCTCAGCTCGAAGGCTCGGACACGCTACCCGAAAGAACCCGGGTTCGAGTGAACCCCTGCGTCACGACAACTTCTTGCCGTGTGCACTGAATATTGTATTGAGTGCAGGATACTTACCAGGTGCATGCTCAATGTTGTTGTTTTTTCTTTCGACACTATAAAGCAGAAGAAATAGATTGCATTGAACATTTCCCGCAATCGCATGCTCTAAATTTTGTTTCTACCACGGCGTATACTACAGTCTTAGCCACCTTGAGAAGACACTGTAGTTATCCAAAGGGTTGTGCCTTTTTGGACGCCATGTTAACACTAGTAGTGAATGTGTAGATTTCGCCGGAGCAGGCTGGGGGTTCCGCGGCTGCCTCCTTATCACCTATAGTAGTTCACCGTGTCGCCCCCACCTCTCGCCTCCGTCGTAAGGGCGAAGGTTAGTTGTCCATCTTCTAGCTGGATGAAGAAGTCAAGACATCGACAGTCTTTGTATTAAGACCTTCAGTCGTACGTCCACACGCGTAATTTGTCCAGAGCCTTTGATAACTTACAACAAAGTGTATTAGAAAATATCTACGAACACTGAGTGGACGAAATCTTGGAAGCGTTCTCGTTTCTAAATTCTCTCTAAGCCAGTCGCAAGCGGCGAAATCGCATTTTCCTAGCACGTGTAGATTGCAGGTGTCTTCCAATGCTGAGGGCCCTAAGCTTGCAACAATGCAGATAGCCCCTCCAAGCCTTCTCGGTCCCCTCTCAATCGCTCCGAAACCACGGAACGGGGCTTGTAAATCAAAGTAAAAGTCAGCAGCACCCTGTCTTCGTGGAATAGGATGCTCGGATATGTAGCTGCTACCTGGATTCATGCTGCACAAGCATGATTTCTTTACTCTGTTTGCTCTGTCAAGAGAAACTGCATGACCAAAAGAGGCTTCATTTATCCACGTCAGCAAGCACTAATATAGTACGTCGCATCGAGTGTTTCACGATGACGTAAAGCCGCGTACCGTTTCACTCAAAAACCTGAGTGGATAACAGGAGCAAACATCGCATATCGCGCGCTGAAATGCTCGCACCCGCAGAAAGACGTCGGGTCGAATGTTTTTTTACAAGTGCGCCTCCAGAAAAAACCGTCTTCTGCGAAATGTGCGCTGCAGACAGTCACCCACTGTCCATTCTTCCTTCAAACGAGGGTCCTTCGGAAATGAATGCCGGATTATTTTGCTGTGAATGGCCCTGCTGGTGCACTGTGGCACACTGCGCATGCGGTTGCTTTGTAATTTTCTGTTGATTTGAAGAAAAGAAGCAGGGAACAACACAACGAGCAAGCAATACTACACAAAGGCACGCACGGATACACACTGCGCGGTCAGCGATCGCCGTCGTGGCGTTTCCTCTTTTCGCCGTGGTGAGGCGCCGGCGTCTCTGGAACTTTCGCAGGGAATGTGGAAGCGCGCGCCCTCCGCACTCCATCCCCGGTGTGGTTGAACCAACCCAACAGCAGGTTCTAAAAGGGTGAGGCGGCAGCTCCCACGTGCGGGCATCTCGCAGGGCTACTTTGCACACTTTGTCGGACCGCCCCTACCTCATTCCAGGACCTTTCACTCTCCTCTCACAGTAGCTTTTCAGTCGCACTCACGGTGTAAGAATACCATACTGAGGTGTTGACACTCTTCCCCCGCCGCGCGCGAGAGCGCCGCCCGCTCGCGGCCACAATATGTTCGGGTGGGGGGGCCTTGGAAACCGGTCCGACCGGTCACCAACTTAGAGGGCGCTGCGAAATGGGGTCCCACGCTAGGCGGCTCGGTCCGGCGTGGCCCGGCAGTGCGCACGTGTTTTTGCCTCGTTTTGTAGTATGCGGCTGCTTGCTGTGCTGTTTTAAACAAGTTCCTTTATTTTAGACCAAGACCTTGTGTTTGGCTATCGTCGGCAGAGTAGCCCACAGCTGGTGAGTGCTGCGCTGAGTGCTGCGCAATGGGGCGAAAGTGCTTCGTGCCGAACTGCAATTCGGGCTACCGGACTTGTGCGGAGCGTGTGACATTGTTCAAAGCTCCGTCCGACAATGTTCGTTTGGATAAGTGGAGACTGTCTACTGGGACACAATTGATGGTGTTCTTGACACCTACACCATTACTTTTCCATGTGATGAGCACAAGGAAGAAACAGTGGCTCAGTTGCTGCACTGCTATGTTAGCATGCGGATGAGGCAGCACTGCAGGCACGTTAACATGAGCATGAAAAAGGAGACTCAAGAAAAAAAGAAACTGGCAAAGCTTTGTTCCTCTTAGCCGCAATTTTCATCATATGTTCCTCTATGCCAAAGTTTTTGCGACTTTTTCTGCTTACGTTAGACGGAAAACTGCTGTTACCGCGCAGTGACACTGTGTATATCTTGAATATTTCACCCAGTTACTGCATTTTTTGTTTGCACTGTGCATATGGTGTGCAATAAAGTTCTGAAATTTTTCAATTCGTTTTTTTATTGTGGGAGTACATGACAGTGTGACCTTCTGAGATGGTGATTTCCTTATATTTTTTCACCTCGTGAGTTTCGAAAGCGTACTTGGCTGAACGTTGACCCCTGCATACTTGAGTCCTTCAAGAGCCATTTAGCCTCCAGTGGAAAGGAGCTTATTGAAAATTATGTCCGTTCTATGATAATATGCATCGGAATAAAAATGCCGTTTTCTCAAGCTTTCGTGTTGGGTTACGGTCCATGATCCGACGCGCCCTTGCATCCCGTCTGGTACATTTCCGGCGTGAGAAAGTTTTTACCTAATACGCAGCCTCTTCACTACTTCAGTCGTAAATAGCCGCGCTATACTAGTGCGCTGCATCTTGAAAATTAGCGCACTCAGCGAAACAACGTTTGAACGATCTTCATACAGAGTGAAAAAGCAACGATAAGCGTGAAGCAAAAACTTTCTGGTGCCATAATAATCTGCCCTTGTGAACGGAAAAGGGCACGGTCACCCCCACTTATATTTATTATGCTTAGATCTATGATTAGATCGAATGATTTATGAATTGAACGAGAAAGCGAAACGTGAATGAGCCATCGCGCAAGATAATCGAGTGCTGCTCGACCGAGTTCATATCATTAACTGCTTTGCACGAAATAATTTCACGCAAACAAAATTTTAAGACTGGCACACTACTAATTTTAATTGCAAGCTACGAACTTCTTTAGCGTTCTCAATTCAATTCACGCCCACAAAGCGAAAGTCGAGCTTTGGCAGCGGAATCTCAAGGCGCCAGCACCGCTCAACTGGGCCCACTGACATCGGCGCCATCTATCGGCTTGCAGCCGAACTGCAAGGCGCGCTCCGCCGCGGCCGAGCATAATCGGGACGCTCCAGCGGGCGCAGTGTCAACACCTGAGTATTCTTGCACCGTGGTCGCACAGTAAGGACCCCCACGAGGGGTTGGATCGGCGAGTGTGGTGGGCGCGCATGCAGGCACCTTTAAAGCGAAAGCTTTACTGCAGCCAGCGAGCCATTTCGGCACGTCGCGCCGTATGCCTTATGCGCGGGCCCACGAACGACCTTGAGTCGCCGTTGCCTACACCAGATGTGCTCCGCTGGGGTAAAGGGAGAGGAGGTGTCGCCTCGCTGGGAATGAATATATATATATATATATATATATATATATATATATATATATATATATATATATATATATATATATATATATATATATATACGCTTCTTCGCCTCGGTGTATTGTAGTTGTGGAGAGCGCGAAAAGAGACGCACCAATGACAGAACGAAGCGAGGAAGAGCCAACGCGCTCAAGAGACGCTAGAAGAGCGTGCCGCACGACTCGAGAAGCGTCGTAACGAAGATGCGGCTAAAAGAAGTCGTGCCACGGCCCGGAGTCACTCTTCAACCGCGCAAGAGACCGGTTAGAGTTCTCGAGAGCGTCGGAATGAGACGCTGCGTAGACGACGTGCCGAGGAAACGAAGCTTTCGCAATTGCACTAGGGTTAACCTGAGCTAAATCACAGCCAATTTTTTTTCCTATGTTGTGTTAGATTATTTGATGGCTGGGCCCATGCTTTTTTGCACCCGCCTTCACAAAAGGAACACAGCGGCGCGGGCTTGATTACTTTTTGTATTTTGTAAATAGTGTACAAAGCTCTCCCCTGTCCTTTCTTGGTATCGCTCTCCTCTCCCTTTCCCTTTCACCTCCGCCGGCTGCAGCTCGGGTGCTTAAGATATTCATAGCAATTGCCGTGGCCGGCGACAACATTCTTTTCCTTTACTTTTTTTTTCTTTTAACAAACTACTACTACACGTCATCATCATCATCCTCCTGAGCAGCAGTGGTTTGTTTTCTCAAGTCTCCGCGTTAGTTCTTTGCCTGCGTTCTTCAAGATACGTCAGGAATGCAAAGTTCTCTTCCAAGTGAGTGTTTTCAATATTTGTGGCCGGACTTTGGTCGGCTCGGGAGCCTACGGTCCTGTTTTTCAAGAATCTGTGCGTGTCACTGGCCCCGAGAGAAGATTCCTTCCAGCAAACTTCAGCATGCTGCCACTTGAAGTATGGTAGATTATATTATCACGCCTGATAGTGTTCGCAGAAGCTTTTCCCAACCATGAATGTGGCCTTGTATACACGAACCTGAAAGCGGCGGGTTGAGTCGGGTTGCGCCAGTTGTCGGGCTTACCATCCGACGCGACCGCGTTTATATGAACTCGTTTTTTGTCGGGCAGAGATCGCCGCTACCCCTAACATCGAGCAAGCAAACCACGCGCGGATGCTAGAAGAGGAGGAGGAATGCGAGGCTTGCGCAGCGGCGCCAGATCAGAGAGGAGGCGGTAAGCCGACGCGACCGGGCCGGGCCGAGTCAACCCACCCGCTGCAGTCGGACTAGCCCATCTCGACTCGACGGTCATTTAGCTCGACCCCCTAACGTATACGTGAACCCGAGAACCGGAGGCCACTCGATCCGACTTTTGTCGGGTTCATGCAAACGCCGTTTTTTTTTTTTCAGACTCGTCTTGTTTGAGCACTAAGATTTACGTCGTACACCGATGAGCGCACCATACAGGACTTTCCAGCAGCAAGCATTTCTAACCGCGTGGAAAAACTAGGCTTCACTAATTACACTCCGCTTTCGTCCACAGCCCTGCTAAACTTCGCCGCCAGCTGCAATAATTTGCAAGAACTGTTTTGTGTGCACTGCGTGGTTCAAGCTTTGTATCTATTTGCTCTGCTAGCTGTTGTTAGGACTGGGCCTCCCACCCTGTTGGGACTGGGGCACCTCAGCCTGCCGCCACTGTTGCGCAGAGCTGAGCGACGAAATGGAAATGCGACGGTGAGTCAACGAAACATTTATGTAGTACAGTATAAGCAAGGGCGTTACATTATCGGCACAGGGGCCGGGAACACAACTGGCTCACACAGAGGTAGGGCGATGCGCCGGAGTTCTCGCTTGATGTCTCCGTCTGCTCGTCTGCTGCTCCTGTCCGGCGCGCGGCTCGACTTTTATAATCTCTGGTTTCCTTTCGAGCAGCCAGCCGTTGAAACCCTGCAATCAGGTCACGGCACTGGTCACTGTTTGAATTTGACGAGAGGAGCTCGGCCGTTCGAAGTTTGCAGCCGGGAAAGGGCCGTCAGCGAAGCGTCGGTTGCGGCTCGAGCCGGCCCTTGCGAGGGGGGAGGATTCCGCCGGGCGTGCCTGGATGAATCAGCTGCAAGCCGCGACATGTCCGAGAGTCCGGGCTTGCGTTGCGCAATGGCGGGCGCACGGCGCTGGCTTCCACAGAGGCCAGCGGAATGCGTGGTCGGGCAGAACACTGTCAAGTTGACCAAAGTGAGAAGGCTCGAATGGACGCTGCAAGATGGCTTGTTCTACAACTCGTCCTTGGTCCCCAACAACGAGCCGCCAGGTGTGCAACTGGAGAGCATGTACTACATGAAGCTAGTCTCCGCGCAACAGCATATGTTGACTTTTTAATGCTCCTCCTGAAGCAATGTCGCCGACTGAAAAACTTGCACATCCACTTAATCCGGAAAGAACGTGCAAGCATACAGCATATCATGGACAAGGAAATGTACTTGGTTCGTATGCTACGAAACTGGAACGTGTTAAATTACACCTACGAACTGTTAATGGACCCCGAAGCACCATGAAAGCCCCGCTATCGGCAGCCGCGCCGTGTTCAAGGCGAAGGCATTCTTTGTGGAAACTAAAGAGATCAGGCGGAGCCGGCTTGGCGTAATCGGGTCATTTTCGATAACGGGCTGGGAAACGATCAGCTAAGAGGGGACGAGCAAGCGATCGTGGTCATGAAAGCCACCGCCCACACAGAACATCGCCAACTTGCCGAAGTCGCCCCGTATCGTATCGTTCGAAAGCTCCGATTCACTCCCGACGCCGACGAGCGCACGATGGAACAATTTCACGCGGCAAATATTTCGGGTCGTGTGCAAAAGCTAGAATTCAATAACTGCCTTTCGCTGTCGTCCGCAGTCTTGCTAAACTGCGTCTCCAGCTGCAGTTATTTGAAAGAACTGTATTGTGTTAACTGCGTCGTTCAACCTTGGCATCTGTTCGATCTTCTAGCTACTAAGCTAAGCCAAGTGCGAAAGCTCGAATGGACGCTGCACGATGGCCGGTTCTACGAGCAGTTGTTGGTCCCCAACGTCGAGCCGCCAGACATGCAACTGGAGAGCATGTATTTAGAGCTGGTGGTTTCGCAACAGAATGTTGAATTTTTAACGATCCTCCTCAAGCATTGTCGCGGGCTGCAAAACTTGCACATCCACTCTATCCGGAAAGAAGGCGCAAGTGTATACATCGCCGACCTAGGTTTAAGTATGGAAGTGGCTCGTCCCCTGAAAAACTTGAACGAGCTAAAGTTGACTTCCGAATGGGTGTTCGCCCCCGAAGCACCACGAAGACCCCGCCATCGGGAGCCACGCCGTGTTCAAGTCGTAGACATTGTTCACAACAACATACGTTTTCAGCTGAGGCCGGTACTTTCCCGTAATGTGACCGTGTTCGATAAAGGGCTGCAGAATCATGAACTAAGAGGGAGCAAGGAAGCAGTGGTGGTCATGAAAGCCAATGCAGACATAGACCGCCGCCGCCTCTCTGAAGTCGTCGCGGATCCCGAACGCTGGAAGGATGTCTCTTCACTGTCACTGTGCCTTGCACACTTTGTCCCGTTTGAAGAGCAGCCGCCCAGAACTGTGACCGCCTGCAAACGCTACATGGAGGGAACGCAGCTCTTTTTAAAGAGCTGCGTTTCCAACATCACAGAGTTGAACCTAGCGTTATTTCACTGCGACCGCGGCACGAATGGGTCCGCAGTGGTAGGTTCCACGCTTCCTCACCTCCGGGCACTGGCGCTCGCTCCCTGCGGCCTCAACCAGGCCGACTCCCTCTCGTGCCTGGCCCGGGGATGCACAAACCTGGAGCAGCTGGACGTCCGGGCGGAGCGTGACAAGAGTGGCGCCTACGTGTGCCAATTCTGCAAAGTGTCTCTCCGCTTCAGGGAAGCATGCTTCAGGGAGCTCCACGCGAGGACCAAGCTTTGGCGGCTCAGTCTGGATGGCACAGTCCAGATGGCATCGCTGGATTTCCTCCGTGAGTGTCGCGTCACTGATCTGCGGTTCAGCCTGAAGAGTCTCGAGCAGGAGTTGACAGCTTCCAAGCTAGCCTGAGCCGGTTGCTGCAAGACAACGCGAGGCTCAGGCAGCCGACGACCGATTTCCGTGGCATGCCCCTAAGGCAGAACGAATTCCCGATGGGCCTCGCAGCCATTTCCACCCTGCGACAACTGAGCGCCCTCACGGAGGCAGTGACTACCCAAGAAAGCGTCGCTTCCTTTTTCGGGTGAGTGGTTAATTCCATGCGTGTTGCTGCGAACTGCGCCGTCAGGGTCACGTGTGCTTCCTATCGCTCTGCTATCGTTTGCGCCGAAGACCACGCGCGCCACTCGACAACCGCCCTTTCTTTCATTTTCCTTCTTTTCCTTGGCCAGCGCTTGTTCAGTGGCTTGCGATTTTACAGCCATTTGCGCCGACTGCTTGCCTGGTTTGGATCGCCCAGGCGCGCTGCCGCCGGCCAAGGTTGCTACAGTGGCGACGAGGATTCACCGAACAGAAAGGCCTGACAACAGCATCCAGGCCTCGTATGTATGTACTTACCTCCCGCAGCCTTGGGCCACTGCCCGAGTTCGACGAAGGAAAAGATAAGCGTCAACCGTACCTCGTAAAAGATGAAGCGTATTTCGAAGCTAACGAAGTAACCGAAGGTGCCAAGAAAAGAGCATTGCTAGTCGCCAGGCTTGGGTCAAGAACCATTGACGCCTTTTGCGGACCAGTCGCTCCTAACAAGCAAAACCCGTTGAGCTATCAGTCAGTTGTGGACGAGCTAACCAAGTACTGTGACCCTACATCGAACGAGATTTCGAAATCTTCGTTCTTTCACAGTCAACAGCAGGACGGGAACGAGTACAGGCGTTCATTGTCGAGATACGAACTGCAACTTCGGAACAATGCTGGTATAGACAAGATGTTGAGGGACCGCATCGTATGTGGCGTTCGTTCAAAGAACCTGCAAAATCAGTTGCTGGCAAAAACGGATCTTGCAGAAGCAGAAAAGCTTGCCTCAGCGTCTGAGAATTCAGAGCTTGATTCCCAGAACATATGCAGCGAAGGAAACTTGGCGGATCTTCTAACACTAAAGGCACCGCGACGTTGCCCTGCGAACCGGAACGAAAGTGAAAATCACTGCGAATGCTCTGGAAAGAGGGGTTATAAAGGTGCCGCCTGTTCAATGCGTCATCGACGCTGTTACAGTTGTGATGCAGAAGGGCATTTGGCTCTGATGTGTTCAAAAGCAAGAAACGCCAGTTAGCCACTAAATAAAAATTTTAAATTTCATTTTGTGGCTCTAAGGTTAGTGAACGTCACAGCGCACGCGGGTAACGACCGCGCAGATAATGCATCCCAGCTATGGTCAGTAACGGCGAAGGAATCACTGGCGCCACCGATTAGACACTTTCACTGGAACGGCGTCGAGCTGTTAATGGACGTTGATACGGGTTCGCCGGTGTGTGTCGTCCCAGGACCAACCTACGAAGTGCACATTATCAACAGCAAGAACTGCAGAAGCCGGAGATTAAATTGTCGTAATTGCTATCTGGGAAGACTGTATATATCGGTGCTCGAAGCATTGCCAGTGCGAAAAGTCTAATGAAAAGGGTTCAGCTGAAGTTAAAGGGACTATGCAATAAATAATTGAGATTACGTGAAGCAGGCGAGAGATAGGCATTTCATCACTCGTCACCCCAACGCAAGAATTTTTAAGCTAGCATCAGTAACACCGAAGATATAGACGATTAAAAATTACGCTCCTCCTCTCCCCCCTCAACTCGTACACGCGGGGCACCAGACAAAAATAAAGAAAACAGCTCTGGGACTGGGCCCCGCCCATGAATACGTAATCCGCTGACGTTCCTTTTGCAACATCCGGTTGTCGCTCCTAGCACCCCGACAACAGCTGTGAAAGCTGGGGCTCAAGGACGGCGATGGACGCGGCACTGCTCGGACGTGCGTCCGTTTGCTCCGTAGAAATCCGATGCGTATGAAAACTAGGAGCACCATCCATAGAAAATATCGCTGGATTTGGCTCCGGATGTACAAGCCCTGCCTACGGATACCATTATTTCGAAGGTAGGCCGAATGTTTGAGGTTTTACGGCCATTTTAATTTCGACCACGTGTTGAGGCAGAAGGGCAGCCTTTGCTGCCTAGCCATGCACGCCGGGTCTTCGCCGGCCCCGGCAGCGGAAGTGGTCGCTACGAGCTTCAACATGGTTACCGTAGATGGACAAACAGCTACGGAAGAAGAATTACGGGAAGGAAATTGGTTCGAGAGGAAGAAAAAGCGGGATGTGCCAGTGCTGGCCAGCGTCGGCGGTAGAGAGGAGCCCGCGAGGATGAAGGGATACCGGCCGCTACGCGGCAGAAGACTAGCGGAGAGGTCGGTTGAAAAACTACCGATCAGACTGCCAAGCGAAGCTTTGAAGATAGTGCTGAGACCAAGCGGAGGAGTGGGAAGCATCCTCCATAAGATTGGAAGCCTGAACTTAGCCTGCGTGATCGCCCAGGCAGCTGGAGTCGACCTGATGGAAGCGGCGAAGGATACGGTTATCCCGAACTTAAAGCAGCAGTCCATCTTGATCGCTACCACGAATGAAGATAGGGCACGTAAATACTTGAGGATCAAGGGCCTGGCCACGAGCATGGACTCCGTCGTAGACGTCACGGCCTACGAGGTCGCCCCAGAAAACTGCGGGAAAGGTGTTATCCATGGGATAGACACCGCACGCACCGGTGAACAGCTGAAAGAAATCATCAGAATGGATGAACGCAACCCTCCCATCCTGGGGGTGAGAAGATTCGGCAAGGGACAGACCATCATGGTCCTTTTTGAGGACTGGCGAGTTCCCATGCTGATTTTTATGTTGGGAATGAGTATGAGGTGCTACTTGTACCGAAAGAAATATGAGGTCTGTTACGAGTGTGGCAAACTGGGACACAGGGCAGACGTATGCCCAAACCCAAATGAGAGGACGTGCCGTGGATGCGGCCAAGAAAACCCAGAGAAAGAGCACGATTGTCATCCTGAGTGCCAACTTTGCGGAAAACCACATCTGTTGGGAGACAACAGGTGCAAGAACAGCGCAACAGTGCATGCAATTGTTTTAATGTATGCCGATGCTGGAAACCATGATCAGCAAGTGCGATGGCGATTGCACGTCGGCAATAGTGCTGTGCGAAAAACTAATATAAATCTCACCTGCCAGACAGTAATAAGATATCTTTAGTATACAGTAGCGTCCAATTTATTTTCAGCAATCAAAACTGTTACGACACAGTGATGTATGCCTCGTCGACGAAACATTTAGCGGGCCGTGGTTGCCGTCCCGTACAAGAAATTCAGAGTTGAAAACACTGTGGCGCCATCTAGTGACAATACTAAAAGCACATGGTCGACGCGAAGGGAGCATTGTTTTTCGCCGAACGGCGTGCTGGAGAGAGTGCACACTTCAATAAAACACCGCGAACAACCCTCAAAGAAAAAAACAGTGTGCACTTAAACAAGCGATATTTTACCGAGATGTGGCCACGTGGTGGGCTACACTAATAATGGCGGATTTCACCGCAATGTGACGATTTATGCGATTTTCAGTGGCATATTAAATTATAAATCCTCGTTTCTTTGATATTGCCGGGTAAATTCTTACAATATGGGGCACGATCTTTTCATTTTCGCCGTACTCTCATGACACGTTGTTGGCCAGTGGTCAGTTCCATTACTGATTAACAAAACTGTTAGCAGTCAGTGTTGTGCCTTAGCTCGCAATGACTGTGTCATATTGCATCAATGTATATCACGAATTCTTCTAATCCTGTCTGGATTTTCTACACTATGGCACCATATCCATTTATACTTCAGTTCGGCAATTTCAACGTTGAGTTCTTTTTGTGTGTTTTTAACCTGTGAACACGCATATTTTCGAGCCACCCTTGCCTGCTGCAAGAATCAAAGCATCATACGTGTCTAGTTTAACATCCATCTCGCACAGTGATACGAAGCAGGAAACTCTCGCGCACATTGGCCTATTAAGCAAAGCAAATTTTCCTTACTCTTAGCTCATTCGAAGTATCTAAACAATTTAAAGTTAACGTACGTTAGTTTTTTTGTTTCAACACACATTTGGTTGACAACAGCCATGACTCGAGCGCGTTACGTAAATCCTTTCTTCTTAAAGTTCAATGCTATACTGCCTGATGCATGGTATGATGCAAACAGAAAAAAGTACAAGCATGAATATAATGTACTTAAGTTAAATGGCAACGACAGATGCTTCTTAAATCGCTTAACAACAAAAGCACGTTCATAATTTGTAAACTTGGATGGTTTTTCTTCGTTCCTTCCACGTTGTAATCACTCCCATGGATGACTTATTTGATTGGATAGGAGATCGCGGTCCAAGCGCTATATTAGCGGCCCACGCTAAAGTCAACATAAGCTAATTATATTGAGTTCAATGGCACGAGAGCAACTAAGGCTATGATGCGCCAAACACAATAAAAGCACCGATTTGTCTGATCAGCTGTGTACTGTAAACGCAGGAAAAAAAGATTTGATTTTGCGATACTGTAACAGCGTGAAAGACGTAGACGAAGAACGAGGCAAGGCAAGCACAGCGCTGGGTAATACCCGTGTCACGCGACCGACTTGGAACCCACTTGAACTTCCTTCACCTAATGGATCACAAGGTAGTTTAGTCTCAGAGGAGTTGTCCCCATGTCACACGTTCTGTAACGAACAACCTTTCAGAGGAACCGCCAGGGGTCCATAAGGCATGGTTCGTTTCAGAACAAACACAAAAGAATAACCTTCGAAACAATTCGAATTTTCTACATTTTTTTTCTCATAAAATACAGTTGTCACAACAAAAAAAAATTTTGCAACCACCAAGGACTCAGCACAGCGCTTTTGTCCGCTCTGCTGGAAACCATACGCGGCATTCTGCAATGTCTGTGCAAGGGATTGCGGCCACAGTTGATAGCGACTCTGCGAATTTTCCGCTATGACGCTCCGCTAGCGGAGGTTGAGCAAGTTGCGCGAATGAGTCATTCATCATAAAGCGCTACAGGGCATGAGTGAATGCTGTATGGCTACGCGTGCGAGTTGCGAGCATGCGTCTGAGAGATGAAAACGAACCTAATGGCGTAGCCAAGGAAAGCCGCCGTCAAGTGCCTAATTCTAGAGTATATTGTGCAGGCAATAAAATTAATCATAACCAGCCGAGCGGGAATATTTATTTGTCACGATAAAAACGGATGCAATTACAAGTAAAGATGAGAATAGTGAAGAGAAACGTTATCCACTTACTCGGAAGCAAGGCACATTGGAAACGAAAGTACTCCCCTCACCAGTCGAGGAAGATGATCGATCTCCTTTGGATAGGAACTTCTTTAAACTTATCTCCCTAGAGATAAAATCTAGCTTGGCTGAAGGAAGTTGAAAGGAGTGCAGCTGTGCCCGTGCGACAGGGTTGTAACAAATTAATCCATTATTATGAAAGAAATGTTTATCCAGAGACGATCACAGCCGTGACAGCCGTACTCAACGGCGACATTTTATTGTATGTGCAAGGCTACCTCCACACAATGAGATGGGAGTTAATGGCGCGCAAGGATATGGCAGTGCACTGTCGAACATCCTACTGAACCCTTGCGCACGTCATAACAGCAAGAACCCAGGCTCCGGTGCAGCATTTCATCGTCTATCCTAGCGGCGCACAAGTAGATTAAAAGTACATCTCTCCGCACTGTTCATCTTCTCCCAGATGCGCTACGATCTCCTTTACGAGCCATGGTAATAAAGTCCGCCAGACGCAGCCATTCTGACGCAAGGCACGACATATCTACAAGCCAGGAAAGTTTGCACTGCAGGCTACATGATATCGCAACGCAAAAGGGAATAGCGGGGCACTTTAGGAAACTCAGACTTCCTTGAAACCAATCATCCTTGCATTGGCTGTAAGCAATCAAAGCACAGCCGTTTCAAAGCACTGTCGCGTGATGTGGCCACATCACTGCACATGTATGACCTAAACACGGCGAGAGATTTGCTTGCTCCGATCCTCTGCTGGCACTTAGCAAACTTCTAAATCTCGTTCTCCACCCACACAACTGGCTTTCGAAAACATATCACCACCCCTGCGCACAGCACAGCATGTGCACTCGCTCACATTCGCGCACAGTCAGCTTGAACTGCCAAGCACAGTAACTTAAACAAAGATTCTGCTAATACACATGTTTTTTGTCTGGTGCCCATCATTAAATTGCCGCGTTCGAACAATGCTTCGACGGGCGCGGAACTCGGGGTAACTAAGTGGCACAAAAAAAAATCGCTAGTAAGCGAAAACTGAAGAAAAGTATCCGAAAACTAAACAGCGTCCTTAGGATATTACACAAACTGTTCGGACACGGGAACGAACGGCTTAAGGTCAGTCAAGACACAGAGCGCAACAGGCGCCTGCAGTAAGTCCTATACTAATGCGACAGAATGGAGGCGCTTTAAAAAAAAAGGCTTGGCTGCAAAAATATCTGTAGCTCAAGCTCCCCCCCTGGCTGCAAAAATATCTGTAGCTCAAGCTCCCCCCCCCTTTCCGCCCCTTTTCTCCATTCCGCTGGTCCTCCGCTTCTATTCCAGGAATGGCGGTGGTTCATTCTCTAGGAGTCGTGTGGGCGTCGAGCAGGCCGACCTTGCCGGCTGCGTTGACAGTCATGATGACCATGACCACGACGACGATCTTGGCGATAAGGCCAATGATAAACTGGAGAAAAAGAAAACAAGGGAACAGCCCCGTCACTCAGCTCGCAAGGGGGGACTCTCGAATGAAACGGCTCGCTCGAAACTATAGGATAAAAGAAGCGTCGAGTCTAGAATTCTTCCAGTTAGTTTTGCAGCGTTGGCGGTTCTTAGCTCTTTTCAGAGTTTGCCGCCGTTGTCGGCGTCCGCAAGCCCACCACCACCCTGGTAAAAATGCATCTCCCACCTATGAGCCCAGCATATGCCACCCGCAACCGCCCTCCTGCGCACGAGGCTAATGATTTGATATATGAACCCTAACATTAGTACTAATATTGGTTAGGTTTGCGGATGAGATTAAGAACTTCTCAGGCATAGGCTGGGCTCAGCTGGCAAAGGACACAGTTAATTGGAGAAACATGGGAGAGGCCTTTGCCAAGCAGTGGGCAAAGCCAGCCTGATGATGATGATGATGATGATGATGATGATGATTCATTCTTTGACGATCCCGAATGATTCATGAACAGTGGAATATTTGTTAGATATTTGTAACCACCCTGTGATTTTTTGTTTTCTTCCACAATCATGAAAAAAAAATGCCACCATTTTCTTAACTTTCGCTGTTAATGCTATACCATCGGCGAAACAGAAATTAAGAGAGGAGCTTAGCCACAAGTATGAAAGCGTTAAAGGGTGGACATCAAAGAATCATTTTTATCGCATCCTTTGCTTAGAGGGGGAGCGAGGGGAGACATTTTGTTCGAGTATTGGGGGTGCAAGTCTGTGACCCGGAGGGCGGATTCGCGTTATTTATGGAACTCAGACTGAGCAACGGACGCTCCTGCGCATGAACATTCAAACAAGCGTGCAAGCGCCCGACGTAACTTCTCTACATGCCGCTATTATGTTATGCCTAATGTTATTACGTTTTACGTTGTGGCCAATCGACAAGTCCACGTAGGCAACGCTGGTGCAACAGCGTCAACGTGCGAACACTGGCGTAGAGCACTCACCAGCCTCCAGAAGGACACGTGCGCCATGTCGTGGAGCAGAGCTAAGGGAGCCGACGTCGGCATTATGACGCCGCTCGAAGCGCACACAATCACAGGGGTCGCCAGGTACGTCAGGTGCATGCGCTTCATATCGGCCTGCATCAAGACGACGATAGTACGCAAAAGCAAAATCACCAGTGCGGCAACCGCATCTGCAGCGCCTACAGCACAGCATACACACTAGAAAGACAAGTTACATAACAACTGTAGCTGCTAATGGAACCTTCTCTGGTGTACAAGAAAGGGTGAACGTTCAATGATTGGCAGTGGGAACGCGCGATATATTGCCATGTGACCCAGATAGCTAAGCGCCTTTCAGACCGGGACCATCGTGCTCAGAAGACACAGCCCGAGTTTTCAGCGAGTCTCACTCTGCGAAGAGGTCAGGAACAAGCGTCGTACGCTTGTCAAAGGTTCCAGCAGATCCCGCTGTTGATGCTACTGTGCCGTGCAAGTCTAACTCGTAATGTGGTGCTTGGGGTAATAGAGCGCCAAATATGTTTCAAGAACCCGAATATAGAGCTAAGTGGCGCCAGAGAGAGACAGAGAGAAATTTTAAGGGGAAAGGAGGAGAGGTCGCCGGCGGTAACATGACCCTGGCCGGCTATTCCACAAGTGGCGTCAGGTTTTTGTCATAGCGAAGATGTGCTCTTCGCTGATATGGAAAGAATTAAAGCCTTCGACCGACATAGTGGCGTGGGAATTCGTTCTCCTCTTGCCAGTCAAGCGTGCGCGTCATGCCCATTGCTCATGCATTAATCTTTTTGTAAAAGCTAGGCCTGGGTCAGGTAATGCAGAAGTCTGTCGCATCTTTATTTTATTTGGAAGTTGCATGTGTAATTCACAAATTTAACAGCAACGAGTCTCACTGACTATCAAACTGAGCAGGAAGTAATCAATGGTAATTAACGCTGAAGCGGCTGCTGTTTCTACGACCGAAGTCGACGTGACAACTGAATGCAGCCGCAAGCTTCACAAATGGCTAGCTCTGCGCGCGTCATTTGGCACATTTGTTAGCCGCTCTGTCTGGTCGTCGCTGCGCACTCACTATGTGCGCTACGACCGGCGCCATCATCTCGACGAGCACCTGCTTGTCCGTGGTCTCGGCCAGGAGCGAAGTGACGACCGCCAGCATGGCCTGCACTTCGAGCGAGCTCCGCCGATGCCAGAACGCGCTGGACGCAGCCTTGAAAACCTCGTGGGGAACGTCATAAGTCTGCGCACGGTCAAAGACAAGGGCGCCTCGTTCTGTTCCGCACCATCTGCCATCTCATCAGCCACCTGTCTGGCCTTCTATTTTCGTCGTACCGCGTGTTCATTGTTATGCAGATTCATCTTGTGCGTCTTTTAAAAAAAAAACATTATTTTTGCAGCCTAAGTGCTATTGGAAGACATTCAGTGCATATGCGCCCTGAGCAGCGTTCCAAGTTGGTTGCTTTGTGTATATCAGCTTTTTGTTCCTATAGGGGACAAACAGCTCCCAAATTCCTCCTGCTTTACCATGGCATATTTTTTATACTATATTTTAATACGCGTTCTTTCCTGCATATACTTAATTAAATATACGTGGGAAAACGTTGCTGCACGCTTTTGCAGGCACAGAAGCCCGTATCAGGGAGCATGAAGAAAACTAATGGAGGAAGAACTGTTGGCAATACATGTCCAAAATGTTTTGTGTACATTCATAAGACCACCCCGACTTGAGAAACGTGTTCAAAGTGACGCTGACTTCAGCTCGGGCCTGACGAATATATTCGAACTATTTCGGGTATCTCAGCTTACGAGGTATCGCTCAAGCTAAAGATATGAAGACATTTCCCTACAGTTCAATTTTTATTAAACGATTGCTTGTGAGACATGACAGAGGCTGGTAGAATATCTTCTCCAGTAAGGCATTTCTTGAGCCAGCATCTCGTCAGCAAAGTGTGGACTCCTCTCAGCGCATGCGCGGTGCATACCTGAAGCAGACTGGAGGCAACGTGCGTGGCGCCGAGAAGTAAGACAGCGCCCCAAGGCACCGTCTGCCAGACGTTGCGGATGAAGTCGAAGGCCACCCGCAGGCACGACGTGAGCAGGCTCGTCGCCAGCGTCATCGATGCCAACGCACTCAGCAGAGCCACCCTGGGCACACACAGCGCCACCAGGTGTCCTCAACAAACAACACTGCACCACATCACATAACACGCAGTCAGCTACGACAGATTCACACAGACGAGTCGCGGAGGTATTGGGCGACCGACTGTGACACGGAGTCACATATACTGTGGGGGCATTAAGGAAAATCAATAAAATTGCCTCCCTCGAAATATGAGTAGGAGTCCCCTCTGTCTTGACCCACCGGTGATCCATGCCAAGAAGAAGCGAAGGTGCGTAAGTCAAACTGAAGATGGCCGCATATGCGACCCCGGCGTACTTGACACCCCTACAGGCAAGGGGAGGGAAAAAAACGTATTTGGTTTCTTGAACAGCAACATAGTAACGTTTCCATTAAAAAATTAAAACGCTTTCGACGAGTGCGCTCGTAAGTAAACAGAACTGCTAAAACAACAGCAGCTGCCTCTAGCAGTGTTGATAGCAATGAAGCAGCACAAGAACGATACGGTTAGTGGCCCTCAAGTGGACCTGTCTTTCTCGCTCGTTCCGCATCTATACTTTCCCTGTACACTCGTTATAAAAACTACGCATGCAACAAACCGCCCACATCACCAATCTTCAGCTTTTATAACAAACATATGAACTCACCGTAAGCAAGGAGAATAGGGGAGTGCTTCTCCTTTATTGCACTACCACTACCATCACCAATCTTAGATTTTGCTGATATTTGTTTGTCCGAAGTTAAATTCAGGGGTCGTGGGTTTGGATCGCTGTGGCGGCATGTGTTGCTTTTTCTTCTTTAATCAGTTACTTTTCAGCGATAAAATAACTACACTAATAATTATTCATTGATCAACACCACAAATTTAAAAAAGATAAAGACTCTCCTATGCCTTTTGCTTTCGGCGAATGTTGGCTTCTTTCATATGTATGTCATTACGAGTCCCTAGTTTCCTTGCGTATGTCTACTCAGCAGCTTTCCTAGAAGTATGTCCTATCGTTATTTGATACCACTATACCATTCTTTGCATATCGATACTTCGCGCATCACTGTAACGCTGTAACTTGCCGTAAGGAACAGATAAGCAGTACCACGAGGACGGCCAGAAATATCTTACCTGTGATTTCGTCGACTTGCCCCTCCCATTTCTGCAGCTTTGATGACGGCCAAGTTCTGAGGCGACATTGGCTCCGGCTCACTGCGAAAGAACGTCCGAGTCTCGTTTCCGTGCGCGCTCTATAGGGAAGTCGCTATCAAAAGCACGGCAGCATACTTACAAGCTACTGTCATGATGCGTTGTCATACGCTAAAACACCGGTATTTTTTTTTTGTTCTATACGCATGAGCCTTTCTCGTCTGGAGACCCTCATACACTCCTTTCGCTTCCTCAAATGGTAGCGACAATTCAGCACTGCCAGTCTGAGCGACCGCTCATGTACAGGCTGTTGCACACTTAGAGGGTACCGAGGTCATGTGACCACCGCCCTTCGCGAAGCGCTGCCGCCGAAAGCCGGGGAGAATCGATGACAAATGCACATGCGTAATAAGCATGGCAGGCTGCTTCTTCCGCGCATGCGCGTGCTGGCGCACATTGTCTCCGGCTGTCAACGGCAACGCTTCGCGAAGTGCAGTGGTCACGCGTCCCCGGTTCCCTCCAAGTGTGCAACAGCCGGTACAAAATGTGTAATTTGATATTATCACCGGCATTTTTAAAAGGTTCTCACTGCGCTCATTTAGGGTACCAAGCAATTTGCAGGCCTAGAACCAAAAGGCAGTGTTGTGATTTAAGGTGTACTTGAAATTTCAAGCTTCGTCTTCGTTTTTCTTTTCGTTGCTTCAAGTCAATATGAGTTCGAAGAATAGGAGGGCGACTTACGATAGAGTGCTTCTTAACTTGCCAGAGAGACACCATAGTGGCGTGCGCAGTGCACACGAGGTTATGAACGTGCCTTACTGCGGTTTCAGGTAGAGCATCCAGATGACCGCGCTGCACGTGAACAGCGCTAGCGCTGCTCCGGGGAACGTCATGGCCGCCCAGGTGACGGCATTCACAGGAGTGTCCTTCACTTCCGCACTGCGACGAGACCACCTCGTCGTCAGAGAGTGTTTCTCCTACATGTTTTCTGTCCGAGCATGGACAAATGCAGTTAACATCGAGAGGGTGAACCATCAAAATGGTGCCGCCATCTTGTGACCTAACGATCAAGTGAAGACACGACTTAAACTTCGTTACCATGAAGTTGAAGAAGCCCGGCGATTACTTCGTTATAGCCGTAGTTTCGTTATAGCGCGTGTTGACCGAGATTCCAAGGAAAATCATCATCGCATTGTCGTATCGATTATTTCGTTATAAACGGTTTCATTATAACGAGACTTAGTACGAGGATGAAAGAAGACAGAGGAAAGTTCCGAAAGTTTTCACCGTCTTTCTTTGGGAATAAGTAATAACACCTCGTGCTAAGTTTAACCAACTGCACCGGCATGAAAACACGGCCACAGCCGATGCCTTCATCCGTAGAGGACACCTCCGCGGACGGCACACTAGTGAATGGGGTCAATGAGCTTACGCGAGCAAGACGACCCTCAGCGCCCTCTTGTTGCCGCCAGTGTGGAAGCCGCAGATTCCTCCTAGCACGCACATCAGTGACGGACCCAGCAGGAAGGCGTTGTGAACGTCCAGGCGGGCGCTGCATGAAAAAGATCGCTGTAGTGTCTCCGGTTCACATGAGCAGCTGTGTTAAGACACGGCAAGCAGAGTTGTGTTGCCATTCACATAAAAAAGAATAAAGTTGTCATAACTTTATTTACTGTGTTCTTGTCTACGAGGCAAGAGCAGCGGATGATTCTGCATTGATTTCGGACACCCGGTGGGCGAACAGGATGAAATGGCTGATTTGGAACAGAAATCGCGCATGACGGGGTTTCACGTCATTCACACCACGCGGCCGTAAATGTACGAGCGTCGAAAGAATCGCTAATAGAGCAGAAAAAAAGGCATGGCGTGTGATGTTGCTTTGCTTTGTGTCATTGGTGCCAGGAGTACGACGGCCGGCGTAGACATTCCACGAATACGATAGCGAACAATAAGGGGCTTTGAAAACGAGTTAAGCGCGTGGCGCCATGACTCAGCGCTGTCATTTAGAACACTGGTACGAAGAAATAGTCCGTCAGTACACTGGTCTCTAGCATTTCGCCTCAATCCAAATTAGACCGCCGCGGCCCAGGCCGAACTTGCGTCTTTCAGGTCAGCAGCCCAGCACTATAACCACGGAGCCATCGCGGCGGCTCCTTCACATTCATAGAGACCTGGTAGTACTCACACCACTCGTTGTTCGTTTGTGTTTGTTTACGGGGGTTTATTGTCCTAAAGCGACTCAGGCTATGAGGGACGCCGTAGTGAAGGGCTCCGGAAATTTCAACCACCTGGGGTTCTTTAACGTGCACTGATATCGCAAAGTACACGGGCCTCGCTCAGTGGTACAGCGGTTAAGCGATGCACCACTGCCCTGCGATACCAGGTGCTGCCACCGGAGGGGCTTCTGCGACACAGGTTACTCTTGTTGAGCAACCTCTCGCGAACAGTCATTTTTAATTCAGCTGCCACCTGCCACGGTGGTCAGTTGGCTACAATCCGGTTGACAGGTTGTGATGACGCCACAAGGTCATGTGACATAGGTGGGACACCTAGGTTACTTCTCTAGCATCTCAAAGGGTTTTTCGCTCACAACACCGATGACGCCGGGTTTTCTGCGGAACGGAACCCTTAATGATATCCCGTCATAAACTACTGCTTTGCATAGAATGGAACAAGAAAGCCAGCGTGCATGGGCTGTGGTATGCGTTAGGTTATGTTTACAAATCCGAGGCGCTCCTCTGCCAAAGCGGATTCGAGTAATGCCTGCGACAGCACGCTTCTCCCTTTCCTCGAGGAGGGATCTCTCACCTCCTCGCCTTCGCCGCCTCCGTCGTCAGTCCGAGCTGGCTTCCTACCTGTATGACTGGGAACAAAAAAACAAATCAAGGCGCATTTGAGTTTCCGGCACATAAAATTCACAATTACGCATAACAGACACTGTCACGCTAAGGTGGTTATAACGCGCACACAGCCTAGGCGTAACGAAAGAGCACAAGGAACAAACAGCGATAATGCGACTACGCGAGTGCTAACTACCAACTGGAAGTTCATTTCGGCGTAAAAATATTGAAGCAGAAGATTTATTCCAAATAAATCACACATGCGCAGTCTTTGTCAAAAATATAGAGCCCAAGTAGTTTGCTTCCAAACCGTATAGCGGCGCTCTTAAGCAGATTGATAAACGTAAGCTTGGGAGAGTTGAGGACCTAAGTTCCTCTCGCTTTGGTGAGACTAAATGGCCCGTAAGTACGGAGGAGCCGCGCTGCAAGGCTCAGAAGCAGACCCCTTGGGCTGTACACTTTTGACAAAGACTGTGCATTCTTCAGGTGAAGGGAGAAACACTGGCTTGACGATGCTCACCATCATATATGCTGTGTTCGGCTGCACGGTGCCCAGCACTGACAATATATATTAATAATCATAATAGTAATAGTAATAATAAAGGCCTTGATTGGAGAAACACTATAGCGAGTTGAACTGTCAATAGGAACAGGAAGCAGGAATTCGTAGAAAACAGGTATGTTGCCACGTTATAAGCGAATATCAGTGTAATCACGTCAACGATAATTATTAGCTTGCGGGTTCTTGTTTTTTTTTGCTTTTAGTTTTGTTAATGTTATCTTCGCTCTTATGTCATGTGGTCTTTTACGTTTCAAATTTATCAAGTGTCTAGCTTCCTTGGTTTTATAGTTTTTACTCGCTCATTTTTGCTCATGTTTTTATTGTTTTCCTCTCCAAGTGAAAGGCAAATTTTAAAGCGGGCCAGAAATTTCGGAGGAACTCGCATGCGACGCTGAAAAAGGCATCCGTCATCTGCAGTTCTCTTCCTGTGTATTTCGACGAGCTGGCAAAGGCATCTACGTGCTCGCAGTAAACGATGTTGCCTAAACGACCGTCTTTTGCTGAGTATTTTTACGCCTCATGATACTTCCCTCTTCGACATCACACGTGTGCGCTGGTGTGCACCTCCTCCTTTCCACGAGCCGCGTCAGACTGGAACGGCATCTCCCACTCCGTTGCTGCTATCACCTGCCCATCATCCTTCAACGCCAATATTGAAATTCTCATATCATCGTGACAAAATGTAACAAGGATTTTGATTACCCCACGCCTTATGTAATACCCCGAAAGGGGCCTTTAAGGTGAATAAATGAAATGAAATGACGGCAAGTCAGCTGCAAACTATTGCTTCCCCCCGTTCCCGCCTTCACCCGACGCGTGACATGACCTCCACTCACCGCTGAAAGGTGAATGGCCATAAAATGGGCTTTTCGTGGGCGTCTCTTCGAAACGAGCCACATAGCGCACAGGGGTCGAGAGTCGCCGGCTCATGTCCAGCGCACCGCTGTCAGCCACCGACGACAGACTGGCTGCGGATGAACGCCGCTGCCTGGTGCCCGCAGCGGACAGCCGCCGCAGACTGAGCGGCTGAGCGACGGCACCATGCTCCTGCACGGGGCTACGCGCGGCAGCAAAACACCCGTAACTTGTTGGCGCCTGAAGCAGTTCTCAGCAACTAAATGCATGTCCCTTCAGTTTCTGAGTCAACTATAGCCATACACGGAGCGTCCTGCTCATACGTCGAGAACGGAAACAAGACAACGCTGTGCGGAGGATCAATCCTCTCGAATAGAGGGATGATGAATTTTTATGGCGCAAGGGCATCTGTGGCCAAAAAATGCCATGACACAAGGGTTTTCGTTTTCTCAAGGTGGTGTCAAGGACTCATTTCCCACGCATTTCATCCTAAAGAAGCCGAGCACCAGACAGGGGAAGCTTGTGCCCATTGTATAACCGGTGGGTACCCGGCGGCACTGGGGATTGAGCCGCGCACCTCCCGCATGCGAGGTGGACGCTCAAACCATTAGGCCACCGGTGCGGAGCGCGTACACCCGAAAGAGAGTCACGCATGTTAGATGCGTTGCCCCTCCATTGTCTATTAGAACACTCACACTTACAAGGGACACTGGCCGGTTATGCAATGATGTTCGGTGTTCCCGCATGTCCCCTTGTGCACAGGATAAGCGAAGGTGTATCAGGAGAGGTAGATTGACCCTTGAGGCTGTGGGCACAGCTCACGTGATACCCCGATCTAGCGCCACTACGACATACCCCAACTTATATATTGCGGCTCGTCAGCCGACAGTTAGGTTGTCTGTGAACATGCCGTTTCACAGCTGCTCATTTCTGCGACAAAGAAGATATCAAGCCTGAAGTTAGTCTTAACAAGAGCAGAAACACGCGGAATTTTTTATGGTATTGAGGTAAACCATTTTATTTTGGGGGCACGTGTATGGGTGCAGGTGTATGCAGTTGATAGCTGTAGCACCGAGGCAGTTAGCTAATGACAGGTCGTGAAGCTTGGCGATGTTTTCATACACACCTGATTAGAGCGAATTGCGCCGGGCCAAAGTCCACCGATGATGCCCTTCGAGTCCTAGACGTTGACGAACCAGAAGTCGAGGGAAAAGCTGAGGAGCGTCGTCGTCTGCGCGCTGTCTGAGGTGCCAGTTCGACAAGGTGCGCCAGGGGCGAGGGCTGTGAGAAAAACGCTAGAGATCACTGCGGCTGCCTGCATTGGAGGAATGCGAAATCTTTGACGCCCCCACGACACTCGTCGCCTCTCTTTGGCCCTCTTCGAGTCCATTGACGTTTGCTTCAAACTGATTTATTAATCTATGTCAAACTTTATTGCTCGATTAATTATCACTCATCAAACACATTTCAATTCATTTCAAACTTTATTTTCACTTCTTTGACTATTTTCCCACTATTCTGCCGTCCACGACTGTTTTCCCGTACACTCAATATATCGACGTCCAAGCTATTTCAACGTTTTCTGACATTATTGGCTCTAACTAATCATCCTGTTGACACCAATTTTTTTGCGCATCATCCTCACATCGTTCTCTATCTATCACAGCCATTCGTTTCAAACTTCCTTTTCTGCGAACGTCACAATCGCTGCGGACACGTTTTGGTGACACGCTTTGGTCACACGACCCCGTCGACATAGCCGAGAATTGCTTTCGCATTCATAATCAGGGAGGGCGCCTCTGAAGCGTGTGCGCGAACTCTCGACCAAACGCACAGCGTTCCACTATGCCTTACCTTGTCCGATGATGACGGTGCATCTCGGTTAAGTTCTTTCACGTCCATACCGAAAGACACGCCGGACGGCATGCTCCGCCTGGATGTCAAACCCGCTTCAGACGCGCGAGTAGGTACGGACATCTTGACATTAACGTCGGTCGAAGCGCCTTTTGTCTGACCAGCTCTCGGTGCATTGCTCGGAGTGCATTCAGAGTCAGACCTGTTGAGTACCGCTTCCTCCGCAACTGGCTTCGTCTTTTTGGGTACGTCTTGCGTACCGTATGGCTTCAGGGCATCGGGTAGGCTGATCTTTCTAGCCGTCGTTGTAATTTCAGGTTGCTGCTCCTGCTGAGCTTTCTCAGTGTGTGCTAGCGGCGGACACGAATCTTCATTGTTCGTCGCTTTCCTCACACACTGTTTAATGTCGGGTCTTATCTTCACCGCTTTCACGGTTTTCTTCCCGCTACTGGTCTCCTTCAGGCGGTCGAAAGAGGTCTTTCTCTTAACTGAAGACCTCGACAGCTGGCTTGCCTTGTCGGAGTTTCCCTCATCATCTGGGCGCTTTTTGTCGTCTATCTTGTTGCAGGAATGAGTCGCGGCTGCCGATGTTGGTTTAGGCTTCTCAACAGACGGGGCAGGGGGCAAATGTTCGCGTGCTTCGTTCTCCTGGCCTGAAGTGCCTAAACGGGATGCCTCTGCTGTGGTTCTTTGGAGTTGCTTCGATTGAAGAGGAACGGCTTTGTGACTGTTGTCTGCGCCCTGGTGGTCTTCCTTCTGGGTCTGAGCAGGCTTGACAGCTTTGGCTGTGTGGCGTTCATCTTCCATTGAGGAACGACTGGTCTCGGAAAGTTTAGTACTTTCCAGCTGGTCTTTTTTTCTGTCGGAAACGGACTCTCTTCTTTTCTTGTCTAAAAGCTCCCCTTTCTTGGATTTTGGAGTGGCACGGCCAGATGATCTCCCTGAGGAGTGGCTGCTACTTCCAGGGCTTTTTCTCCTATTCCTTGCAGCGCTTCTGTTGGTTTGGGACCGGGTTGTTGAAAAGGGTGTCCTGCTGGTGGTTTCATCGTCAAGGTATTCCTTAGTCCCGAGAGGCTCGTCCATCGCCGCTGCGGTAACGGGAACAGCCTTGCGAGATTTTTCGAGAACAGGTCTTCTGTCCTCAATCACACCGGTCGGTTCGCGGTTGTCCGTCGGTGTTTGGAGGTACGCTGGTTCTGACTGAATTTCGCGACTCTCCGCAGTACGAAAGGAAGCGCTTTGCGGGGCAAGATCGGTGACTCTGCTGGCGGCAGACACAACGGCCTTAGCTGCAACGTCAAACTGGTCGGCCAGTGCGTCGAGAACTGTAGGGTTTGCGGTCGTCCTGTCCGCGATGGCAGTACCTGGCAGTGCCACACGAACTGGCGTCGCGATATCATTTCTGGGACTCTCACTGTATTCGATCGAAGCAAGCCTGAGCGCACATACGTCATCCCGGGCCTCGACGAAGTTGTCGCACCGCCAGAGCTCCGCAGCTGACACGGCCGCGACGGAGTTTTCGGGAGCAGCATGTTCCGCATCCGGGTCGGGCTGAGAGGTGGGTGGAAGCTCGCGACGCAGTATGCGCGCGAAGATATTGAACTTACGGAGCCACTTGAAGCGTGGGCTGCTCAAAGGTAGCGCTTTCATGTTTTCAGTTTTCCTGTTGTTTTGTTCTTGGTTTTGATGGGAATGTTGCCCCATGTCGATAAAAACTGATTGGTGAGTGACCTTAGAAAATTTTGAGGGATCATCGTTCATGGGCGGCGGCATTGTCTTCGGATTGTCGACTTCGCTCACGAGCACCTTTGGCCGTGAGGGAAACTGGGACTGATTATCCTGCTGTGTTTTCGCTTGTCCCGGCTGTTGTAGTCGCTGGTCTTTCCGCTGTCTCCTACCCGGCTTTTTCTTCATCACAGTAGCAAGTGGGCTCACTTGGCTGAAGGGTTCTGTGCGAATAGAATAGGCATTGCTTACAATAAGCTGTCTAATGCATTAAATACTTAAAAACGTTTTATTCATGTCCACAAAAAAGTACAAAAGCCAACAGGAATGAGTCCGTGCTGGTGCCTATGGAGAAAATTTACTGTGCATTTTCTGCAACACCGACTAATGCGTTTACTCTGCAGGGGCGTCCACTTTTGCCCCATGCCCTGACTCATTTCGCCGCGCAGTCGGGGAGAAATGCGGCATTTTGAAATTTTGAAATTAAATTTTTTTTTCTATGTTTCGTTTCAGCTGGTCTCTTCATTCCTATTGAGCGTGTATCTAGAACATGAAGCAAACAATACTGCCTTTTTTGTGGAAAATAGAAGCATGGAGACGTTTAGTAAATTTGTGACGCATTTTTTCCTAGATCTCCCTACCCTGAATGCATCGTCTATGTTCAGCATGTGAGTGATTCGCCAAGCTTTAATAACGCAAAGCAGTTACAGTTCTCCCCTCACCCCAGAAAATAATAGGAATTCACTCTTGCTTTTTAAGGTAAAGCACTATTCGAAACAGCCTATATTTTGAATTGTTCGAGAACATGCAAAAGAGACCGCTGCTACATTCAGGTTAACGTCATTGTAAACGCCCCGTCGTTTTCATTGTTATGCCTGAACGGGGAGATGATTATTGTAGCAGCGAAATGTACAACCAATGCAACAAACGCAGATTAGTCTGATCAACTCGTATGATCTCCTGTGCACTTATTGTGTGCAATCAGCCCTTTTGGAATACGTGTTTTGTCTAATTCTAGGCGTACCTTGGGTTCTGGCAAGGAGTCTTAGGCGTCAATTGTTCGCAGTCACTGCGGGCGCACCTTTATGCGATTAGGCATGCAGTCTAAATCTAAGCGAAAGAACTGATTTATTCACATTACGAATTATTCTTTCTCGGGTACCATAAGTGTTTGCGCGTGCTCCCACAGCGACGTGGAGGCTAACGAAAAGGGTTCAGCTTAAGTTAAGGACAACGCAGCGAGCCATGGAAAAAAAAATCATAGGTGTAACGTTCAGAGACCCGAAGCGGGCAGAGTGGGTGAAGGAACAAACGCGGGTTAATGACATCCTAGTTGAAATCAAGAGGAAGAAATGGGGTTGGGCAGGGCATGTAATGCGAAGACAAGATAACCGCTAGTCCTTAAGGGTAACGGAGTGGATTCCAAGAGAAGGCAAGCGTAGCAATGGGCGGCAGAAGGTTAGGAGGGCGGATGAGATTAAAAAGTTTGCTGCGTGGATACGGTGGGCGCAGCTGGAAAAGGACAGTGTTAATTGAAGAGACATGGCAGAGGCCTTTGCTATGCAGTGGGAGTAGTTAGGCTGATGGTGTACACGACTGCCACAGCCATTCTCAATCGACAGAATTTCAAATTAGGCCTGTGTTTATGTCCTATTGACAGGCGGTAAACATCTCTACAATGGCGGAGATAAATAGGTACCTATTGCGACAGAAAGGCCCTGGAAATATATGCCCCCTGAAAAGATACCTTGCGTCACGTGGCGGGGATGGCTGCTACTGATTTCCCTGCTAGACATTGCGCTTGACGGTCCAGCTGGCGTCAAAGTTGCTCGGTGGTCTACGTCATCGCCTTCCATCGCTTTGTCTTCCTGGGGTCGCCTATCCGCTCTCGAGTCAGCAGCAGAGCCCGCCGGAGCTTCCCGACTCTCCTGCGTCAAGATCAAAACAGGTGTATCGTTTGATTCAACTAAACGAGGAGGGCACCGAATCGCAGGTGCCCTGATTTCGCCCGCTTTCAGTCTCATGACAAAAGCTTGAGCTGAATGCGCCTTGCTTTAACACTGCAGCAAGCGTTGCTTTTTATAGAAGGGACCAATGAGTACCTTACTTCCGACTACAGTGAAGACAGTGTATTGTAAAGAGAAATAATGACAAAAGCATTGTTGTAGGTTTCAGAGAAGTCGTTCAGTTTTTTTTTTTCGGTATCATTTTCAAAATTCTCAAGATCGCCCAGTCTTTATGCGGGGCACCGCAGAAAAGGTTCAGTTGCGCCTCTAGCAATTCAAAGCAATGAGGGGTGCGGAGGAAATTTATTCATGCAATATATGCAGATATGGGAATGCCACACGAGTCGCACTGCAGGACTCACAACAAGAAAAAAAACTACGCTTTTCTGACTGTTGCTTTCTTTGCTCTTCCACCTAGAATGATCATGGACAAATATTTTCCTTTCATATTGATTTGGGTATTAAATGATGCTACTCAGCAACTGACCTTTGAGTTGACTGGTGCACGCTTTTTGGACCACTGCAGGCGCCACAAACCAAAACGCGCTTTTTTGTTCTTGCCGCTTCTCTGCGGCTTGCCGGCGTCCGTAAGTTCCACATCGTCACTCGAAGAAGTTGCCTCAGGGATTTGTCGATGTACCTGCACAGATGGGGCGCGTATTTAGGCACCTAATGAAGATGAACTAAACCAGCAGGAACGGCTCACGTAAAGGTACCGTAGAGTGCCAAAGTACATGCGACACCAGGCATTGAACATGGAATGCAGTTCAGGTTGTGACAGACACTGTGGAATCAGCCAAATCATGCAGCATCGCAGTTTCATTGCGTAAGCTTCGTAAGCCCTCATCTGCGTGGCTCAGTTTCTGAGGCGTTTCCGAGATCCGAGTTCTGAGTTTGCCTTCGTCTATGTCACTTCAATTAAACAAATATATCGCTGTAGTCTGTGAGAGTCCTCGCACGTGTCAGTCTTTCTATGTTTGATCGCAGATCCTGTTTACAGGTATCACAATGGCTACAAAAAGGACCTCATCAGTAGAGGACGCGTCGGTGTTCACGCTCTGAGATACTAAATCGTAATCGCCCTCTTCTCCTAGAGGCTCAGATGAGCAAGCAAATCGGACCTAGCCTTGCCTACAACGACGAAATCAACGCCTGACGCGAACTTAATAAGACACCTTTAGTCAAGACTTCATCCGAACACGTACCTCGGGAGAAGTATTGACGATAGATACGGGGGTCAAGGCGGCGGCAGAGGAACCCTGGTTCACGATCGCGTCCTTGTCCTCAGACTCGGTCCCTGTCTTAAGGCGGTGCTCCGAACGCTTGGGCTTCTTCATGCTGAGCACGACCTGCGCCAGCCGGTCAAAGAGGGCCTCGTCGTCGACGCGGACTGGGCGTTCAGAGCTCCACTCCAGCTGCGACGGGCGCCTAAGCGAGCAGTGGGCGACGTCCGGGGGCCGGTCCATGTTCTTCTTGAAGATGGTCACGCATATGCGGTCCAGCAAGTACAGCAACGCCACCGATGCCACGGCGGCCGAGAAGAGCCACGCGCTTACGAAGGAGCACAGGCACACGCCGACGAAGAGCGTGCGGCGCTGCAGACCGAAGCGTGCGCACACGCCCTGGGCCAGGCTCCTGACCAGTTCGCTCCAGGCGTCGACGACCACGACCAGGAATAGCAGCAGCGCGACGATCAGAACATCGACCTGTGAGGCAGCCAGAACACGTTGCCAGGCCGAACACATTAAACACGGCGAGCATCTGAGTATACTTGTAGTTCCCAGAGGCGTGTACAGTCTTTGTCAAAAATATACAGCCCAAGGGGTTGTCTTCTGAGCCATGTAGCGGGGCTATTTAGCACATTTAACAGTCCTAAGCTTGTGAGGGTTGAGGACTGAAGTTCCTCCCGGCTTCGTAAAATTAGGGTCCCTGAGTATGCAAAAGGAGCCGCGCTGAAGGGCTCAGAAGCGGACGCCTTGGGCTGTGTACTTTTGGCAAAGACTGTATATTGCCCTGCGTGCGCCGTGTCGGAAAATGTGGACGCGAACGCATATAACTCGAGGGACAACCTTTTTTTCTACACTAAATGCCGAAACCATAGGAGACAGGTGTGTCTTCTGCTTCCTTTGCCTCCGTGGTTTGTCAGTGCACATCTCGAGCTTTACTCTAATGGGGCATCACCGAAAGCCTATAGGTGGTGCGTAGGTTTCTTTGTTTAAAACGCTCAAGTACGGAGGAACCCGAACAGGAACCACTGGAACAGCAATGCAAAGTATAATAGCGAATCCAGCGCTGACGGCGACCTTTGGAGGTCAGCGGGTACTTGTAACAACCTTAATGCCTCTGCTTTCTGTAAAGTTATCTCGAATCCAAATTGATGTCGCACCTGATTTTCTACTCTAATCAGCATCGTCATTTATAAAAAAAAACGCGCTCCCCAGTGCTTTCCTCTGTTTCAATGGCTCTGTGCTTCTTTCATGTGTATACCGCAACGAGCCCTTTGTTTCTCTTTTCTTTGCCTGCTCAAAATCAGCACAATAATTATATTTATGCATTTCATTCCGTAGCCAATCATCAAATCTCGAACCAGACCAATCGAGTCTTCCCGCTGAACTCTTAGCCGTTAAGGTAAGGATTGTCGCAGCCATTTTCCAGGTTTTATAGGTGTAATGGGAATGATGTGATTAGCAGCAGCCACTCTTCCCTTGCCCCTTCCTCGCAGCCTTCTACGTACTGCGAGGTATTGGCTGGCGACGTTCTCCGGTGCCATGAGTCCCAGCAGCGGCAAGGTGACCAGGTGCACCAGCGCCGTGACAGGCTTGGGCAGCGCGTTGAACGTCCACAGCAGCAGAGGCAAGCAGACGCAGTACAGAAGGCCGCCGTACTGCAAAAGGAGCACGCACCCGGCGACGGTGAACGGGAAATGCTCCGCCCCACGCGTGCAGGGGAGGATGACGCAGCGGAAGAGCGACAGAGAGCAAAGGAGCTCGTGTGACGAACCTCGGAGCCGATGAAGAGAAGGGGCAGCAGATAGAGCGGCATGAGGATCCCCAGATGGGAGACGCTGCGAGACCCCTGCCGGCGCTCATCGGCCACCAAGATGGACGATGCATGCTGCCTCCAGTGCGCGCTGTGGGAGTGCGGTGTGCCGGGTTCCGCATGTCGCTCGCCTGTGCACGCACGGAAGCGGAAGGGGATGGTTCATATTGGTTAGGTGTTTATAATACACTGTCATCTCTTCTTAGCGAAGGCCTTTGCTCCGAAGTTCCCGGAGATCCGGAGTTCCCGGGTTCGAACCCGACCGCGGGGGCTGCGTTTTTATGGAGGCAAAACGCTAAGGCGCCCGTGTGCTGTGCGATGTCATTGCACGTTAAATATTCCCAGCTGGTCGAAATTATTCAAGAGCCCTCCACTACGGCACCTCTTTCGTCCTTTCTTCTTTCACTTCCTCCTTTATCTCTTCCCTTACGGCGCGGTTCAGGTGTCCAACGATATATGAGACTGATATACTGCGCCATCTCCTTTCCCCAAAAACCAATTATTATTATTATGAAAATATACAGAGACTTATCTACTTTACGTGCCATTATACATGGAAAATTTGACTTCCCAGAGTTGCGCATTAATTCGACCCCTGGAGGCCAACGTGCACTGACATTGAAAAGCACTCAGGCGTTTTATGCGATAGCATATAGAAGCCTCGTTGGAGCAAACAGTCGGCAACCGCCGTCCGGCGTTACATCGGCCTCCTGCCAACCGTAGCAGGTTCTGTACGGTAAGAGCTCGGGAAGAGCAACCTGAGTCTCTCAGCCACCCCCCCCCCCTCGCCTCCTAAGAAAATAAAGAAAAAGCCGCGAGCGGGATTCGAACGCACGGAGGGGCGAACAGACAGCTGCAACTGTCGCTCAACCAGTCATCGGAGCAGCCATTCACCAGACGTGTTAAACTGCAAGCCTCTCACGCTATGCTTTCTAAATCGTCGTTTTCATCAACTTTCATCCACTTTCAAACGCTATTTGCAAAAAGGGCGTGGTGATGCTTCATCTGACGTGCATGGAAAGGAACGGAAAGGTGGGAGGTCTTAACCACCGCCCCAGGGTCGCATCAATTTCGATCACCAGAGGACAACGTGTGCTGACATCTAAAATCACACAGGCGTCTTATGCGATAGCATAGAAGCCTCATGCTAAACTCTGTACTCCTGTTTCGCCTTTTTTCCTAGCAATCTCATACGTTGCCGGTTTTTGACACGCAGTCAACGCTAAATCAATGCTTCACTTCAGGTGGCGCAGCAGTTAGAACAAAAAAAAAAATCGATTTAAGGCTAGAAAACGACATGCTGAGGCCGAAGCAAAAATAAATTAGTTGGGACGCATTTGTACACTCGTGGCTTCGGACAGGACTGCTTCGTTGCACCGTAGTCACTGCGTCAAGATGTGCCCGTGCCTTTCACCGTCGAACGCCCTCACCTGCTTCCTTGGGAAATGCGTGTTTCTCCTCCATCGTAGGCAATGCTGGTAGCTGAGGAACGGCAGGAACAGTCAAGAGTGGCGTAGTCCAATCAGTGATGGCTGGGCAGGATGCCAGGATCGAGTAACGCTGCCGAGAATCTGAGCGCACGTGCTACCCCGCGCCCTGCCTTGCACTTCCTCTTCGGCGAACCATGAGTCAGCGGTGCTCGTCTTTGCCCAAATGCTCAAGTGCAGCTGAATGCTACGAAATTCCCCAGTAATGTGCTTTTTATATCGTGAGTGTTTGAACATTTGCACGACCATTTTCTTGTAGTCGAAGAACTATTTTCTTTAGCAGACCCGCAGTGGTTAGCCAGAACAAAAAAAAAAGTGAATTTCAGTTGAAATAATTACCTTATTCAATTACTTGTCTAACTGACAAAACTTCCGCCCCGTATTGTGAGTCCACCCTTCCTGCATTATTGACCCCTGTCTGATTCTTGGCAGATCCGTGGAGTATACCGGATGTGAGACGATATTCTTTTGAAGCAAACAAAAGGCCTTTGCGGCACAACGGAGACATACGAGAGGAATAGTCGAACAGGATACACGGCGAACACTTCTCTGTACTAGCTTCTCAGCACCATGCAGCGAGAGAAGACCCTCATTAATCTTGTTCACTGCTAGAAATATGCTAATAAACTTCGCTTATAGTAAAAATTTTGGCGCCCGAACATGGGGCCAGGGAAAACTACAGGCGGACTTCTACCTTCTATGTTGTCGTCGCCGTGTATTCCCGCTTTACCTGCTCCTGTCTTCAGTCTGTCTGTATTTATCTTTATCTTTCGTTCTTTTTACTGTCGCAGAATAATTTTGTCTTTATTACCTAGCCCGTTGTACTTAGTGTAGCGAGCTAGGACAGTATTTTTTATTTTTCTTGTCCCAATATAATTTATATCTTCATTACCTAAGCCCGTTATACCCAGTGGCATGGGCAGGGATTCTTTTTTCTAAAATTTTTTTCTTAGTTCCCAAATAATTTTTGTCTTCGTTACCTACTCCTGTTCATTTTGAAAGTGTGCATTGTTCACGATAAAGGTAGGAGGGCCTTTGCTTGGAGCACCCTCTATATACTGCATACCAACCTGCTGACAATTAGGAACCGGCTCGAGTTATCTGAAGCATTGGTGGATCGTATTTTGTACTGCAGACAACGGCGCTACCTTTACTTCATTTTTTTTTTATTTTCTGTTCCATGTAAGAGCAATCAAGTAGTACGTGGAAGAGCTTAGACAACTGTCTGGAGAGTTTCTAAGAGCAGAGCTCTGGCAAGAATGAGGTGCCACATGTTCAAAACTAGCGAAGCCAGCAAGAAGTTAGGGGAGGAGCCGGCGCATGCCACAGTCTTGTCACAATGGTTGCAGGCACACACGTCTGCATGAATAAGTATTGATCGAGTTGTTGTTAGTCGATCCGCTCATCGATTTTTATTGGGCGACATGGGTATCTATGCGGCACGCATGGAGTGTGCGGCTTCAATATGTAAACTACCAGATGCATGGCATACATGAAACGCGCACGGTACATGGCGACTTCAGGGGCAGGCCCTGCTTGAGTTCTTGCCCCGACGAGAGAGTTGGCGCAAGAAGGTATGCAGTTTGCGCATCCTGTCGGAGCCCCTCATGTGCGACGTGCTGGGTCTGGTGCACTTGCCGCGCCAGTCTTCGCATTCCGCGTCGAACAGTGCGACGCTCAGTTTGAGGTGCCGATGGGTCTTCTCCAGGGAACATATCTGCGTCGTTTGGGGAGGCCAAGGGTTACGACATGAATAGGCAGTTTGGCAAGTTGCTAACGAATTACAATGTAGGAACACCGCACATAAACGAAACCTCTGCCCTCACCCGTCGGTTTTCTAGCGATAGCGACATTACGGTAGCATTTCTAGCCTTCAGCGGCGTGGTGCGGAGCAGCTGCCGGCGCAGCGGCGCCATGACTCATCACGTGGTTCGTCACGTGACCAGCCACATGGTGCGGAGCAGCTGCCGGCGGCGCGGCGAGCCGGCGTAACCGAGCTGCCACAGCTGTTGCTATGCGCCGTGTCAAGTGGGACGAAGATGATAGCGAACGAGCGGCGAAAGACTGACTTTGCAATTCAACTGAGCAAGTTCCACTCGGCTAGCTGTTGCTATCCCGTCACTCCAGGTTTAACCAGAGCTAAACCACCGCCAATTTTAAATGAGCAGCGAGCTTACGGAACGGAAAGAGAGGGGTAACTTTAAATGGCGCCATGAACTGAATGCCTTGGGGGGCATGGGGTGGGGGGGTGGGGGGCATAGTCAATATCTTGCTTCTGAGTTAACATGTGGCTAGGGTTAAAACTTCGTTCAAAGCTTTTGTTCAAGGTTGCAGCATGTGATGGGATGAGGTCGTCGTGAGGGTTCAGTGGCTATTGTGTTAATCTATTAAGCATTATTAAGGTCGTGAGTTCACGCCCTTCCTGTGGGGGTTGCATTTTGGTAGAAGCAAAGTGAGAAAACGCCCGTGTACCAATATCTCGGTCCAATTTAGAAACCGAAGGTGCTCAAAATTAATCCTGAGATCTTGAGTATGGTGGGCAAAATAGGCGTTCTCTCTGAACTAGCAGGCAACAATTCGAATGCTATTATAATCTGATAGTATTCATATCATGAGCCTCAGTGAGGCATTAAGAGCTGTGGAACGATAGTTGTTAATTAGTGCCGCGGCAGTTAAAAATGCTAAGTTTTTTCTTTTCAGAATGTTGCTTGCAGTGGCCGACCGCGTAATTTGGCAGCATGAAGCATCATTGCGCTTCTCGCTCTTCACAGTTCGACCAAACGCAGGTGCTCTCTGGGCTGTGTTGCGTATGTGCACTAAGCTGTCTGGGTAAAACCCTCCATTAGGAGCGCTGCTGTCAATGCCCCAACACAACTAAATATACGGCTGAACCGTAAAGGGTAAATTTGTAAAGGTGCGAAGCGTGAGCTGGGCGCCTTGCCTTCCATCGCATCGTATCCGCAGTGTCGTACGTGGCCACGACGTCCGGTTTACGCCACGAGTAGGCTGTGTGCTGCATCTTGTCGATGGCCTGGTTCGCGTAGAAGTCCGGCCTTTCACTGCACACCTGCCGAGTGTAAGCGCAAAAAGATGCCGTCTTTTATTTATTTATTTTAAGATACTATTGGGTGGTAAAGGTTGTTGCAGGATGGTGGGCAGAAAACATTCTTACATTTCGTCACAACAAAATGTAAAGGTTCCTAGAGAAAAAAAAAGCGCTACAAAGAAAACAATAACGTCACGAGTACTCAATACAAGATATATAAAATGCATCTTGTAGACACTCTTTGTATCTTAAAAATATAATACTGTACCGAATTCGGGGATCACAGCTGGTCAGCAGTTTAGTTGTGCAGTAAATCTGAGTAAAAACGAGTGGGTGTATGCGTTAATGTATGACTGTACAGAGCAGTGATTATAATCGCGCCTTCATCGTAAATTATTTGATTCTGTTTATACTAGGTAATGTGTCGAGCCAAAGGTAAAGAAGTTCAGGAATGATTAAAAGAAGCTTCACTCTGCCTGGTATCCGGCGATATACTAAAGAAGGCAACTGCAGTGAATTAAGCATTTCTTTGACCGAATCCTCGCATGAATATTTTTAGATGGGCATGGGTTCTATGCGTTGCACTTTCTCGAGCGTTCGAATCAGCCCGACTAGAAAAGTGTCCCATATAAAACTAGGCATACTGTAACGAGGGTTTCACGTATGTGATGACAGTTTGAATTTTTGAGGTAAGAACTAAAGCTGTTTTTCTGCCGTTGACCAAATCTGATTAATGTGGGCACTCGGACGGAAGAACACGCCACGGAGGTTCAGTGGTTATGCTCCTCGACTGCTGACCCGAAAGACGCGGGTTCGATTCCGGCCGCAGCGGTCGCATTTCGATGGAGGTGAAATGCTATATAAACTCGTGTGCTGTGCGATGTCATGGTACATTAAAAAACCTCAGATAGTCAATATTATCCGGAATCTTTCACTACGGCGTCCCTCATAGCCTGAGTCGCTTTGGAACGTTAACCCTCTCATCATCATTATCATCAGCAGCAGAGGCAGCATCATCAGCAGCCTGACTACGCCTTCTGCATGGCAAAGGTCTCTCCAACTCCAAATGAAGTAACTAACGATTTCTGTTCGAGAGTTATTTGACAAGCATTGACCTGCCACCATGGGGAGCATGGCTTTGGACTTTAACGGCCCCATTTCTATCAAGGCGCAATCCTCGAACGCCCTTGTTCTGTGCGCTGTGAGAACAGGTTGAGGAACCACTGCGGCAGAAAATAATTTGGAGCCCGCTACCACAGTGTCTCTCATCCCATTCTCAGCTAAATGCCCCCAAGTAGACGGGCATTGTTTCGCACGCAGAGCCACACTATAAACCTCAAACGGCGGCAGGTGAATAATTCTCCAAAGCGCGCTTGTAGAGAATATGTGAGCTTGAATAACACGGCAGCCTTGCGTGGATGCCACTTCCCGCTCTCCACGCAGCTTTACTCACGGCCGACGATGTGATCGCCGTCGTCTTCCTCTTGGCGTCCCTGCTGCTGCATTCGGCGCCGATGTGCAGCGCCTTCTGTGGCCGGTAGCGGTGCGTGCAAAGGGTGAACGAGACAGCCAGGGTTGTGTTTCTGGCCCAGCTGAACTTCCTCGCATAGGACACCGCATCTGCCTGCAGGAAAGGGAAACCCAACGCAGCCCCGCGGCGTGGCGACTTTTAAATGAGTCACTTGCGTGCTTGTTTTTGCTTCTCCTCATGGCGGTAAAGACGATGTCTAGTAATGTGCGAGGATGATAATTAGCGTCACAAGCGACAACGTTTGTTTTAGGCACAAAATATAAATCCTAGGTATATGTACCCGATTGGTCCTAGCCGTTTAGCACAAATTAAATTGCGAAAATTAGACCGCGCACAGTAAGAAATTACAAAGCCCAAATATTCACAATGTGATAATGCGAAGGAAAACGTATTTTAAAAAGCAAAACAGAGTTGCCACAGGTACAATGCTGCACGCTGCAGGATGTAAGGTAATGCCCTGATAGAAATAGTGGTTAAAATTTATTTTCCACATTTTCTCCATTTCACTGGTAAACCATCGAACGACTTTCTGCCCAGATATTTTTTTCTTATGCATTCATATGCTTCATGTACTATGAAAAAAAAAACGCTTTCCCAAATCAATCTAGCCCCACTCGAAATCTTCACAAGTACAGTTCGCTTCAAGCAGCCGTGATTTTAAGTTTCTGAGGCAGAGATTCTCATAGTTACAAAATTGAACGACGTCGTTGAATCTATTATGTCTGATTGTTTTGTCTCCTATCGCATCATTAAAGGCAGCACAGCTATCCCTCATCAATAAGCAAAATAGGCAAATTAAAATAAGGTTAGAATGCTCGTACTGAAATTCAATTCATCCGTTAGAGATAACTTGTAAACCTTGCAGTCTCTATGAAAACTACCCACAATCAAGACTCGGCTGCTATTAAGAACCCGATTGTGAGCTGTTTAGGACCGTAAAAAAAAAAGCACGATCACGTAAAAAAGCTTGCTTTTATTATAAACGAAGTGAAACTTAAAAAAAACATGAAAACAGCTTCCTTTATTTATGAACGATGTGAGCCTATTTTGTTAGTTCTCTGAAAAGAACCACCGTATCATCCATCGAAAGCACTGAACATTGTCTGATAAGGACATTACATTTCTTTTTCAGCATCACAGTCGAGAGTGCAGCCTAAACGGCATTAAGGCCGGCAGCCTCACCATTCCCATGAAATGCTTGCTGTTCTTAATCTTGTACGGTGCAGGGCCGTTGACCTTGCATCCGTAATGAGGCGTCGACACTTCACTGTCGCTGATGTGTGTGCGAAATATGAAAGCGCTGACCACAAACGACCTGTTGATTGGAAAAAGAGGGCACCATTTATAGACTCTCTCTTCGCAGGGGTTATTAGCAACACCACTCACATACCGTAAGTTGGCACCAAAAGTGAGGCATGTACTCTTAAATTCCTTAGTACAGTCCCTTACAAAAATTATAAAGTCTATAAACTTTCTATACACACTCCCTAGAGAGAGCAGTCTATAGGCCATACAAATGCTATAAACAGTCTAACGACAATCTATAGATTTATGGCCATACACTTTTAGTAGACTTTTGTCTATAGACAGTACATAGACTATGAATAAACAAATTATCTACAGGAAGGCAAAAGAGTCTAAAAGTTATAAAGTCTACAGACTGCCTATAGAACATTTGTGTAAGAGGGGCGCTCTCAGTAAATTCAACTCGAAGCGCACCAAAAATCTCTTCGCATTATGCAGAGTTCATTCTTAAACGGTGCACTAAAGAGGCTCTGAACTCGTCTTTATACCGCGGGAACTGTCTACACGTTTCCAGCATTGTTAGAAACTTTTAATTATAGTACTGTGCGGCCGATTTCCGTAATTTAAATCGGATTAAACGTCCCGGCTCCCGCCTTTTTTTGAACTCAACGCTGAAGGTAGGAGGAGTCAACCAACGCGTGGAGTTCCATTCCAGTGGCGGCTTTGCTTTCGCTTTTATTTTGTTTTTTAGGTTGCTGTGAATAAATATAGCTTCAGTCGCAGAGAACGTAGCCGCAAATTAGGCCCACAGAAATAAAAATATGCATGGACTCTGATTAACGTATCACTCCACCGAAGGCAGAGCGGCAACCCGCCACGGGACTGGCTGAAAGGCACTCCAGGCGTTGGCTGACTCCTCCTACCTTAAGCGTTGAGTTGAAAAGAAAGGCGGGAGCCCGGACGTTTAATCCGATTTAAATTAGGAAAAATCGGCCGCACAGGACAATACTCCGAAGTTTCTAAGAATGCTCGTAACGTGTAGATCGAGTTCCCGCGGTAAAAAGACGAGTTCAGGTTCCCCTTTAGTGCACCATTAGGATAGACTTTTTTAAGCACTTGGTGTTTGTAGGGGACCAGGCCGTGAGTGCGAAAAAAATAGGCAATTCAAATTAAACGAGTCAGGACAAGTGAGAGTGCATTGTTTGCCTGCTTAAGTTATTCAAACTCGCAAATTATGACTGCAACATGCCCAAGCATTCCGTACCGTGCGTGCTCTTCGAGGGTTTTGAAGAGCTGGCCGTTGGTTGCCAAGAGCGAACGGACCCCCAAAACGACGTATGCCGCTCTGCGGTGTTTCGAGGCAACTTCTGATTCCCGACGGATATTGTTCTGTGCGTGTCTGAATTCCTAAGGTGGCGGAAAAAGTAGACGTAAGCAAGATAAGAAATCAAATGAGTCAGTGCGGAGAAAATGTCCGACTATTTCGCAGACATTGACTATAAGAATTTAAAGTAAATACCTGTGCACGTTAAGGAATCCAACGGGGGTCTAAATTAATCCGGAGTCTTCCACTAAGGTGTCTATCATAATCCGAGTGCAGTTTTCGGATGCTAAATCCTACATACCACACAATATACGCGAGCATTAATATCGTGTGCATGCGGCTACTACAGATCTTAGCTTAAGGTTATGCCCGCAAAAGAGAAAGCTTGAAACACCTGCAGGCGTATAATATTAACGATCTTCGCACCTATTGTAGATACCTGAATGGCACTGACTTGTTAGCTAAAGAACATTGCCACAGTCTTTTTTTACTCTTATTCAAAAATTACGCTGTCGTCCTGTAAGAAGCCTCGATGTCTGAGCTAAGTGACGAACAGCGTTAGTATGGTCTACATAGCAAAATCCGAGACTTATTAAGGGTTATGAAACTTGCCTTGAGCAGGGCGAAGACTCGTCCCGCTGCGTCGGAGGCCGTGGTGCCATTTTTCCCGACGTGCAGGTCTAGCACCCCGTAGTGGTAAATATTGTTTTTCATCCAGTAGTTTTTCATCCTCTGCAGGGCACTCTTTCGTTTCAGGTCGGTCATAACTTGAGAAACTTTTCTGTAACATGCACAGTAACAAAGCCCAGCCAGAAAAGTAGTGGCGTCGAGATCAATTCAAGCATTATACGTATATTATTTATCTATACCTCATAATCAAGTATTCGCAGTACTTAGGGTTACCCTGCCGTGCATCGATTTATTTCGCGCCTAAGGAATCAAAAGCCTCAAATGGAAACAATGCATTTAATGGTGCCCCACATTGTAACCAACACAAACTAGTAGCTCTGAAAACACATCTGTCAGTTCTATATATCAGTTTTACTGCTGTATTTACACAGGGTTTTAAGCCCAATCCTTTCTCCGAACTTCTCTGAAATCACGAGAATTGACTTCATTTGCTGAACGATTCATCCTGTTTATAGCATGGAGAAATCAAATTCAGTTTGTAAAAGTGACGTCACCGGCCTATATTCATGTCAGCATACGCTCGTTCAATCAAAGTATACGCAGATATATACAACAAAATACAGATATCATTTGGCTTCCAAGTGTTAAAATGCATTCAGGACCATAGTTTTAAAAATCTCGTCACAAAGTTGTAACTGCAGTTCGATTCAAGTCGAAGCCACCACATGACAACTACAATCGACAAACTGAGCTCGCAGAACGGCGTATGCACTACCAGCCTTCGCAAGGTAATTTCCAGTGAATTCGTTCCCGTCACTATTGGTCCTCTCTAGCAGGTTGAGATACCTTCCTCTAGTTGTGGGCACCCGAACGCCACTCTGCCTCTCAACGCATGCTTCGTGTGAATGAACGATGCCCGTGATATCAGGCCCGGAAAACACTGCGTAATCAGCGTTTGCAACTCGGGGATACACATCGCAAAAACATCTATCAAGACGCCACCCCCAGATAATTTTCAAAACGGCCGGTGGTGGAGATTCCTGAGTTCTATTTTTATCTTTTCTAGGTTATGAAAGCTGCGCTTCCAGTGAAACTAGTGCGTTTTTCATAAGGACGCGATAATTTATCGATGCAGGCCAACTTCAATTCATCCCCAGCGTCTCTTGAAAGCTCCTCTATGACCCCGTTAAAATAGCGACGTTAAGGTTCTTCCTGGCTTTGTCTTTCTCGGTGGCCGCCACATGCCGCAGAGACCGACAATGCAGCCTCGCATACCCGAGTGGCACGTGGATGCCGTAGGTGGTCGTGGCCGACTTGGCGGCCGCCTCCAGCACCTCCTGCGTGATCCTGTGGCCGTCGTTCAGGAGAGTGTCGCCGCCCTTGGGCAGTGCGTAGAAGGGCACGAAGACCACGTCGCAGAGGCCGTCCAGCCTCGTCACGCCGTACTCCTGGACCCGACTGCCCAGCACGCACACCAGCGACCGGCCGGGGAGCAGCTCCGGGCCGTCGACGCACATGATGTCACCCCGGGGAGCTGCTGCAAAGCCATGCAGTCTTGGTCAGAATTTGCCAGGCCAGAGCGCAGGTAAGGGTGGGTGGAGTCGCCATGCACCATTGGGAACGTCAGAGAGCGTTCACTGGACTCTGTAGACATACTAGGCCGAATGTTAGACAATCCTTACAAAAAATTCTTTAGGCAGTCTATAGACTGTCTATAGACCCCTGTCTATAAAGTCTATAGATCCTCTATAGATAACTCATAGAAAACAGTCTATGGGCAATATAACTCCTATAGAAAGTCTATAGCGAATGTATAAATTTATGGCCATACATTTATAGTAGAATTCTGTCTATAGCCTATAGACTGTGAATAGACAAAAAGAAATCTGTAGAAAGTAAATAGAGTCTATAAGAAGCCTACACACTGCCTATAGACCAGTTTTCTAAAGGAAGTCTTCGTGCCGCGCTCAGACCTCAAGTCTATGGGAGTACCACGAGCACCCCACTAATACGGGTTAACTGTAGCCCTGGCTTTGAAACTCCCAAGAAAAATGAGAGTACACTCCAGTTCCACCTTAAGGGTGTGACGTGATAGCTTTAATGGGTTATTGGCTATATATGCGTAATTGGCCAATCTCGACTTTACGTTCATAAATCTGTGGGAGTCCTTATTCCACTCCCGGCGCAGTATTGCAGCGGCTAAGTGATGCGCCACTGCCCTGAGATGGCAGGTGCATGCTGCCACCGGTGGGACCTATAAGACCCACATTGCTCTTCCAGAGAAACCCCTCGCAACCAGTCATTATCTTAAATGCCACCTGCCACGGCGGTCACTTTGCTCACAATGCGGTGGGCAGCTTGTGATGACACCACAAGGTCACGTGGGTGGCCCACCCAGGCCTGTGGATTTTTCGCTCACAACGCCAACGCCGACGACGCCAGATTTTCTGCAGAATGGGAGACTTAAGCTTTCGCATTAACAAATCACGGGGACGCATTAGCACAGCCTTTAAAGGCGTGGCGCGACAACATTAGTGGATCCCTTCAGCAGTTTCCCTTCACATTCAGTTAATGCTCTCGGTTCTTAATTAGCGCATTTATCTCAATTACTACCACAGTTTTCACATTCTTGTCGGCAGCTCTTCCACACAGCAGTACACAGAGATAATGTTACTCTAAAATGTATATCACTAATTAGAACGTCTCTAGGTAACTCCATTAATTACCACATTACTAAGCTTCAAATTAAGCCACATCACACGCATATTACGAGCACGTGATGGAAATTTGCGACAATGTGTGTGCGTGTCCTTCGCCAAAGTCTTCCTCGGTGTTTTATCCATGATTGTGTACTTAGTATTTCTTAGCACTAGGCACCCAGCAGGCATAGCCTGCAAGATTGAGCAGCCTTGGCATTATAGAAAGGAATTACACACTGGAAAAAGTTAAGTTATATGAATAATATGAATATCGCGCTTTGTTCACTTATAAGCAGAGAGATCCATCCACGCCACGTTTCAAGAGGAGAGGCATGAATCAAAGAGTGACAGTTTTTGCCGTTGGTGTCTTAGAGCAGGCGACAGTCAATGCAATGTATGGTGACTGATTCGCTGCTACCATAAATTCTTTTTTTTTTTGCTCCAAGAGAACAGCTAGGCTTTCGTGAATACCACGTTGGACCTGCACACTGACAGGAACTTGTCGGCTCAGTTCTTTCGTGCCCACACGCACGAACACACGCGCAGTGTTTGTCTTGTAAATACACAATCCTACACGCTCACATGGCTCATTCGTTTGCTTGCTGGTCTGAATTAGTAAAACTACCGTTGTATTTCCCACGTTTCAAGTGGCAAATGATGTTTTTCTCTCTAATGCTTAATCACCAGTTACCAGGGAGATGCGCGACCCTGCGACCTCGGTGCCTCCGATGAGCATTTCAAGCTCAAAAGCTTCTAAACAGAAGACGTCCAACTGGCGCATAGCCTTGTGCAGCTGCGCAAAGTAGGCGTTGTGAGGCAACTTTTCTAGAAGCTTGCCGTGAAGCCTACCTCGCGTCTTCGTGGCTGCTGTCTCCCGGGTTGCTTCTACGGTCTCCTCCTCCGCTCGTACGGCGATGCTAGGCACACCGTTCTCCGTGACGATCACCGCCACATCGGGCTCGGCTGTGAATTCCAAGCTGGGCGCGTTGCCCACGTTCGCTGCAGCGTCGCAGCCAACGACAGCTTGTAGTTTCTGCTATGTATACTACATGGCAGTTAGGCTCCAAGGGGCGCCGGCGCTAGACAGATCGACCGTTTGACCGCATCATTAATACCCCGAATTTCTTTTAAAATAATGGCATTCTATTCCTTTCAAACTTTCGTAAGAGTTTATTAGTATGTGCTGCTAGGAACATTGGTTTAAGGCCTATAATCTAAGCGTGGCCACAGAGGAGCTAATAACTCGGATAAAGAAGGTGACGGGATGAGCGCTACTAACAACTCGCCTTATTACTATGTCACTGATGACGAACAAAATAGGACGTAACTAGAGGATTCATGTGACCGCAAACGAGTGTTTAGAAAACCTACAGTGAGAGAATGGTTTTCGTAAGCCGAATTTATCGTAAAGAATAAAAATATGGAAAAAACAGGTGCGAGTAGTGATAGCAGCATGATTCGCGTGCAATCTTATGATCATAATAATTGTTTTTTGGGGGGAAAGGAAACGGCGCAGTATCTGTCTCATATATCTTTGGACACCTGAACCGCGCCGTAAGGGAAGGGATAAAGGAGGGAGTGAAAGAAGAAAGGTATAATAGGTGCCGTAGTGGAGATCAAGCTTGCTATTTCACCACACAAGATTTGCCCGTCAAGTAATGTTTTTCTCTTTCTTTAGCCTTGCGTTGTTTTCTGTTAACTGCATCGCTCAGGGCGTCCGCTCTGACGCTCTCTAAATGGCAGAGTATCTATTCAGGAACGCCAAGTAAAAGAATGCGCAGACAAGGTAGCACAGCCAGGGGCCGCATGCTGTCATTGTGTGTGTGGCGGCTGTAAAAAGTCTGTCACTATCGTCACACCAAGTTTTCTTTTCTGTTAACGCCCACTGTTAACGCCCAATATTCGTCCATGTAACTGCTTGCTTGCTAAAAATCACAGCAGAGCGGCTGGAAAAGCAAGAAGGACAAGCTCCAAGGATTCTTAAAAACCCCCGTGTAGAATGGTAGTCGGCATCCATGTGAACGTTGCTAAAAGGGACGCTGAGCACTGACACCGTGTAACCCACAGGAGCCCTGGGCATGAGCAATGAGCTGGGCCAATTGTGGGTCCATTTACGACCTGTGCCGCTCTGCAGGCTTCAAGATGCGTCTGCTGTCGGGCTGTATGGCGCTTGTGTTACAATAGCGTGAGAGCGTTTACCGCTGACGAACATGAACAGGTTGGACCCGAAGAGAAACAGCAGCAGCAGGCCGGCGATGGTGAAGAACAGCGGCGGTGTGCAGCTGGTGGGGGAAAAGAACGACCTATGAATGCACTGTGAGTGCAGACAGTGGCATGCCTGAAGAAACGGTAGCGTAAGGTTTTGAGAACATATATCTCCGACAGTAGAGACTACCGGTCTGTGTATAGGATTATCTTTAAGGAAACACAAAGCTCGAAAGGCGACAACGCTGAGAAAGGTGCTTTGTTGTCCCATTTCAACTCTATATACTATTGACTATAGACTGTCTATAGAGATTCTATAGACTTACTTTAGACTCTATGGTCTTCCTATATATATATTTCTTTTTGTCTATTCATAGTTCAAGCAGTCTATAGCTATAGAAAAAAGTCTGCTAAACATGTATGACCATAAATCTATAGATTGTCTATAAACTGCCTATAGGATTTGTATTCCTATGCGCTGTTCTCTATGGTCTGTCAATAGAGACAAATTCTATCAGTAACTGAAGTACGCCAGATACTCTCCGGGTTTTCAGTAAAGTTTCTTTTCTAGGCTCTAAAGAAGTCGAATAAACTCCTTCAGTAAAGAGGGCCACTCGAAATATCGCACTTTACTTCATCAATTCTTTGGATTCGATATCGCGCTCCATATATACCGCTGACCCGAAAATTCGCACAACCTGATGGTTGGGCGGATGATTTTTGCAGATAGATGATTGGAGAAAGTTCAGTGACTCAGCGTGTTTCGGAAGCCCTTAGTGCGATAAAGAAAAGGGAATATGTTCACGAAAACAGCAGTAAGACGTCAAAAGCACCTACAGTGCTGACTTTTCAAAAAGCGTGAATAGTCACAAATCGTGTGTCAGATAATGCACTCAAATCCCCCTTTTTCCTTATTCCACTCAAATTAGATTTAACCGTTCGCTTGAATTAATTTTTCTGGCGTTAAAAGATCCCCATGCAATCCATCTTAGTAGTTTTGCAGAATTACTTTGCTTCTCCTGAGCACGTATGCATGTTATGCACTAGCCCACTTTGTAATTTTTTCATGCTGGTCTGCGAAAGCTACCGAGGCAACAAAATTATTAAGTTCTGTGTACTTACAATGTGGCCACTGTACAAAGGTGAGAAAACGTGGTACAAGTCATGACTGTATTACAGTAAAATGCATTAGTATTCGCAAAGCCATAAAAAGTTACGTGTCTGGCAACACTGCACAACGCAAACGAATATGGCAGTTCTATCCTAACCAGCTACACGACGGAACTTTCGCTTGCTGCCGTGCTTCGATATATAAGTTGAGATGTGAATTCGGGGCCCTTTGTCAAAGTTTTTCGGAACAGATCAGCTAACCACCTCATCCAAATCGGATTTAACCATCACATCAATGGCCAGCCGAAAGCGTCATCCTTGCCAACACACGTCCTGAATGCAGTGCCACGCCAAATCTCCCTCAAGATCAAATTTTCTTCAGAGAATCCGACGGTGAGGGAGACCGGCGCACATGCGCTACTGGCCTTTCTGAAAAGTGCAAACACTTGTTGTGAAGAACTCAGCACGAAAACTACTACTACTATTACTATAGGCGAAGGGCAGGAGGTGGTTTATGGTTTATGCTTTACGGTTTATCAGGGTTTAAGGACACAAAGCGATTCAGGCTATGAAGGACGAGGGACAGAAGAAAAGACAAAGAAGGCATTCACAAACTGCCGTAGCGGCATGCTTTCTTGAACTGCAAACACCTGTGTGCAGCACTTCTTCACTGCTAGAGGCAATTCGCTTAGCGGCCTTGGCCAAAGAGACTCCGCAGAGATTAAGTTTACTTTGACTTTTCCCAATCGCTTTCGTAAAACGCTGCATTTCTCTGCAGTCGGCTACAGCTGCTTCATTAAGCAGAATGAAATGATAGCATAGGAGAAAGTCGGCGCTCCACACTGAATTTCGTGTAACAAGTGGTCCTCATATACTGTTATTTAAAATCTCAGTGCCATACAGAAAAATAATTACAGAGGGGAAAGCGTTTTTGCATTCGTACTTAATCACACTGACCAATGCGTCTTGGCAAACCAATCCACAATTATTTCCGATTCCCGACGGTTGCGTCTTGTGCGAGTCCAGTGAGTTCGAGAAGGGCAGGCAGCATCGGAACATGATGCGTGGAAAGTTTACAAATTCCTCTTTCACGTTCCAAACAAGAGCCGATTAAAAAGGAAGTAAATCAGGGTGATTCTGGCGCAGGCCGTTAGGTGCTAGATATTGACCTGGAGTAGTGAGTAGCCTTGTATTTTCAAGTAAGCTTCTTACCCTTGAATGGAGTGACGATTGAGGACGTCCCAGGGCCATCGTCTTGAGGAAAATTGAGAAATAAAATTAAGCCGGTTACAATGCCAGCCGTATTAGCGAGCGACATAGCAGCCCGTGTCGTATGCGATAGCTTGGCACCGCAAAACGCACTAATTTGTTGACAATTATTCTGGCCACAAGCTCGAAAACTTCACAGAAGTGGGGAAAATACTCTGCCTCCTTGTCCGGAGATTCTGAACATCGGGTGGACCGCAACTACTCGGCTACACGGTTCAAACGCGAGCTCTGTGGCTTGAATGCTTTTGAACAACGCTGTACATGATTGATGAGAGTTCGAATAGAGCAGTATCAAAGAAAAGGATTCAGCGTTAGTTTCACTTTTTATTTTTGTACGGTGTTTTCTAACACGTCTAACTGCATACCAGCGAACGGTATCCTTGATTTGCTCTAGTAATTTTATTTTTGTTGATAATTTTGTTGTTTTAATTTATTTTTATTGTTATGTTATGCTCTCATATTTTAAGCCGTTTCACGCTCTCCCAGGTATGTATATATCATTCTGAACCATAAAATACGTGGCCACGGTAACGAAAAGGTATTCAAGGTATTTTTAGATGGCGTGCATAAATGGACTACTTTGGCAAAACGACATGACAGCCTAAAGTGATAATAGCGACAAGGTGAAGAATAAGCTAATATATCAGGTAATTAACCGCAAACACAACGTCAATATGCCTCCACGTATGGTAGCATTCGAAGGTAATGTTAACTGCCCACCTTCGCCTGTAGTGTCCGAGGCCGAAGGGTCAAGCATGGCGGTGCGGTCGCTATCAGAAGAATCTGCGGGGAAAGACATGCCATGTGGCTTTCAAACGCGGTTAGGTATACGTGTGTGAGTGACGTGTTTGAGGGAGAACGAGACCAACAAATTCAGTATTAAGAAGACACGCCTTGAACGCAAAGGAAACATGCAACCGTCGATGTGCCCCGTCGGACGTTCAGATACCGTGCATTACAACCGCAGGGCTGTCTCCACTCCTAAATATATAAAGCCGGGTAATGACTGGCCACCACCCGCCTCGTTACCCACTAACAATGGCCTCACAGACGATAACCAATCAAAATCACGAAATACTCCCATTAGCGCGTTATCGCCCCAGACCACGCGGATCTAGCTCCGCGACGCCACTTGGTTATAACACCCTCAATTTTTCTCTAGCTCTCAAGCTGATCGCGGTGCCACCCGTAAGCGTGCCGCCACGCAGTCGCTCTTTACTGTGCAACTGTAGATTGCTGGCCCGAAAGCTCTGACACTTTGATGACCGCTTTCCCTTGTGGTGCAAACAACGTTACTTTGATCACGTTCTGCGTATGTGGCCACTGGCCAACACATGAATTATGGGCGGCGGCATGACTAAGGCAGTGAAGAGCGCCGTCAACGGACGAAACCACGTTGTTCCAAACTCCACGTAGAATGTCTCTCCCGCAACTACAGCACTGTCGTCATATACGTTCGCAGATTTATGAACTGCATCTTTTCCTTTAGAGAAGAAGCTGTTCACACCGGCCACGCCGGTGGGCACCCCCCTGGTTAAGAACGGTACTTCTTTGCAAGAACTGCTCATAAACAGCCCCAGGAGCCGAAAACTATTGCCTTTAGCTGTCTCGGCTCATAATAATAATAATAATAATAATAATAATAATAATAATAATAATAATAATAATAATAATAATAATAATAATAATTGGTTTTTGTGCAAAGGAAATGGAACAGTTTCTGTCTCATATATCGTTGGACAGCTGAACCGCACCGTAATGGAAGGAATAAAGGAGGGCGTGAAAGAAGAAAGAGGTGCCGTAGTGGAGGGCTCCGGATTAATTTCGACCACGTGGGGATCTCTAACGTGCACTGACATCGCACAGCACACGGGCGCCTTAGCGTTTTTCCTCCATAAAAACGCAGCCGCGCAGTCTGGTTCGAGCCCGGAAACTCCGGATCAGTATTCGAGCGCCCTAACCACTGAGCCTCCGCGGCGGGTCTGTCTCGGCTCATCTGTAGTCCTTGTCCGGTACAGAACTGTTCCGGTCAATGGCGAGTTTAGGCGAACTTGCTAAACTTACCCATGGCGAGCTCTCCGAAGCCAGGGAAGAAGGGCTAGAGAGCAGACTTTTTCCTCGTCGTGTTTTTCGTTGGCAAACTGAGCAAGCGTCAGGTGCACGTGCAGACTTGCCAGGCCTTCGTCCTTGTTACCGCTCAAACCCTCTGTATATTCGGCTTCTGAGGGAATGAGTTTGTGAATGCAATGAACGTAATACATACATATTATATAATTCAACGAAAAGAAAGCCTTTTTGGCACGGTCAGTTATGGTACAGACGTAGACCAACGTTTGAAACGGTTTCTCGACGTTTCGACCATAGAACGGCAGAATGTTGGCGTGGCGACATTCTGACGCCGTTGTTCGACTCATTCAGAAACAAATGTATTACATATCAGTTTCCAAGGCGACCGTGGAAGAAGTGCGGCACATTCCAATGTTGTTGAGTGTGGAAAAGAAAAACTTGGATGACGCTTAACTTACCCTTAACAGCACAATGCGACAGCATTATAGATACCAGGATCTATACTAGAGCCGGAGGCCTCCCTCTCTGCTACTCCTTTTCTTTCATATATTCATAGATCGCGGGAAATGCACATACCTCTACTGGCGCAGTGGCGCAGCGGTTAAGTGGTGCGTTACCACGCCGGCAGGTGGCTGTTTCAAACACAGCCACCGGTGGAGATTGTGAAACACGGGTTGCCCTTTCCAAGCTCATGTAAATCTCATTTTTGCGCATGTATTTTTTCGGGAGGCTGCCTATCGCTCGCCCAATGAGCCGATGCGCAGTCTCACGATGGGCAGGTGTTAACTGCACTGAATTTATTTGAATTAATTTCATCGTCCCCTGCTTTTTTGTGACACTCAAGAACGGGACCTCTAATGCTATGCAATAAAATAATTTCAGGAAAAATGTCTGCTGACTATTGTGGAGCCCGAACAACCGAAAATGGCGCCTCATGCACAAAGCGAAATGATGCAAGTAGTTATAAGCCATGTCCTCATACAGGTGCTGTAGGCGCGCAAGGTAAAATATGGGGTCCTTACACTATACTGCGGGCGCCTGGTGCTTCAGGGAAGCGCAGATTTCTTCCCTCCAACGAGAACGGAAGACGCCGCGACGCCCACAGATCAAATGGCCGAATACTACAAGAACATCAGGCAAAGTCCCTCAACACTATCCGTCTCTCGAGACGGCAGAAACCTGCATTCTCCGCAACCTTCATACTGACATTCCTCTAATGCTCTGCACCCTCCCTATAGAAACAGAAAGGAGTAAAAAGGGGGTAAGCTGTCCTCTAGCGCATTCCCTTTTATAAAGGGTAGTGCGCTAGAAGACAGCTTACCCCCTTTCTACTGCTACATCGCCGTATTGTTTAGAGTGTAGGCTTGATTCACACACAGGCAGCGTGCCTTAGCGGAACGATTTTTTTCACAGACTCTACTAAACTGGCCGTTAATGCACTGAAGGAGCCATTAGGCAATTTCGCCTGAAACACTCCCACTCACCTCCGAGCCTCCACTCAAACTGACCTCGACAACCCAGCAGCAGACCCGGTACCCCTGAGCTACTCAGACATTCTAAACTATCACAGGGGAACGCGACTCAAATATCCGCCACCCCATAACAGCCTACACCAACAAAATGCAGTAGGCTGGAGGCTGCTGCAAACGGGGACTTTCCCCAGTCTAAATACCAGAAGTAAAATCTACCCCACGCAATACAGCAGCAAATGTCCGTGGTGTGGAGAAAAACCCACGTTAATGCACATAACGTGGGTGTGTCAGAAAAACAACGATCTAGCTGCAATAAACAAAAACCCGAGTGCGGAACAGTGGGAGGGGATGCTCTATAGCGAGGACCCGGCCGTCCAGCGCGGATTGGTGCGGAGAGCCTACCTGGCGGCATACCTCAGTGGAGCCCTGGACCAGGGGCCCCAACCCTGTTAAGACGGGCTGCAATAACTCATTGGAAGATGAAAAAGACAGCCCGCGACCGCTAATAACACATTTTAATATCAAATATAAAGTTTTTCCTCCTCCTCCTCCTCCTAGTGCACAGGATGGAAAGAAGAACGTCGGATGTGCAGGCGACGACGTCACCTGACGAAACCTCGAAGAGAACTAAGTACTACCAGGTACTGCTCACACAGAACACATCGATGCACGTGCGCAGTGTCTGCATGAGTCAACCCCTCCGAGTCTACTGTCGCCACACTGAGCTTCATTGAGGGCTCTCGGAAGCGGTCCGGTTAGCAAGGTAAAAGTCAACAGAACCCATTTTTCCCAAAGCGTCAGGACCTTCCAAGAAGGGCCGTAGTGAAACAAAGCCGCCTAGAACGCCTACATGTATAGCGCGGCACATGCAGGCTCGGTACATGTCGGCTCCCTGAAGCCGCCGGCTTCTGCAATTCCAGCATAATCGACGCTGCACTTCATCGCGCGCCTGGTCCAGTGAAATACAGTGACATCAACGGCTGCCGGACTGTTTCCTGTCGTTGGATATCTTGCTTTCTCTCGATACCACCCGTATGCTAATAGCTTTCCTACTACACAAACAACATAAGCCGAACAAAATGGGTTGGGGTTCAACCCGGCTGAACTAAAGGTTTAGAGAGCGAAGGCGCTATCACACCCTGCACAAACGTGGTCAAATGGATTGTCCGTAAAGTCTCTGAAATCGGTTAGTCGCGGTCACACACTGGGCCGGGCGGATCGTATGATCGATAAAGCGCCGGCTTGGCTCTTCACTAAACATCGGCAAGTGCGTCTTGCGGTCTAAGTCTAAGCGTCACAGCCACATCCTCGCTCCTCCGCTTGGACATTCTTCGGAGCGACATGACCTTGATGTTTTGCTAGAGAGTAGCAGAGCCGCTGCTCTAAAATAGTACCAGATGACGGCCGTATCTTGCGGCAAGCCTTTGACGCTGGCAAGCTTGAAAGGATTACATGGGTAATGAAGGTATGGACCAAAATGTGCACCCTATAAAAGCAGCTCAGAAGCATTTCGCGCCTGCACACAGTTACACGTGGAAGTGTTTTTTTCCATTCAAGAAATTCAGACAACACAGTGTCTTGCTGCAGAGGGCAAAAGGCAAAAATCAAGGTTTTTCGGCCACGGCCGGTCCACGGATATTGTTGTACCGAAAACACAGGAAATGTTTAATGCTCACCACTCTTGGGTTTAAATAACTGAATCATAACGAACTAAACTGTATTTTTGGTCATTATCATTTGCTATCATTTGGGAAGGTAATATTCTAATCCGGATTGGTGATAGTAGTTAGCTGCCCACCAAGGTTTACTTAGGCATAACTATATAAACTGTATTTTTGACCTTTATCATTTGTTGCAGAATAGAATATTAGAAATACGGCTTATTGACAGTAATTGTTGATCTGCCAACCCAGGTGAAACCTGGGTTGGCAGATCAACAGTCACGAAGGACGAACGACAGGCTACACTTTTCGCAACCAGCAATTTAGTTTTCCCGACGTATGAATAAATGCAATTTTGTGGAATTACATCAGCGTCAAGCACTAACAAACGCACCTATGACGTAGTCCACACCCTGGCCTTCTCCAAACCATTTGCGTGCAACTGGCGCACGAACATGCATACGTTTCGACATGTTTGGGTGTTCGCATTACCATCAAGCAGTCAACTAGAGGTACACACAATGAACACAAGGACAAGTTGCGGCGAAGCACATATTCTCTACAGCAGAGTTTCAACAAAGGCAACAGCATCGTTTCCTTGATTTCGGCTAAGTCCTTCGTTTGTGTTCACTCCATTTTACAATGCAGTTAACCCTAGAAGATTGTTTCCACAGTATGGTCCACACTGCAGCTGAATACACAGCACAGGAGTTGCAGGAAGCACGTGCATAACATTGTCTGCAGTTAAGGTGGAATCCACACCTCACCTCGGTGGTTCTGGCATTTCAATCACAGCATTCATTCGCATATATCAAAGCTAGATAATAGAACTGAAACAAAACGTCGGCAGTAGTCATGTGATTCAGTGGTATAAAACAACTAATAAAACAACTAAGCTTACTATTAAACTCTGATGCAAGGTAAAGATGATGCGAGAGCTTTGGCTCACGTACACCTTGCTTTTGCACAATATTCAATACAACAATGAGAAACATCGAAACCTTAAGAAAAACTAAAAAGCTTCGGAGATGGGTTCGTAAATCATCGAACTGCGGGCAAACGAACTGTCCAAACACAAGAGACACCATGTCCTGATTGGTGCTTAGCTCGCGCACTAAGGGCACGGCTAAGGGCACGAGAGCACTGCTGTCTAGAAACGATGCGGCTCATTCGGCTGGCGCATTGCTGACAAGCATGTCGGCTTTGCCAGCTATGTTGACTGTCATGATGGCCATGCTCAGGACGATAATCTTGATGAACAGGCCAAACAGAAGCTGCAAAAAAAAAGGCGATGTTCTCTCAGGCTACGTGAATGATATAGGTCGAGGCAGCATAAAAGAGAATGCTTTAGTAGCAAGAAGTGAAAGGTAACACTGAAGTATACGAGTCGGAAGCACACACTGAGTTTTGCTGTCAAATTCCAGGTCGTTGCGTCGCTCAGAGAGACTGATTGCTTGCTCGAGCTCAGATTACGCACATAGGTGGCTTCTGGTGATTTAATTATTATTTGCATATTTATTCACTTCCCCTACCAATATTGTATAGGGAGAGAGGGAGGTTATTTCACGCGCTGCGACTCTCTGGCAATTAAAAACTAGGTTAATATTATAAATTTTAAATTATAAACTTTATTGGAATAAATGAACAGACATAACTAACCCGGCCCAGAACAGGCGATTCGATGTGGTGTGCGGATTCATTCAGGTATCTCGAGCGGTGTGAGCAGTTTCATTACGCAGAAGTGGCTCGTGCTTGCGAACCTAGTGTGACCAGATGTGCAAGCAGTTGTGGAAACACTACACAATATTAGCTGCGTAGACCAAGTGCCTACTTCCTTTACCCATGGGAACGTGAGAACACACTCGCATCCCTGCAGTAATGCGCAGTCAGTCGCCACTGCCAGGACATGCAAATGAATATGGCGCCCTTTGCTCACCAACTTTCCGAAGGAGATCCGAGCCATGTCGTGTAGGATGGCAAGCGGAGCCGACGCCGGCATGACGACATTGGACGAGGCACCGACGATCACCGGGATTGCGTAGTACGTCGGGTACATGCCCTGCATCTCGGCCTGCACGAAACCAGAGGCCACAAATGTCTCCCTGCAGGGTAAATGCAAAGAAGATACCTCTTCTACACGAAAACGAGACAGTACTGTGTTTGCTGTAGGCAACTTCGTCGTCACTCTGGACAACAAGCTGCACTTTGGACAACAAAATGGCGCCCATGACGTCTCGTAAATACCTCTTATAACACGGCGTTGACATTTCCTCTTCCAGGCTATTCATTGCTGATCTCAGCGTCAATAACTCAGAAAACAAGAACCTTACACTGACCTTAGAGTGAGCATTAACTTAATATTAACGTAATCAACGTAAAAACATTAACAACGTAATCACTTCCATGGGCAGAGACTGGATTTCACAAATAACAGCTGCGCTGTAGTAACGCGTTACAGAGTATCGTAATGAGCGTGTGATTCTTTTTTTTATTTTTAACACGATCCAAGATTTCGTATGCATACATGGAGGGTGGAGGAGTGAGTAAAAACGCCAGTCGGACACCTCCATGCCTGGAGGACTCTTTCATTGCGCTGTGCTCGACGACAACGCAGTGACGTTTCACTTCGCGATCGTTGCGCACTCACGATGTGCACTACTACAGGCGCCATCATCTCGACGAGCAGCTGCTTGTCCGCCGTCTCAGCCATGAGAGAGGCGGCGACGGCCAGTATGGCCTGGACCTCGATCGAACTGCGTTCCTTCCAGAAAGAGGGGGACACCATCTTGAATGCCTCGCGCGGAAGGTCGTACACCTGCCAACAGCAAAAAAAAAAACATCAAATTCCGCGAAAATTTCGCTTGCGGCAATATGTATCTGTGGATGTATGTCGTCCAATCTCTTGTAAATATTTTGGCCTTCCCATATGACCAGTGTTAACTTCTAACGGGCTGAAATCAAACACCAGGCTAAAAAAGAGTAGTTCTTACTGATTAACCATTCAGCGACAATGTCAATTATGCACGTCACCGTGCGTATAACTCTAGATGTTGAAGTTGTGTAGTACTCCCAGCTCTCTGATACTTCGTCTAACAATAACTTCTGCGTAAGAGTCCTTTAAGAACTGCAAGTACCCCTAGAAACAGCCCTGCGATGGCTGCTATCACTGCCACAGTGGCCTAGTAATCTCTAGGGCAAGCGGAAAGGGGTCAGAAGTGTTGCTGTCGAGTCAGCGGTCAGTACCACAACATACCGAAACACACTTGAACCGCTTCTTCCTCAGCTATGCGAGTTCGGCCTCCAAGGCACTGTGACAGCCATCCGATCTTTTCACCAGCAAAGAAGAGGGGGATAGCGAGAAAGGGATGCTGGCAGCTGAAGGCACAAGGCACGAATTAAACGCCGTCGTGCACGTTGGCTGTGTATATAGTGGTAGGCCTTCGGAAGGTATCACCGCTGTCACCATTGTCGTCATCACCCGACGAATCGCCGTCATTACCAGCATTAGCCATGCTAGGTCCACTGTTGGGCAGAAGGTTCTTCCACTGATCTCCAAGTAACCTTCTTTTTAAATACACACCAGCAAATTTTCTCACATTTGTTGGAGAGTCGGGCAAAACGCGACACGGGGAAAAACGTGACGTTAATTCAGTTCTTACGATTACAATTAGAGTTTAGTTATTACAATTGGTTATTAGTCCTAGCGTATGAGAAGTTCACTATTTCATATCCTCGGGTAATTACTTAATTTAGCAGCAGGCTGCAGGTGGGGCAAAACGCGACGTTGTGATGTTCTGGCTGGGTTGAATTAAATGTAAGAGGTTTATATCTTGATGAAATGCTCTAACCGTGTTATTCCCCTCAGTACGATGATCTAAATGTTCAAAAAGGAAATGAACGTCGACTAGCGCGCTAAATACGGGAAGAAAGCTCTAGAGAGACGCAAGCAATGCTGGTACCATTAAGCGTTTTGGTGCTAATGAAGGCGCCATCAGAGAATATATAGCAAAAGAAAAGGGAAGATATCAAAGGCGGAAACTGTATAAAATGTCTCAACGACGCATTCTGAGCGGCGGCCATGAACCGCTTTTTGACACGTTCTCTCAACGAGACATGCTCTGCTCAGTTTAGGCTACTATCACAACAAAAACTTCGGGTTCACGCTCTGTGAATCGAATCAAATCGCATGTCTATACAACTCGCCTGAGAGAAAGAGCGACGATTGTTGACATTAAAACATAAAAAAAAAGTTGCGATGAAGGCAGGAAATTCAGAAATGTCGCGTAGCCATGTTTCACGCAGAGCCCGGTGGTAAAATTGCATAGACATAGTGGGCAGTGGAAAAAAATCCATGGTTTGGTCTGAGTACATCATAATCAACGTTATCATCTGACTACGCCAACTGCAGGGCAAAAGCCTGTTCCACGTCTCTCCAATTGCAGCGTCAGTCATTAGGCTCGCAAAGATTGACAGATGTCCATGGCATGGAACCAACTTCGTATATATTCACTACAAGGATTATAGTCGGTACACTGTCTCATTTTGCGTCCTTGGGTGGGACAAAATGCGACATTTTGAAGCTTTAAATTTCTATACATTTTACTGTATTTAGCTGGCCTTTTCATATTTGGTGAGCAAGACGTCAGGACGGTAGGGAATAATTCCGCACTTTTGTTTTTTTTATATTTGCGAATAAAAAATATTGTCGATGATTTGTAAATTGTTCTCGTGTCTTGCCCCACCCTCGCCTTCTCAACTGGCTCCCTGCCTTCTACAGCTGTTATGGTTGCCGTAAAATATGAGGACACGTTCCGTAAAGGAACTGAAAAGGAATGAGTTGAAATACAGGATTGACATTTGACCTCGTTTCGCTGATTCTATCTTTTTGTTTGTCGCGAATTTGAAGCGAAGAACACGATCCATACCGTAGCCAGCTATAAGTACAATATGTAATACAGGCAGCTGTACTGGACCTGAACGAGTAACCTCTGCTTGACCAAAACGCATGACTCTCGAAACAATTTCGTTCAGAGATTTCCTAGAGAAAAGCATAGCGGTTTGGGCGAGTTGCTTATGCACTGATAAGCACTGTTATCGAGAACACAGGAAGGGACACCGAGATGAGAACACACACACAGCTCCTTTCTGTGCGTTCTGGACTTCAAGGGTCCATGAAGAGGCTGTTTGAGGTTGACTATAATATGCTTGCATCATGTAGAGTATAGGCCACCGAGTGTTCATGCCGCGTACAGGGCCTCAAAAACGCACCGATTATTTACAATGTATTTCTAACAATTCGCGCTTCCACGCCTCGAGGCGACCTGCGGTGCCGAGCTTTCGCCCGAATCCGCTCGCAACGCGTCATGCAGCGCTCGTTACGTCAGCAGCGGAGGGCTGTCATTGGTTCACCGTGACATCTGTTTTTGACGTCACGCAGCTGTCATGGCCGCGGCTGGAAACTCCGCCCCCTCCACCCTCCTCCCGCGCGCGTCGGCAGCCGGCGGAGGGACCGAGTGGATGGGGCCGGCGAGCGCGGGCATTTCAGCGTGCAAAAAGTGAGGAGAGGAAAAAAGCACGATGGCGCGTAAATTCAAATTTTGACTACAGATAACTCAGCTTCCACAAAACGCGTTAAAAAATTTTTCCTGGATGATATTTGTAGCAGTGTCCTTTAATATCCTAGGCATACCCCAACTTTATTCGGAGCCCATTTCAGAGCCCCTTTAAATAACCGGCCTTGTGGTCACGCTAAATGTACAACGCTAAACTCAAATGAATACACGGTGGCGTGCCTGCATCAGCCTGGAAGCGACCTGCGTGGCTCCGAGAAGCAGGAATATTCCCCAGGGCAGCAGCTCCCAGATGGACCGGACGAAGTCGAAAGCCGCCCGCAGGCACGACGTCAGCAGGCTAGTAGCCAGCATCATGGACGCCAGCGCCCCCAGCAGAGCCATCCTGCACGTTCTCATCTGTGTCATGCTCTTAGCGGCTCACCAGTTCCGCGATAAACTGTGCTAAGCCCGCAAGATGGTATATAAGAGGCGTGGATGATGCTTCGTGGAGATTCCTCAATAGGTTCGCACTTCCAAACTGCCCCTGGTGATGTCGATCCCAGGGCGTATAATAAAGACCTTCTCTGAAGCCATAGTTTTGATGCAAACACTTCAGACAGTGAAGTGTAAAAACATTTCTTAACCACTGTTACAGATATTTGCATTTTAAATCATGCGATGAACATTCAATAAGACACGTCGTTCGGCAGCAGTGGAAGCTGACGACTCGTTCTGAAACGTGTCCGAACGCAGAGCATACAATGGATGAAAAGACCTGCCCGTGAAGCATGCGATGGCGCAGCCCGAGCTTTTATTTCGGGACAGGGCTGAGATTTATCAGGTCCTAGAAAGAGGGCAGGGTGAGAAGGAAAACTCCCGTCGTACCTTTTGCTCGATGCAGGCGGGGCTCATTATTTTTCAGTCGTTTTGTAAACATAAAGCTATCGAATGTCAAGGTCGCTGTGGGGGATGCGAGCTCGGGTGCTCACAATTTACTTCAATCTTCTTGCCAAACAGCTAGAGGCGTACTGGTCACGTAGTTTATAACTACGGCATGTAGGCACAGGCAGTTGCTACACGTTGCATCGCATAAAATGAGCATTGCAGTAGTACAAACTTTTTTCTTTTAGATAAAGGCGTCATTTTAGGGCAAACCGTTCTGAGAGGCGCCTAATCTTCCATATCATTTCAGAGAAACACTAATACCTGACACCAGTGTCTGGAGACCTGTTGGAACTCTTATACCCAAATGATTGCCTGAGGCTTGCCTGTGATTTCATTATCATTAAATCTTCTGAACAATCGCTATACTATCAGGTTGTGTACTATTGCTGCTTTGTTATGGGCTGGAGGGATGGCAGGCAATACATATAGCCGTGACTCACCGGGGATCGATGCCGAGCAGAAGCGAAGGTGCGTACGCCAAGCTGAAGATGGCTACGTACATAGCGCTGGCAAACTCCACGCCCCTGCGCAGTGGAGGCGCCCACAAAAGATGTCCATTCCTTTCAAACAAGGAAACAACTATGCGGCGAATCACAAATTAAGCAGCGGGTGCTGTATAGCTCATTTGTTGTTCGTATGTAATCGACGTATCATTAATGCGTGCGACCTTGTGACGCCATCGCCCTCTTTCCGGGGTCACGTGACCTTGTGACGTCACTGTCCTCTTAGCATTAGACTTCACATCACATCCTTGTGATGGATGTCACTGCCCTCTCAACATTACACTTCACATCATTCGATGTAAGCAATGCTGAGATGGCAATGACGTCACAAGATCACATGATTCCAGCGAGACAGCTACAAGGTCACAAGGTGACACAAGGTGGCATGACGAGGTCAAGAGGTTGACGGCGTTAAAAGGTCACGCAACCATAGCGCGAAAATTAGATTGAAAAACAAAGGGAGAAAACAATCCGGGAAAGGGCGAGAGCGGCGTCGTTTACGTAGAGCGTGACGTGACACCGCATGACACGAATGCCACCGTCACGTCACCATCACGTGACTGACCACGTGACGTTACCGGCAGCGAGCAGCTGTCTTGAAAGAGAAAGAATTTTAGAGGCATTTATTTCCGCCTTGTGGATGGTTTCTGTCAACTGCAATTGCTGTCATACGAACATCATCTATGCGTTGAGAGGTTGGCAGCGCGCCTAACTTAAGCCTCCTAAAAATATGCGGGGCTTGGGCTCATCGTGAGGCGCTGTAAAGCGCGCTGTATGCAAAACGCGCGAGAGAGGCTGACCTTTGACTTTGCCGACCCGCGCGCCGTTCCCGAGCAGCTCTCATGACGGACAGGTTCTCCGGTGAGAACGGGTCCGGATCACTGCGACGCAAGAAACGCCGAGGGTGGATTGCACTTGCACCAAATCGATATGAATCGGAATAAAAGTGCTCCTTTCAGAAACGCCTGTTTAGAAGTCGTAACAATACGCTGAAAGTTGCAGACAGGAAGGCAGCGTTTACCACGTTACCTGCTCATTCGACTATACAGATGACCCGATAATTTTGTCAATTCTTAGCAACCCTTCGGCTCCTCATAATGCACGGACTCATTATATAATCTTCGATTAAGGCTGAAAAGCGAATGGGGGTCAAAATTTTGACCGAATTTTCGATGTGAAATGTGACACCTCTCTGAGCGTGATGTAGCCAGTTATTTAGACCAACCTGTTACATATTTTTGCACCGGGAGTGCGCCATTCCCCAAACTAACGAACTTCTCGATCCGCCTTTTCACCTGTGCAGTGGAGGCAAGGCAGGAAAGCAAACTCACTGCGGCCTCACGTAGAGAAGCCAAATGACCGCGCTGCAGGAGACGAGCGCCAACACGGCCCCGGGTAATGTCACCATCGCCCATGTGACGCTGGTCATCGGGGGAGAGGTGACGTCCGCTCTGCGATATGGTTAAGCATGGGCCCTTGAGTACTGGGCCCTTGAGTACTGGGCCCTTGAGTACTGGGCCCTTGAGTACTTACACCCCGCCTACTCGCTTCGTGAGAGGCCGCCACATCTTGAAGCGCGCTTACTCATGGCATTATATAGCATGCATTCAGCCCTGAGGGCAACTTAGGTGTCGCCTTGACTATACCTATACTGAGATCATGTGGATGGCCGCTACTGGTGAACTGGCTTCAAAATTTTTCACCAGTGACATCAAGCATCTTGGAAGCGATAGCGTTCGCATATGGCCCCTCTCGTGAGGGGCCATATGCGTGACGTTGGGATCACAAGGCCGCGCACAGGTCCCTGTGAACGTTGTACGCTGCCTTGCATGGCTGATTTCGCCGAAAGCTGCGTATGCCCTGAAGGCATTGACAACAGACACTGATAAATATAATGATACATTAGAAACGCCATTTCTGTACAGGAACTTTAAGGCATGACTAAGGCACATACTCCTCCCATGTCTTCGGTGCTCTCAATGCAGAGGATGATATTTCTTTTTTTTAGTTTCCGTTTCCTTTGATCTGAATCATCTAGAATCACCTGCCTCATGAGGCGGATGATTATTGGTACCCTGACCTGCCTGGTTCCGCCGAATAGTACATTTTGTCTAGAAGCTTATGTTTACCGTCACATCAAGCAATGCAGAGTAGCGTATGCGTCATTTTGGCTTGGTCTCAAGAAAAAAAAGCATGGCCGTTGTTCAAGTTTTCTTTACTTGGCTGGCTGTAAAGTGCGAGGCTTTCAGGCACGACTACGCAAACAGATGATCATCTCAATCGTGGTAGGCACTAAACCAATGCTTAAACACTTTCGCAGCAGATGCTCAACGAGCGCTTTAGATGACAGCATTCACGCTGGTAGTTGTAATTACGCGAAAAACCTTGCCAGCATGTTAAATGATCTACTTGCTGAGAAGCAATCTTTGAAAGAAGCAGTTTGCACCCAATGTGTACCGCTTTACTGCAAGCACTCTTGAGGCAAGAATGGAACACTTTTGAAGTACACTTTCTGAGAATGCATAAAAGACGCTGACTGAATTGTGTAATCATGCCGTATCTTTTACACATTCTACTCTTTTATTCTATATGACGATGTTCTCATATTTGCTGCTCGTTCCTTGTAAAAGGAAGTCCAGTATTCGTCAAGTAATTTCCCTTCACTTTTTACGCGTATACCCACCCGGATCAGTAATCTGAATAAAGAACTTGAAAGTACCAAGCAGACGGAAAATTTCTATTGAAATAAAGCGGGATTTGCCGCTCTCTCGTTAGGCTCTTCGTAAAAGGAAGGCAAACATCCATGGCACCAGCCTTAACGAAACGAGACAGCGGTAATATAAACACGCCATACTTTGTATCAAATAAACAGAAAAGATGTTTTGCACTTCTTTTCCCTCACGGGATCGATAATACAAAGCTATACTCACGCGTGGGAGACGACCCTCAGCGCCCTCTTGTTACCGCCGGTGTGGAAGCTGCAGATGCCGCCCAGCACACACATGAGCGACGGCCCCAGCAGGAAGGCGCTGTGGACGTCCTCGCGAGCACTGCGAAGGCGAGGAGATTTTCGCCGTTGGGGGCAGAGCACCGGATGAAAGTGTGTGTTCAGGACGCCACTAGTTTAACGTGTACTACACTGGACCGCTAATGAATTTCGCCGACACTAATTGGCACGACGCACTTAATGGTCGTACCTGCGAATTCGGCAGCATGAGAAGTGAGCATAAAAATACGCCCATCTCAACCATGCGCCACGAACGCCATACCGTTGCAACGGAGCAACGGTAACGTGTGGCACATCACGGGCACTCAAAGTCAAAAATTACAAAAATAGGTACCCGGCGCGGTGGCTCAGTGGTTTGGGCGCTCGGCTACTGATCCGGAGTTCCCGGTTCGAACACGACCGCGGCGGCTGCGTTTTTATGGTGGCAAAACGCTAAGGCGCCCGTGTGCTCTGCGATGTCAGTGCAGGTTAAAGATCCCCAGGTGGTAGAAATTATTCCGGAGCCCTCCACTACGGCACCTCTTTCTTCCTTTCTTCTTTCACTCCCTCCCTTATCCCTTCCCTTACGGCGCGGTTCAGGTGTCCAACGATATACGGGACAGAATATTATTATTATTATTATTATTATTATTATTATTATTATTATTATTATTATTATTATTATTATTATAAAATAGGACTAACTGCTGTGCTTAGGCTTAGAGACGAGCGGTTCGTCGTTCGGAAAGTACTTACGATTATTTTGTGATTAGTGTCACAGGGAGTAATGGTTGAGCAATGTGTTGCATTTGGGTTGCAAGCCCCAAGGGTAGCGTTGGCCTGGCGGCCTGGGGCAAAGCTGGAAACATTCGAAGGTCCCGGCAAAGGATGAGTCGACTGGCAACAGAACAACTTGTTTATTCTGGCATCGCAAAAGAGCAGCCGGTCAGGGCGACCACGTTACTCGAAGGAAGGAATCAAGTCTCTCGTTGGCGTCCGGGGCAGCTCGCTTTATACCCACGGAGTCGAGGGCAAGAGGGAACGGCTTGGGAAGAGTCATCCGATACGGCGACGCTTGAACATGTTCAGGCGTGACGGGCGCGTCCGCCAGGCCGGCGCCGGTCAGACCTCCTCGCCTCCCAGTTGAGGAGCTCCTCTCCCCGGCTGCCGCGCTTTGACAAGCGTGGGCAAAACATGCACACACACACACACGCACGCACGACGACACGTGGCACTGAAACATGCCTGGACGCGCTTGGCGGGAGGCGTTGCGGCCGCGATGAACGAAGCCGCGGCGTCCGTTGCATCCGCGCCGGCTATACCGCGCGTCGTAGGTAGGCGAGACGTAACAGACCGCCCCGCCGGGAGAAGGAGATCCCGATGGTCAGGGGACTGCATCCGCTGTCCAGAGGGATGTCGCTCGATGATGCTCGTAATCGAAACCGATCGTCCCTCGACGTTGCTTGAGCGCAGCGCACAGAGAAGGCCTCGTTCTCGGGTTCAGGATCACATAGGACACTGTAAAGTCACTTCGGGAGAGTTGCCATTTTTGTGCTCGTTTCCAGCAAGCGTTAGAACTACGCCGAAACGCAACCGCTCAGTCAGCAAGCACGAGACAACCCTCACTAAGCTCTGCCAGGCTCTTTCCCCTTTTATACTACTGCCTAGTTCCTTACAGTAGTCAAGCAGCACTCAGAACGCGTCCACAAATTGGAAAATTGCACTAGAAAGCACATAATCACTTTGAAACACTAAACAAAAGCAATATGTTAAAAATCCTGCCTCAGGAAGAAAACATCAGTAACCAACAACTTCGAGGCGGATTCCTACGTTAGGGGCTTCGACTTAAGCCATCGGCGTTACCGTTGAGACTCCCCTTTTTGTAACGCACCTCAAAGGAATATTGTTGCAAAGCGAGGCTCCAGCGCAGGAGGCGGCCATTTTTGGGAGAGATGTTCTGCAGCCATTGGAGAGGGCAGTGATCCGTCTCAATGATAAACCTCGAGCCGGCTAGGTAGCATGACAATTTCTGAACGGCCCACACGAGACACGCACACTCTTTCTCGGTGGCGCTGTACGCCTGCTCACGACAGGTCAGCTTACGACTAGCATACAGGACGGGGTGTTCCACTTCTCCATTGTCCCTTTGGCACAGTACAACGCCCATGCCTCGCTCACTAGCATCGCACTGAACAACGAACCCTTTGGTATAGTCTGGCGATCGTAGCACAGGCTGGCTTGTTAGGGCGCTCTTTAGGGCGCTAAAAGCTCTCTCCTTTGTCTCGCTCCAGACGACTGTTTGGGGCTCTGTTTTTCTTAGAGCATCCGTCAGGGGAGCCGCGATATCGGAGTACCTGGGGATGTACCTCTGATAGTAGCCGGCGACACCTAAGAACGACCGAATATCGGTCTTCGTGCGCGGTTGCGGGAAGTCTCGCACAGCGGCCACCTTTATTTCAGAGGGGCGGCGACGACCCTGTCCAATCACGTGACCGAGGTAGACAACCTCGGCCTGTGCTAATTGGCACTTGGGAGCCTTGACTGTCAAGCCCGCTTCGCGCAGGCGGGTTAGCACTGCCCGCAAGTGTGCCATATGCTCAGACCAGGATGCGGAGAATATCGCTACGTCGTCTAAATACGGTAAAGCAAATTCTTCCTGTCCCCGCAACACTTTGTCCATGAGGCTTGAAAAGCAGTATGGCGCGTTCTTCAAACCAAAACTCAAAACTTTAGGACGGAATGTTCCCATTGGTGAAATGAACGCCGCATACCTACTAGCCTCCTCTGTAAGTGGAACCTGCCAATAACCCCTGACAAGATCTAGGGTGGAAATAAACTGAGCGCTACTAACTTTCTCAAGGCGCTCCTCGATGTTAGGGATCGGATAAATTTGATCCTTAGTGATAGAATTAAGCCTGCGGTAGTCGACGCAAGGACGAGGTTCCTTGCCCGGTACCTCAACTAAAATCAAAGGGGAGGTATAATCACTCTCACCCGCCTCAATAACACCGAGCTGTAGCATTTTCTTTACCTCAGCCTCCATAATATCGCGCTGGCGGGGTGACACCCGGTACGCCTTGGATCGTACTGGCTCTGGCGAGGTAAGTTCTATATCATGAGTAAGGACAGAAGTCCTACCAGGCCTCTCAGAGAACTGACCTTGAAACTCTTGTAAGAGTTGGTGTAGTTCGGTTCTCTGCTCAGCTGACAGCGGTGCTTTAATGATTAAGTCACTAATGACCTGATCAGTGTCTTCCCTGTTCGTCACTGAGCCTAGTCCCGGAAGCTCGACCGGAAGCTCTTCGGGAACGTTTACCATCATACACACCACTGCTTCCCGTTGTCTATAGGGTTTGAGCAGATTACAGTGGTAAACTTGCTGTGCTTTCCGCTTTCCTGGCAGACTCACCACGTAGTTAACATCGGACAGTTTTTGAACAATCCGTGCTGGGCCCTCCCACTGCACGTCGAGTTTGTTTTTTAGCGATGTGCGCAATACCATTACCTCATCGCCCACCTCAAAACGACGGGCCCTGGCTGTCCGATCATAATAAACCTTGGCCCTCTGCTGGGCCTTTGCCATTGCTTCACCTGACAACTCCTGTGCCCTTCTTAAGCGTTCGAGGAGACTAAGCACGTACTCGACCACGACTGGGTCGTCGCCCCTGCCTTCCCACGAGTCTCGAAGCATGCGAAGCGGAGACCGCAGCGAGCGACCGTACACCAGCTCAGCTGGCGAAAACCCCGTAGCCGCATGCGGCGCGGTCCTTAATGCAAACATCACCCCAGGCAGACACAGCTCCCAATCACTTTGTTGCTCAAAACACAATGCTCTCAACACGCGCTTCATGACGGAGTGGAGCTTCTCAACGGAATTCGACTGTGGGTGGTACACTGAGCTGTGTAACAGCTTTACCCCACACCTTTCGAGAAAGGCTGTCGTCAAAGCGCTGGTAAACACTGTGCCCTGATCTGACTGGATATCCGCAGGAAAACCAACTCGCGCAAATATGGACAGTAGTGCATTGACTATCTCAACTGAGCTGAGATCTTTAAGCGGCACTGCTTCAGGGAACTTTGTCGCTGGGCAGATCACAGTCAAAATGTGTCTGTACCCCGTGGCTGTTACCGGCAGAGGTCCCACTGTATCAATAACGAGCCGTCTAAAAGGCTCCGTAATGATAGGTACCAACTTCAACGGCGCCCTCGATTTGTCCCCTGGTTTGCCAACCCGCTGACAGGTGTCACATGTCCTCACAAAGGTTTCTACGTCACGAAAACACCCTGGCCAATAGTACTCTTGCAAGAGACGGTCCTTAGTCTTCTTAACTCCTAGGTGTCCGGACCACGAACCGCCATGCGACAAGCGCAACAGATCCTGACGGTAGCACTGAGGCACGATCAGCTGATCGAACTCGACTCCTCTGCGGTCTAGATACTTCCGGTACAGGACCCCACCTCTTTCCACAAAACGAACATTTTTCTTGGCGATACCTTCTTTGACATTGCAGCGCATGTTTTCTAGGCTGCCATCCTTTTTTTGCTCTGCTATCAAAGCCGACCGGCTGACTTTTAGCAACCTATTAAGTCCATCGGACGTAGGCGCGATGAGCAAATCTGTAGATAGCTCTTCTAATTTTCCCGTGTCGGGCATTTCCTCTCCAGTACCTGGTGCCTTCAGCGCTACAGGCTCAATTTTATTCAGTTCGGACGTGCTCTGAATATCAGCTTGCTGCGCCTCCGACCCTTTCTCATTGCTCGACAACGTCGGCCCCGCAACTACCGCCTTTGCAGCGAGCTCCCGAACTCTCGATCTGGTTAAGGCCTGAACGCTAGCCTCACCAAACAAAAGACCCTTCTCGCGCAGGAGGTGATCGGACCGGTTCGAAAATAGGTACGGGTACTGGGGGGGCAGCATAGATGACACTGCTGCCTCCGTCTCAATTGCTCCGAAAGGTCCTTCAATGAGCACTTTTGCTACGGGCAGACACACGCTGTGAGCTTCCACGGCTTGCTTGATCCATGCGCACTCGCCCGTGAACATATCGGGTTCTACGTAAGAGGGGTGAACTACATCCATTGTAGCTGCGGAATCACGAAGCACTCGGCACTCTTTCCCGTTCACGAGGAAGTCTCGCATGTAAGGCTCGAGAAGCTTCATGTTCTCGTCAGTGCTGCATAATGACAAAAAAACGACTTTTGTTTTTGTTTCTGGACACTGCGCCGAAAAGTGACCCGGCTTCTGGCACGTATAACACACGCGCGCTTGCCTCGCCTCGAACCGCTTTCTGCGTTCGGCTTCGGCTGCCGCCGTCTCCTTACGTTCGGTCGGACTGCTTTCACTCGCATCCGCACTACGTGTGTCCCCCCTTGCTCTCATGGGTGTGAACTTCGGCCTCTCAGACTTGGAGCCAAATTCACCCTTTTGACCGTCCTTAGCTCCGCGAGCCCGACGCGTCACAAACTCCTCGGCTAGCTCGGCGGCTTTAGCCACTGTACTAACGTCTGGCCTATCCAAGACCCAGTACCGCACGTTCTCAGGTAACCGACTATAAAACTGTTCCAGCCCGAAACACTGCAGAATTTTCTCGTGGTCACCAAACGCTTTCTCTTCTTTGAGCCACTCCTGCATGTTTGACATAAGCCTGTAGGCAAACTCTGTATATGACTCATTTCTGCCTTTTTCATTTTCCCGAAACTTCCGACGGAACGCCTCCGCTGACAGCCTGTACTTTTTTAGCAGACTCGATTTCACTTGGTCGAAATCCTCTGCCTCCTCTCTCTTCAAGCGAGCGACTACGTCGGCCGCCTCGGCGGGTAACAAAGTGAGCAAGCGCTGTGGCCACGTTTCCCGAGAGAACCCCTGCTTCTCGCACGTTCGCTCAAAGTTAACCAGGAACAAACCAATGTCCTCTCCAAGCTTAAACGGCCGCATCAGGTCAGTCATTTTGAACGATACCCGTTCTCCTGCACCGTGTGCCTGACTTCCATTACGAGCGCGTTCCATCTCTACCTCGAGACGCTTCATTTCCAAAGCGTGTTGACGGTCGCGCTCTTCTTTCTCTTTCTCTTTTTGTTCTTTACGTTCTCGCTCCTCTTTCTCTTTTTGTTCTTTACGTTCGCGCTCGTCTTTCTCTTTTTGTTCTTTACGTTCGCGCTCCTCTTTCTCTTTTTGTTCCCTCTCCTCAATGGTCTCAAGGCATTCCGACAGCTCGTCATCCTCAGCCTCCAACTCAAGAATCGCCCTTAGCAGTTCTGGTTTTCTGAGTTTGTCTGAGACATCAAGACCCAACTCTCTTGCAAGCTCCAGCAATTTCGGTTTGCGCAACGACTTCAAATCCATGGCTGCTCCGAATGCTGCTTTCTCTACTGCCTACTATTGTCTTGCCGCAAACTAACCCGGCAGCAACGACAACCCCAATTACCAGCTCTGTTTCTGACACTAACAAAAGCCTGGCAAAACTCAGAAGAAGAAAGTCCCGCACTCACCAAACCTCGCAGCCACGAATTCAGCGCAGTCGTTCCGCTGCAGGCAACCAGTCATCACACAGGGCTCGTTGCACTGCTCCCGGATGGTCGTTGTGCTGCTCAGCATACAGTTGACCGCATATCTTCGCTGCTGGCCTCCGTTGTCGGGATCTCACCGCTGGCAACCAGTTGTTGCATTTGGGTTGCAAGCCCCAAGGGTAGCGTTGGCCTGGCGGCCTGGGGCAAAGCTGGAAACATTCGAAGGTCCCGGCAAAGGATGAGTCGACTGGCAACAGAACAACTTGTTTATTCTGGCATCGCAAAAGAGCAGCCGGTCAGGGCGACCACGTTACTCGAAGGAAGGAATCAAGTCTCTCGTTGGCATCCGGGGCAGCTCGCTTTATACCCACGGAGTCGAGGGCAAGAGGGAACGGCTTGGGAAGAGTCATCCGATACGGCGACGCTTGAACATGTTCAGGCGTGACGGGCGCGTCCGCCAGGCCGGCGCCGGTCAGACCTCCTCGCCTCCCAGTTGAGGAGCTCCTCTCCCCGGCTGCCGCGCTTTGACAAGCGTGGGCAAAACATGCACACACACACACACGCACGCACGACGACACGTGGCACTGAAACATGCCTGGACGCGCTTGGCGGGAGGCGTTGCGGCCGCGATGAACGAAGCCGCGGCGTCCGTTGCATCCGCGCCGGCTATACCGCGCGTCGTAGGTAGGCGAGACGTAACAAATGGTTGAGGGAGTAATCCTATGCCTCTTTTAATCCTTTCCGGCTGTGAACGCGGCCAACTTGAGCCCGTTCGCCGTAGCGACAGTATCGAGATGAATAATTTCCCCTTTTCACCATCTTGAACGTCCCTGCTGTGAACACATGGTGGCAGCATAGGTGAAACACGAACCGGCTTAGCCGTATATTGCAGTATTGCGCTCACCTCCTGGCCTTGGTTTTCTTTGTCATAGACCCGCACTGGCTTCCTATGTGGCTGCCTGAAGAAAAAGAGACGCAAGAGATCGGCGACTACTTGTTGCTGCACCAAAAGGCAGCCAAGTTACATTGCAAACCTATAAACAACCCAAATCAGATATTAATTAAGCGTTAAAAGGTGATGACTAGTACACCGCTAACATTTTGGTGCAATCTTGTTAATGACCTGTCCAGCGTTAGCGACAGTACTAAACAGAGTTAAGTATTCGACGGCCTCTGGCCACATTTCAGAAGACAAAGGTAATGCAAAACGAACTTTCATGTACGTTTGACTTGCATGGATGTTGAGAATACAGGCGGTTGGTACTGCGCCCGGGCAAATTATAATATTCGACACTATACTCCATTCATTGCCATAGCTCCGGCTTAGATCTGGAAAAAATAACATCTTCATTCAGTAGTGATCATAACGCAAGACTCCCATCAAAAAAGAGGTAACGGGAGGCTGAAGTGCAGGCTACACCTCCAACCTCCCAAGGAGCCGAAATAGAAGAAATGTAAGGAACACATATGGTCGACAATACAGAGCAATTTCATAAGATTCAGAACCCAGCAGATGTCACCCACATGAGCACATAACCAGACAACGCCGCACAAAAAAAAGCCGCGGCCTGTGAATTAATAAATGAATGTTATGAGCGCCCTTTGTATAAGTGTTAGTGGCAGGGGCCATAATGATCGGTATTTTTTTTGCCGCGTTAGCAATATATTCCTCTTTCGGCGAAAAAGCCGTCGTCTTTGTGTGTGTGTTAACCTCATAGCCCCTAGTGGATCGGGGCACCTTCCGGCCACCCGCTCGAAAAAATGTATCTGCTACTGTTGAGCAATCCACACACCGACCTCCAGAAGCTACCAAGATCCCCCCACCGGCAGCCCACGCGACAGCGAAACAAAGGAGCGAGGGCGCAATAAAATTCAAAGACGCGATGCGAATGCGGTCAATGTAAAAGCAAAATGTAAAACTAAATATACTACTAATGCAGTTTTGTCCCATAGCATCGTGCACATTTTCTTTGTCTTTATATAACCAGTCTATCAAACTTAGATCTACTATCTCTAAATATGACGGAATTTCAGGAAATCAGAAAGGAAAACGCTCGCAGAGGCTCAATCTAATAGTGGGCAATGCAGTCCTAACGCGCCGCGCTTCGACTAGTGCGAGAAACAGACCATTGCATGACCATGAGCGAAGCATGTCTGCTAATGATAGAAAGCATTATATATACACCACGTGTCAAAAACCCGGGCTTGAAAGGCGCAACAAGTGGACGGAAGTGATTGCCTGTTTAAGATGCCGTCAGCATGCGAGTGGCTCACGACGCATGTGACACATGCCGTGGACCGTGCTGCCGCTAGCGTTACAGGAGTGCCGGGAGCCCGCCCACTGCCAGTGAGCACGCAATGATTGGTCCCAGTCCTGGAGGCGCGCGTGCAGGTGCCACAACTTCCAGGTACGAGGCGCCTCCAAAAGCGATCTGCGCTTGCGCATGGTGTGGGTGGGTTCCTGGTACATCGGTAACGCTAACGGTAACACGGTACACGGTATGCTAAAGGGGTCGACTATGGCGCCACGCCGGAATGTGAGGGTAACGGCACGCTGTCCGATGCCGCAAGGCGCTCACCGATCACAGACGGTCGGCCGCTGATGGAGTTTCGCGAGAGTGTCTCGTCGAAGTAGCTTCGGGAGCGTGTGAGGCGGCGGAACGAGTAAGGTCGCCTGGCCTGCTCCCAGGCGTCGCTTTCTCCCTGGGACGAGATGCTGCCCGCGGAGAGTCCAGACTGCCGCCGGGGTGGTCGCGTGCTTGATTCCGTCTGCGAGGGGCTGTCACGGAGGCACAGACAAGGAACATGGGGATGCGTAGGGCCGCGTAACGGGAGTTTCCCTTATCCGTCGATTTAGTATCGAAATGTTTATCCTGATCTAGCCGGTTTGGCCGTCGCGAAGTCGCGATACACCTAATGCGCACCACCGTGCAGATTCAACCGAAATTTATTACGCAACGTCATCACGAGCGATCAACACGCTATGTAAACTGGCTGCCATCCGCGCTTACGTGAAAAGTGGTAGTTTTTTGACGTAGTCAAACCGAGCTAGTAGACGCGCGAAAGCATGTGCTTAGCCTGGTATCGAAATGATTTGAACAAGAGTCCTTGCAACTGTTCCGCCACCAGAGCGGCGCAGGGAGCAGGGCAGCGCTAGTGTTCCTGTATATGCTCCCGGACGTCAAATGTTCCAATTCGCTGCGCCTCGTACCCAGGGTTGAGCTGAGCGCAGGTTGCTTTGTTACGCAAATGAGGAGTATGTAGAGCCACTACCTGGAGGAAGAGGGGTGCCTACAAACTGCCCCTTTGGTGTGGATCCTGCCATACGAGAAGCGGCTTTCCTGCAGAGCTTGGACCATACTGGAGGACCTTCGCGCCATCCTGCAGTATGGAGGCTTCTGCAGACCTGGTGGCACATGCTGAGCGAGGTGACAACGCCACGCTAGCTGCCGTCATTACGCATTGCGAGAGCTGACGTGCCATGTCCCGTGGCGGCTTCGACCAGCATGTCCAGTAACCAGCTCCGGTCACACGGGTGCCCCTCAGTGTCAATGTTCGCACAAATTTCTAAGCTGGTGTAGGACCCCGTTCAATAGTGCATTCGCACTATAACACTGCCGCTCAGCAACCAATTTGATCCCCGTAAAGAAAAAGAAAATACGTGGTTTCGTCCTCAGCCGTAGAGCGCCAGCTATTCGAAAAGTATTCCACAAGTTTAGAACATAATCAATTCGCTTCGAATAGTTTTCAACAGTTCCTATTTTATTCGTCCGAATAATCGGAAAATCGAATCTACTACAAAGTTTCGAAGATTCGCTCGCCCCTACCAATTAGAAAGAATATTGGCTTCAGGATACCGTTGGCCAGGCGTGACACCCGTTCCCAATAATATTCCTGAAAAAAGTAAATTACGAGCAACGGCCCGAGTACGAGGAAAAGTGAAAGTACCTTGCGGCCGGAAGTTGTCCCCTACCTACGCAAAGTATATCACACATAATGAAAAATAGTTGCGAGCACGGGGTACCGTGGTTTTTGGGGCTCCTGTAAAGCTTGGAAAACTACGCCCTCGTATCTCCAGCAAGGTTAACACAAGAAACGGATGCGGAAGAAGCATCCCGGGTCTTATGTCACGTGTGGAGATCAGGAGTGGTCTATGAAATACCACTGACGGAAGAGTTAGATCTTGGGGTAGCTGGTAGTCTTATATCTTATCCATTTCATTTAGTGCAAAGGACAGGACAGGAGAAAGGAAAGAAAAACGAAGATATATATATATATAAATATATATATATATATATATATATATATATATATATATATATATATATATATATATATATATATATATATATTGTCAAGGCGTTTATTTGAAGCACAGGTCGGTTGGTCTTGGTTGTCCGGCGACACAACGGGCACACTCACAGGCGTCGTTCGAAAAACCCAGCTGCACTTCGTCTGCTTCTTCGTTGTCCCGCTTGAACTCGTCCGCTTCTTCGCTGCGCTGCGCCTGTCGGTCCCATTACAATTACTCTCCCTCCGAAAAAGGAGCCATCCTGGCGACTTACGGAGAGGAGAGGATGGGCGGGTCATAGTAAGGCTTGAGGCGCTCAACATGCACAGTTTCGCGCCCCCGGCGACGGTGGTCCGAAGAGGGAACGAGCGGCTCAACGATATAAGTCACCGGAGAAGTTTGGTGGACAACCCGGTAAGGTCCGTGAAAGCGAGACAGTAGTTTCGTGGCGAGGCCGGGAGTGGAGGAAGGCACCCAGAGCCAAACGAGGGCGCCAGATGGGTATGACGCTGGAGGGTCCGGGGAATCCCGACGGTGCTTCTGATCCCATTGTTGCTGTGTGGTGAAAGAGCGGGCAAGTTGCCGGCATTCTTCGGCATACAGGTGAGCTTCGGAGAGTAAGGTGGTCTCGGAAGGGTCAGGGTGATAAGGAAGGATGGTGTCCATGGTGGATATAGGCTCCCGGCCATATAAGAGGAAGAAAGGAGAAAACCCCGTTGTTGTCTGAGTAGCTGTGTTATACGCGTACGTGACGAACGGGAGCACTTGATCCCAGTTGGAGTGGGCGGTGTCAACGTACATGGCGAGCATGTCACTCAGAGTGCGGTTGAACCGCTCAGTCATGCCGTTGGTCTGGGGGTGATAGGCGCTGGTGTAGCGATGAACGATTTGGCATTGCTTGAGCAGGGCCTCGACGGCGTCCGAGAGAAAAACACGGCCGCGGTCACTCAGAAGTTCTTTCGGGGCGCCGTGACGAAGAACAAGACTGTGTAGAATGAAGTGGGCGACATCGTTTGCGGTAGCAGATTTGAGAGCCGACGTTTCGACGTAACGGGTGAGATGGTCAACGGCAACGATGATCCACCGATTATTAGCCGAAGTAGTTGGAAGCGGGCCATAAAGATCAATGCCGACGCGGTCAAAGGGACGGCCAGGGCAAGGTAACGGCTGCAAAGGAGCGGCGGCGGGGTGGGGATGTTTCTTGCGACGTTGGCAGGCGATGCATGACCGAATGTACTGACGAATGTAGCGGTACATACCTCGCCAGTAGAATCGCTGACGAAGGCGAGCATATGTTTTCAGTACACCGGCGTGGCCGCATTGTGGAGCGGAGTGAAAAGAGGCACAGATTGTAGCACGGAGGTGTCGAGGGATGACCAACAGCCACTTCCGGCCGTCGGGGAGGTAATTACGGCGGTATAAGAGGCCATCGCGAACGGCGAAGTGGTGGGCTTGGCGGCGAAGGGTCCGGGTCGAAGGATGCGGCGAGGGAGTGTTCAGGAAGTTTAGCAGCGAGGTGATCCAAGGATCCTTCAGTTGTTCGGAGAGCATATCAGGGATGTTGAACGAAGAGAATTCGTAGGCACAGACGAGGGCAGAGGTTGACTCGCATGGGAGTGGTGAACGAGAAAGGGCGTCGGCGTCCGAGTGCTTGCGGCCGGAGCGATAAATGACGTGTATATCAAACTCCTGGAGACGTAAAGCCCAGCGGGCGAGTCGGCCAGAAGGATCTTTGAGGGAGGATAGCCAGCATAGGGCGTGGTGGTCTGTGACGACATAGAAGGGCCGGCCGTAAATGTAAGGGCGGAACTTGGCAATTGCCCAAATGATGGCGAGACATTCTTTTTCTGTAACAGAATAGTTTGATTCCGCCTTGGTGAGGGCGCGGCTGGCGTAAGCGACGACGTATTCCCGATACCCAGGCTTTCGCTGGGCAAGAACTGCGCCCAAGCCCACACCGCTCGCGTCAGTGTGAATTTCTGTCGGACAGGCGGGATCAAAATGGCGAAGGATGGGGGGAGAGACCAGCAGGCGACGTAAAGTGCTGAACGCGGTATCGCAGGCGGGGGACCAAGACGAAAGGTTCGGGCTGCCGGCAAGAAGCTGCGTTAAAGGGGCGATGATACTGGCGAAATTTCGGATGAAGCGGCGAAAATATGAGCATAAGCCTATAAAACTGCGAAGTTCTTTTAAGGTGGTTGGTTTGGGGAAGTCAGCGACGGCGCGAAGTTTGGCAGGGTCAGGAAGAACGTCGTCTTTGGAGATGACATGGCCTAATATTGTGAGCTGCGTTGCACCGAAGTAACATTTTTTCAAGTTTAGTTGGAGGCCGGCGTCAGTAAGGCTAGTGAGTACGCGCTGAAGGCGGTGCAGATGGGAAGGAAAATCTTTGGAAAAAACGACAATGTCATCTAAGTAACACAGACAAGTTTCCCATTTGAGGCCACTGAGAATAGTGTCCATCATACTTTCGAATGTGGCTGGAGCATTGCAGAGGCCGAATGGCATCACATTGAACTCATACAAGCCGTCTGGGGTGACGAAAGCGGTTTTCGGCCTGTCGTTCGCCGCCATCGGGACCTGCCAGTAGCCGGAGCGTAAGTCGAGGGATGAAAAATACTCCGCTCCCTGCAAGCAATCCAGTGCGTCGTCGATTCGGGGTAGAGGATAAACATCCTTGCGTGTGATCTTGTTGAGACGGCGGTAGTCCACACAGAACCTGATGGAGCCATCTTTTTTCGTCACCAAGACAACAGGAGAGGCCCAAGGGCTGTGAGAAGGCTGTATTATGCCGCGCCGAAGCATGTCGTCAACATTGTCACGGATGACGCGGCGCTCGCTCGGCGAGACTCGGTACGGTCGCTGACGCAAGGGAGCGTGGGTACCAGTGTCAATTGTGTGAGAGACGGCCAATGCGCGCCCCAAGGAGGGCTGGGAAAGGTCGAAAGAGTTGCGGAAGCGGCAGAGAAGTTCCAAGAGTTGGTCACGGTAAGCGGACGGAAGGTCGGGAGCGATGTTACGACGAAAGACGTCGATGGAAATCGGATCGGGCGCTGTCGCACAACAGGCTAAGGCAGTAACTGGGGAGCAGGCACGGGTATCGGAGAACTCGGAAGCAAGAGCAGGGTCCAGTTCTTCAATAGAGCCGAGGCATTCGCCGCGAAGAACAAACGACGGGTAAGAAAATGGGATGGTGACATAGATGGCGCAGTGGCCATTGGAAATCGAGACAACGGCGAATGGAATGAGGAGGCGCTGATGGCGAGTGGGTGCTGCGGTAGGTGTGAAAAGAACAGGGCCGCTGAGGAAAGAGTCGGGGCGGAGCGGAACGAGGGCTGAAGAGGAGGGAGGTATGTCGGTGTCGGCAGCTACAAGAAGCTTAGCGGAGCGCACAGGTAGGTCACACAACGAAACATCACACAGGGGAGAAAGCTCAAGTTCCGCACGGGCACAATCAATCACTGCACGGTGGGTCGAGAGGAAATCGCAGCCGAGGATGACATCGTGAGAGCAGGCGGTCAGCACAACAAACTCGATGGTATAGGCGACGTCGTTGATAGTAACGCGGACCGTGCAGGCTGCGATGGGGTGGATGCGCTGAGAGGTGGCCGTACGTAGTGAAAAGTCAGACAGCGGCGTTGTCACCTTACGAAGTTTGCGGCGAAGAGCATCACTAATTACTGACACTGCAGCACCCGTGTCGACGAGCGCGAGAACGGGGACGCCTTCAACAGACACCTCAATCACGTTAGCAGGAGAACACGGAGGACTTAAAAAGTTGGCAAAACACGCAGTTCTTGCCTCCTGAACTGCGGCAGTCAGTTTTTCTCTGGGAGAGGGTCCGGGCGGCGGAGCATCGGAGAAATGGAACGTCGACGAGGGGAAGGCGAGCGACGAGTAGGGTACTGGGAGCGATGTGTAGAGGAGGCAGAAGAGACATTAGGCAAGGGCGGCCCGGAATCGTACCGGAAAGTGCGCATGAAATCGCCAGAACGAGGAGACCGCTGACGGCAAAAGCGTGCGACATGGCCCGGAAGACCGCAGGAATAGCATATCGGTCGATTGTCCTCGGTACGCCAAGGGTTCGTAGGGTTTCGGCGGGGTCGACGAACCGGGACCTGCGGCGGGGGTATAGACGGCGGTGGAGCATAAAAGGCCGGGCTGCTAGGGTAGGCGGCAGAGGTGGGCGAGCGCCGTGTACCGGTGACTGCTTCAGCATAGGTGAGCGGCGCTGCTACAGGAGGAGGTGGGGGACTGGATGGCAGAACTGCAGCGACCTGCTCCTGAATAACACGACGGATTGTGGGCGTGAGAGATGGCGCCAGGTCGTGCGGAGGGCAAACGGGGTCGGGAAGGTGATGCAGCAGAGAAAGCTGGCGAGCGACCTCTTCGCGGATGAAGTCTTTAACCTGCTGCATGAGCAGGGACTGCTCAGCAGACGAGCCACCAAGGGCCAAGCCAGCAAGACCCCCCGCAGGCGCGCCGGACTGCCGCGTAGATGCGCGTTGCTTGCGGAGTTCGTCGAAGCTTTGGCACAGCTGGATGACGGTGGCGACGGAGGTGGGGTTCTTCGCCAGCAGCATTTGGAAAGCGTCATCGGCTATGCCTTTAAGTATGTGGTTGACTTTATCCCCTTCGGACATGGAGGGGTTGACACGCTTGCACAGGTCAACGATGTCCTCGATGTAGCTGGTGAACGTCTCGGAAGGGAGCTGAGATCGAGCACGAAGACGTTGCTCGGCGCGAAGCTTCCGGACGGCGGGGCGGCCGAAAACGTCGGCGAAGCTTGTTTTAAAGGACGACCAGGTGGGAAGGTCGGCCTCATGGTTGCGAAACCATAGGTTGGCAACGTCCGTTAGATAGAATAGGACGTTGCTAAGTTTGACGGAATCGTCCCACCGATTGTAAGTGCTGATGCGCTCATAGGAGGCCAGCCAATCGTCGACGTCTTGGTCATCGGTGCCACTAAAAGGAGAAGGGTCACGCTGGCGCTGCACCCCGTGACAGAGGACGGTGGCAGGGAGGGGCTGCGATGGTTCACTCGGACCTTCCGGCATGGTGGCGGAGACGAGGAGCGTTCCACTTCGAAGTTCCAGGATGAGGACCGGGACGGGAACCGAGGCACCTCCACCAAGTGTCAAGGCGTTTATTTGAAGCACAGGTCGGTTGGTCTTGGTTGTCCGGCGACACAACGGGCACACTCACAGGCGTCGTTCGAAAAACCCAGCTGCACTTCGTCTGTTTCTTCGTTGTCCCGCTTGAACTCGTCCGCTTCTTCGCTGCGCTGCGCCTGTCGGTCCCATTACAATATATATATATCTTCGTTTTTCTTTCCTTTCTCCTGTCCTGTCCTTTGCACGAAATGCACTATACATATATATATATATATATATATATATATATATATATATATATATATATATATATATATATATATATATATATATATATATATATATATATATATATATATATATATAGTTTGGAGCGGCTTGCCGGGATACATTATCCCAACGGGACCGAGTTGAGTCGAGTTGTCGGGTCGAAAACTGGTTATCGACTAGACTCGAGCGTTCCAATTCGCCGCAAGGGGTAGGTTTACTGGCAGACCCCTCCGCAAATTAATTTCAATCCTTTTTCACGTTTGGGCACGGCCGGACTGAAGCGGCGGCGGCCGCCGCTCAAATCAAGCCGCGGCTTGGGAAAAACATTTTCTTAATAGGAAAACAGAAGCGAGAGCTGGTTTACAACTCGTATGATTGCGCCCCGCAGGGTGCACCAGAAGAGTTGTCTCGCTCGTATCGAGTTCATGTAAACAGGCACTCCTCGAGTGGGACTGACCAGGCTGACCTTGCTCAACTAAGCACAATCCCACGACTCGACCCGACGCTGTCTAGTTCATGTAAATGCTGCTTCTGTCATCTTTTCTTCTGCGCTAAATGAAACAGAATATGCACCACTGTCGTCCCCAAAAACCTACGTCAAGATGACGAGCGAAGGATTCCGTTTTGCACCCGCTCCCTGGAAGCAGCTTTCTCCATTAAGCTCTCACTTCAGAATCCGACAGCATGATTTGTTTGGATGATAAGCAAATAAAAAAAAACGGCTCGCCACTTATTCAAGTGAAATTTTCTCTCATCTCCTTCCCCAACCGCGCAAGAGCCACAAACCGCTTTTTCGCTTGGTCCGCTTAGGTGCTATATCATGTGAAGCGAATACGATTAGCTCTGCAGCGATGGGCGCTGGAAGCAATCATAAAGCGGCCGCATTCATTTATATCCCTTCGAGCTATATTGTTTCATGCTTAACTGGCGTGCACAGTTGTGGAAGCAAGAGCTGGCAGCAGTCAAACCCACGATGTCTGTCACATGATAAATTAGCTTATTTTCTGCTGCCTACACTATACATTTAGTGCTCGATATAGTTATCCTTACAGGCCACCGCGTGGCCGCAGTGGTGAAATATATAGTACCTTTTTAACTTCCGCACCCCTTATATAAGCTGGCGCCTTCTGTATAGCTTTCAAAGGGCTTCACGATTTTAATGAAAATGAGGGTAGAAGAAAATACATGTGAAAGTATTCTGAGCAGGTATCCAGCGTTTCATGTCATGGACCTCATCAGCTGGCGTTACTTGAATACGCTATCTCCTAGAGCATTTGTGAGGACTTGCAGTTCCTTTGATATATTAGGGGTGCTTAAAAACGGATAAAATTTTAATATACACACCTGATGAACGCGCACTTTTCTGGACCGAAGTCAACAGTGGAAGCTCGGCGGGCAGTCGCTGAGGTGGAACTCTTGAGGATTGTCGACAAGCGACTCTTCTGCGCGGATTTCAAAGACACCTCTTCCAAGGGCACCAGGGCTTTGTCCTGGGATGAAAAAAATCAAGCAGTTTGGAAAGTGGCTCTTCGAATATAAACAAAGTACTCTGTCCTGCGACACTTACAGCGTGCTCCACGGGCGGCGGCTTGTCCTCTTCCGGTTTCTTGACGCCCGCGTCGAAGGAAACCCCCGATTGCTTGCGCTTGGCTTGCGACATGCTCCCCCGAGAGACCCCGAGTGTGCGGCGTGACGGGGCGTTGGTTTTCCTTGTCGGGTCTTGTGCCTGCTGCGCTGATTCACTCGTGGTCGACTTCTCAGATGTACTCGGCACCACCGTTGGCGTCTCCGTTGAAGGTGCCTCCGTGCTTTCGGGTGCATCTGTAGTGCTTTCAAGTGGTGTTATGGATTCTGGAAGCCGCAAGGCCTTCTCCTTATTGGCTGGTGCCTCCCGGGTAGGCAGGCTCCCCCCACTTCTCTCCGGACGTGGTACACTATTGAGTTCAACCTTCGCCGCTTTCTTGGCTTCTCCGGACTGACCTTTTGAAGACTTACGGCCTGATTTGCGACCACCCTTGACTGACGACTTGGACACCCTGGGCATCCTGGACACTTGGGGCTGACCCTGCTCATCTGTGTCGCGAGAGCTACCTTGTGTCCTCTTACGCTTGGCTTCTGGCTCCGCAGGTTTTGTAGTTGCCGGCTTGCTAGTTTCCGGATGCGAAGGCGAGAGCTCCTCGGCCATCCCCTCATTGCGGCCAGGAAGACCATCATCAGTCACATCGGCGCTCTGCTGTTGCTGAGTGCCGGGAGGAAAGCTGGGATTATTATTTTTTGCCCCATATCGGTCTCCTTGCAAAAGCTGAGGGACATTGAGGCCTAAGGTTACCTGACGCGCATCTCCTTCGGGCGCGGAAGCATCGACGCCGAAACCTTGGGCCTTGCGCTGTTCCTCATCCTTGTCCGAGGGATCGGCTGACGGCTGGTCAGACACAGCCGCGGCGCATTTTGGATGAGAGGAGCCCTGGAGAGGCGACTTCTTGACGGTGCTGCCGCTCGTATTACCGGAGCGTTTTCCCATCCTGCTGCTCGTTCTCCTGTCCATCTCCGACCGCGCCTTGTTTCGCGACACTTTGCTGGCTTCGGTACTTTGGCCTTTATTTTTCTCAGCCACCGTGGCCTCATCCGAAACGCCAATGGCGTTGACCTTGGTGACTACCTTGCCGGTCTGCTTCCTGCCACTTTTGTCGATTTTGCTGCCGGCTTCTTTGCTGACTCGGCTGTCGACTTCTGCGCCAGTGAAAGTGATCGCCTGCGTAGTTCGTTTACCGATTACGTTTTCTAGATCAGTATCCCTAGTAGAAGCTTTGCTGAAACTAGGCTCGAGATCTGGCTTGGCCGTAAAGAAGCTAGTACCGGATGACCGGCTCCCTGACAACCTGCTGGCGTCGGCTGTCTTTAGTTGAAGTTCAGAACTGGTCTCATCAGGGATGAAAGCTGTTTGAGCATCGGCGGCAGTGATTGAACGTTTAGACTTACAAAGTGAGCCCTCAGTGGCACCGTCCTCCACTGGAAGAACCGAACGCGCGGAATAAAGGTTGCTTTCGGTTTCTGCGGTGTTTTCGATGCGGTCTGCAGCTGTGGCTGCAACCGCCCTGGATATGTCGTTGGCTGGCTGAAGTTGAGTAGCTGCTCCTACCTGCTCACCTATAACTGCGGCTGGATTCGCGGCCAGCGGAGAGTAAGCCACTTTGCCAGAGAAAACACTAATTCTGCGAAACCAAGAGGGGCGCGCCTTCTTGTCCGTAGGACTGGTCGCGCTTTGGGCAGCTTTAATATCCCGGTTTGGGTCATGCCGCCAAGGGAAAAGGTTGAAGGAGGCGATCAGTTTGCCTTGATGTTGCTTCGTCAGAGAGGCCTCAGTGGGTGACTGTACACTCATTGCGGGCGCAAATGGCTGGGAAAGAGCAAGGTTCGACCCCGCCAGCGACCCTTGCTGCTGCTCCTGCTGATTTTCCGGACAGGCATCCTGTGGAACATGCTTAGTATCCTGGGCTTTCAAGGCTGTTTCCTTGCTGGCCGGGGAAATTGGTTTCATCACGTTCAAGGCGTCTGGGAAGATGAATAAGAGTAAAGCTCATATAAGTTTTTTTTTTCTAGAACGAGATTTTTGCACATAGTGCTGTATGATATACTGTGCCAGACAGCCATCACGAAGCCGACAATTGGCACTGCTGCAAAGGCGCAACATGACGCCACCACAATAAGTTCCTCACTCTAATTCCTTCATATTCAGGAAAACAGAGCGCAGATTAACGCAAGAGGGCGGGGAGCAACACACACACTAACACGAGCGCAAACTGTTAACTGTATTTTCAGAAACGATACAAAGCATTAAGAAGCAGAAAGGGCGCAAGCGTACAATATCCAGGGCGACACGTTCAGCTCTACTAAATTGCTTCATCATGCAGGATGAAGAACTATCGAATGCAACAAGGCTCTCTTGTAGAAATTTCTGCTTCTGTATCCGATGCTTCAGAATGAACAACACATGCTCGCCTCCGCATGCTCACCTCTATATTTGAAAAAAACTCTGCTTAAAACTGGAGTTACGCGAGAGCTATACATCTGGTCGAGTGAAACTCGTTAATTCGAATTGCAAAGTCAGTCTTCCGCCGCTCCGTTTGGGCGTTCCTCCTCCATCTTCGTCCCTGGACGTGAGTTCACTCTCTCCCCCTCTCCACTCCCCCCCCCCCTACTTGGTACGGCGCATGCGCACAGCTGTTGCAGCTCGGTTTTGCTGCTCCACACCACGTGACCAACCACGTGACCATCCACGGCGCCCGCCACGGAGCTCAAGGGATGGCACGGAACTCAAGGGGTGGCCACGGAGCCCAGGGATGCCACGCTGAAGGCTGGAAAAGCTGGCGTAGTGTAGGTCTCGCTACAAAAAGCCCCCATGCTTTAGAGGGTTCTCCAGACGCGCCTCTATGTATGTACCGCATAAGAAACCGAAGTCCATAGACGAAAGGGTGGCATTCCTTACGGTACTTACCTTCCTTGCTGCCGAGCATGACACGAACAAGTCCTCCTTCGAGGACGGCATGAGAGGCCGGGTCGCTGAGCACAGCTGCAGATGGTTCAGGCTGTGTCGGCGCAGTGTCGTACGTCTCCTTCGCTCTCTCCTCTTGCAGTTTTTCATCCTTGTTTGAGAGTCCTCCTTCGGGGTTCGCGGGAACTTGCGTTGTCGGCTGCAAGTCATGCCGCATTTAGTTCAAGTCAACAAAGCAGAAATAAGTAATTTTTGCTTAGATGTTACAGTGTGTGTCACGTATGTCTGCAGCTGACAAGCACGGTAGCCTTGCTACCTTAGCTGTACCAGATTGGCAACGCTATGCCTCAGAGAGCGCGGAAACTAGCCTTTTTTCATGCGTAAAAACGAAGTTGAAAGCAGTCTGAAGTTGGGCTAGTTAGTGAACCGTGAACACGAAAAAGAAAACGCTTAAAATAAGAACAAGAAAAAGGCGACGTCTTTTTATTGTCCTGTTTCTACGGTCTTTTTTCGGCCAAAATAATGCAAAAGTTTACGATGCTCTACGGCGTCATGAAGCCCACCGGAAGATGGCGCGGCGGTTGTTTAGTGATCGTTAATCTTTTAAAAGATATATATAGAGGTAACAGAGTGCTCATAAAATGGGAAAAAAATGTATCAGGGCCTGTAGAGATACCGCGGGGGCTTAGACAAGGATGTCCTCTGTCCCCTTTGTTGTTCATGTTGTACCTGCAAGGTTTGGAGGCCAAGCTAGAGGGGAGCGGACTAGGTTTCAACCTATCTTTTTTCAAGCAAGGGGAATTGATTAAACAAACATTACCGGGACTAATATATGCGGACGATATTGTGATAATGGCTGACAACAAGGAAGACCTGCAGAAGTTGTTAGACATATGCAGTACAGAGGGAGATAGATTAGGCTTCAAGTATAGTAAGGAAAAATCTGCAGTCATGACATTTAATGAAGAGGGCGGCGAGCATAGAATACAGGAGTTCGTGCTAAAGGTAGTGAATGAGTACAAGTATCTTGGGGTGTGGATAAATAACAGTGTTGAGTATCTGACAGAGAATGAAAAATATGTAATGAATAAAGCTAGTAGGAATGCAGCTGTCATGAAAAATAGGGCACTGTGGAATTACAATAGGTATGAGGTGGTAAGAGGGATCTGGAAAGAGGTGATGGTCCCTAGCCTGACCTTCGGGAATGCGGTCCTGTGTATGAGGCCAGATGTTCAAGCAAGGCTGGAAATTAGGCAACGGGGAGTAGGGAGGTTAGCTTTGGGAGCACATGGCAATACACCAAATCAGGGGGTACAGGGTGATATGGGATGGGCGTCTTTCGAGAGCAGAGAGGCTAGCAGTAAGATAGCATTTGAGGAACGATTGAGAAGGATGGAGGAAAAGCGGTGGGCTAGGAAAGTTTTCAGATACCTGTATATAAAGAATGTTGACACGAAATGGAGAAAGCGAACTAGAAAATTGACAAGCAAATATCTGGACAGCAGTAAGGGGGCAAATCAGCAATTATCGGTTAAGAAAAAGGTTAAAGGAACAGAGAGAGCTTTGTGGAAAACAGGGATGCTGACGAAATCGGCACTAGAAACATACCGGACCTTTAAACAGGAAATTGTCAAAGAAAATATCTATGATAATTGTAGGGGAAGTTCTTTGTTGTTTGAGGCCAGGACTGGAGTTTTGCGGACTAAGAAGTATAAAGTCAGGTACCAGGAGATAGACACTTTGTGCATTGCGTGCGGAGAGGAGGAGGAAACGGCTGAACACTTGATACTTTTCTGTAAAGGGCTTCACCCTACAGTGGAAGGCAGCGGGGCTGACTTACCCAAGGCATTGGGGTTTAGGGATAGTGAAGGGAAAGTGGATTTTAAGAGGTTAGAAGTAACCAAGCGAAGGTTATCTGATTGGTGGCTAAAAGCAAGACAGGAGTAAAATTTCACAAGACATGGCTAGGTGGCTTGAGCCACCGCCCGATGTAAAGGGTTCAGCCGTATCCATCCATCCATCGATATAACCATAAGCGGAATGCGGCAAGACTTTCCGCTTATTCATTAAACTTTGGTTTATATTACGTAAAACAGGCAGCGAAAACTCTCTCTTCATATGGTTGAGCACTCTGCTACGGCAATTAAGCGGAGACAGCGCGAAACGACCACATCTGTTCAAGAATGACACCCTGCTCACTACCTTTCAAGATTGCCGAACGTACATAACAACGAGGCTTGTGTTAACTTCCAACGCGAAATCGAAGGCAACAGGTATTAGTATTGAAGGCCTTGCTGTGGTCATGGTGCGCAGTCAATGGCACGACACCATGCTCACGCTTACTGAGCTGACTAAATGTATACCGATTTCCTTTGCGACGAACGATACTGCTGATGTTGAACGGAACTGATGTCGCTACGGATTTGAGAATGTAGTTCATAACTCATGAATCGTAATTATGAATCATTTTTAATGTTTTAATGCCCTCCATAAAAGCTATATTTTTTTAGAAATTCATCGGTGCTTTCGACCAATTACTAGTCAACCTTAATATGAAGCTTGCGTTTACAGGCGTTGCTGTGGTGAACGAAAGACAATGCGTTCACATAGCTGACCTGCGCATCGGCGGTGGCTTGCTTTTTAAACCACTTCTGACGCCATCGGCTGAGTCGGCCGCCTTTCCCTTTCGTCTTGATCGTTGATTCGGCGTCCGTGCGTTCGACGTCTTCCTTCTGGGACTCGGAGACGGTCGCAAGCTCCTTAGCCTGGAACGCGACGAAAGCGGGATTTGAGTTTCGGAAACTGCGGGACCCAGTTTTTTTCCCAAAGTTTACAAAGGGCTACAAGTTGATAAACGTTGCTATATGAGACGAGCATAAGTGCTCGCTTCGTCAAAATGGAGATGATAGGCGTGAACTATATGTAGAAGCCACATTCCGCAAAGCACTTTCTCTTAATTTATTACTCAAGGATGCATGCGAGCCAGACGGAGTCTTCTCGCTTCAAAGAATGTAGACACCAAATTTTTGCTTGTGTGTTTTTATCTTTCAAACGGTGCGTTAGACATTCGTATACATGGAGCACACTCCCGTATTCGTGTACGACCGCTAAATAATTTATAATTGAATTTCTTCTTGACGCTGTTTCGGTTTCATTGACCAAAGGACAACTGTGACGTCAAGTTGATGTTTGGTCACGTGATCCTTTAGAAAAACAAATGTAATCGCTGACAGGCCAATTTTTGTCATTCCAGGTCTTGGAACAGGCTGAATTAAATGTCGTAGTGAATTAAAACTACATATCAGCGATTATATCAGTTTTTATAGTGGATCACGCGACCAAAACGTCAATTTGACGTCACAGTTGTCGTTTGGTCTATGAAACCGAAACCGACATGATAGGAGAAATTCAAGTCAAATTATTTATCCGCTGTAGGCAATCCCCCCCCCCCCCCCCCCCCCCCCCGTGATCAATGTATTCTAACGTCTAACACATCGTTTGACAGAAGAAAACGCGCAATAAAATTAGGTGTCTATAGTCCTTTAAGGGCGGTGCGTGCGGGAACCACGCACACATCTGCGTGGGCCTATGGAAGATGCCAGCACTGCACTTAATTATTTCCGGCAGTTCATCGCATCGTTGACCGATAAAACACCTCCTTAGAAGAACGCTTGCACCAGGCTCGTCACCCATTATCACCAGACATGGCTGGCAAAAAAGGCGGACGACGAGGCTTCACGCATCTGCAGGGCATTACATGAAAAAAAAAATGGCGGTGGTATAGCTCTGGTTAAACCTGGAGTGCCGCGATAGCTACAGCTGGCCGAGTGGAAATTGCTCAGTTGAAAACGCTAAGGCGCCCGTGTGCTGTGCGATGTCAGTGCACGTTAAAGATCCCCAGGTGGTCGAAATTATTCCGGAGCCCTCCACTACGGCACCTATTCTTCCTTTCTTCTTTCACTCCCTCCTTTATCCCTTCCCTTACGGCGCGGTTCAGGTGTCCAAAGATATATGAGACAGATACTGCGCCATTTCCTTTCCCCAAAAACCAATTATTATTATTATTATTGCTATGTCAGTCTTTCGCCGCTCCGTTTCGCTGAACGTTCCTTCTTAATCTTTGTCTCACTTCACACGGCGCATGCGCACAGCTGTGGCAGCTCGGTTTCGCCGGCGCACCGCGCCACCGGCAGCAGCACCTGCTCCACACCACATGGCTGGTCACGTGACCAACCCAGTGACGAACCACGTGATCGGCCATGGCGCCGCGCCGCCGGCAGCTGCTCTGCACCACGTGGCAGCGTGCTACCGTAATGCAGCTATCGCTACAAAAGGGCTACTAGCACTCACGTCCGGCGCAGGTGTTGCGCATGGGGCAGCTAAAGGCGGAGCAGGGGCATCCGCTTTCTTCTTGCGCCGCATGAAACGGCGCTGGGGTTTCTTCATGGTGAGCACAACCTGCGCGAGCCGGTCGAAGAGAACTTGGTCGCCGAAGTGCGCAGACTGCATCGAAGCAGTCTCCTGCTGCGTGGAGCGCAGGATGCCGTGCGGCAAGACGTCCGGAGTTCGATCCATGTCTTCGGTGAAGATGGCGAACAGCACGCGGTCAACGAAGTAGAGGATCGCCACCGAGGTCACGATGCCCGAGAATAAGAAGGCGCTGACGAATGCGCACGTGCAGACGACAGCGAAGAGCGGACCGCGGCGCAGTCCGAAACGGGCGCAGATTCCTTGCGCCAGGCTGCGAACCAGCTCGCTCCATCCGTCTATGACCACGAGCGGAAACAGCAGCAGGACCACGGTGAGCACCTCAACCTGCGCGGCGGCTGCAGCTCTAATTCACCTTGCCGAAACACCCTGCTCGTATAGATAACGTTTTCAGTTGTAGTGCCGTTCCAAAAAAAAGATACGTCAATCCTATCGCATACGTGGAAGATGAGTGATTTCATTTATGCACGGGCAGATTGTGGTTAGGTTCCCACAGCCTTCAACAGTAAGGTGTTCTCGAGGAATTTCTGGTTTGGTTCATGGGGCTTAACGCCCCAAAGCGACTCAGGCTATGAGGGATGCCGTAGTGAAAGGCTCCAGAAATTTCGACCACCGGGGGTTACGTGGAAATTTTTATGACTACGTCGTCGTTAAGTTTAGTGCTCAGTTTAGGTTGCGGTGAAAAGCGGTTTAATAACTCTGTTGCCATGGGAACGCATTCATACAATACGGACGCGCTTCTGTGAAATATGAATTCCTTCGAACCCTGACTAGAAGATACGCAAGGCGTGCCATCTTTGGGCTCTGGTATCGCGCGATGTTCACATGTTCTCATGCACAGGATGTCACTCCGTGCTTTCGTAGCGCTAACGTCGAGATATACGGCCGATTTTACTTCTGATGTACGAGAGGAAATTGAAAAAACAAATAGCACTCCATATTCTCAGTGTGAAGAAGTAGACTAAGTTACACTCATGTGTTTACACAAGCAGGTTTTTCCAAGCGGACGCCAAATGATACCTCATAGAAAGGTCTTGAAATGTCACCATACGTCGTCCGACGCACATTGGCTTGCATTCGTACTCCTTAACTCTTTCCCAAAAAAATTTACTGAGGCGTAATAATTGATTTTACCTTAATGGGCCTCAACGACGTAGCTTATTCAAAAAATTAACGAGCATTGCGAAAAGGCGTGTCCCCTCGCCTCATCAAACGCAGGGTACACACCGCGAGGTAATGGCACGCGACGTGCTCCGGTGTCATGAGCCCCAGCAGCGGCAGGGTGACGAGGTGCACCAGGGCAGCGGCTGGCTTGGGCACCGCGTTGAAGGTCCACAGCAGCAACGGGAGGAGTAGGGAGTACAGGCAGCTCCCAAACTGCGAGAGAGCGTGCTCACAATGCAATGAGCGGAGCTGGGGAAGTGGTATTCAGTGGCACGCTGCTCCCGAGTGAGCGCACAGCTCAGCTCTAATGAGAGGTTCTCTAACTGACGCGCGAAGTTACAACAATTTAAGAGATTTCGCTAATGTAAATAGCTTTCACCGCATTGTACAGAAAAGCAGAGTATACAGAGCAGACGGTGGAGACCAATTTGGCGCAGCAGCTCTTCAAGAAAGGAACTGTGGTTCATAATACGTGCATGATCTCTCTTCCATATTTGTGGCACGTTCACGATTCTTCGCTGTCTGTTGTATGGGAGCCAGTAAGGATGGGTGGCGTGAGCTCAGCGCACAAGAGGATACAACGGTTCGTATATTTAAGCAAGAGAAATGCACAAAAAAATACAATTGCATATTGCACTTGATTATGAATTTGGTTATGAATTTTTTCATCTTAAGAATTATGCTTATGAATTGCTTCAGATTTTTTTCTTCAGCGCCGGCAGGAAGATTTATCACTTGTCGCACGTGGCGTAACACGTGGCGTGGCATGACGTGGCGTGTAGTCGTGGGCAACAGTTTCAACGACATTCAGAATTGTTATCGCTGTTTTCTGCACTTTGTCTTGAAAATTCTGACACCTTTATGCATACACCGAGTGCGGCCAAGAACGGCGATTATTCTAATCTTAGACGCCCAGAAGTGAAGTCGTCACTGTCGCCGCTACCCCATTTTCCATTTGCTTCTGCGAACGAGTTCACCCTATAAAAGTTTATTGTAACACAAACCGGCCTTATTTTGTCGACCGCGTCATCCGGGACTGTCGACATGCCTCCATTGGCAACAAATTTTGTGGTAACATAGCAAAAACATAAACTATGTGTCGTTTGTTGAAGACAGACTGATTATGAACGAGCACATGGCAATTGTAATATCCCAGTTTACATGGAATATGAATTATCACATATGTTCAAAAAAGGTAACGACGCCTGCAAATAACTTCGCTTGTTGGCGGTCATTACGTTGACGTGGCGTGTAAGACTTCAGTTCAAACTTTGACAGAAGCGGGCGCTGACACTAAGAACTCTCACCATTAAAGCAAAGCATTATACAGATAGGCAAGCGAAACACTGCAAAGATTTACGACTACTGAGATTGTGCGATGTGAATAGACACAGCACAGCTGTGCAAAAGCTTTAAGGAACACATAAAACAGGGGCTATGTGAGCTCGCTCGACGCACCTGGAGGCCCAGGAAGACAAGAGGCAGCAGGTAGAGCGGTATTAGGACTCCCAGGTGAGACAGGCTGTGGCACTCGTTATTCTCTTCGACCGTCGAGATGTACGACCCTCTCACCGAACAATCTGAAACGGTCGTGATTTCTTTCTGCATAGATAAGTTAAGCACATCAATCGATTCCGAAAACATTGAAAGAGCGCATCGCTTAGGCCGCTTCGAGCAAGGGAAACAACGGCCAATAATGGTCAAATTCTCGCATTTTAAAGATAAATGCAAAATCCTTTCTGCTGGCCCTAAGCTCAAAGAAACTGACTTTTCAATCCGTGAAGATTTTTCAGTGCGCGTGCGTACAGCTCAAAAGAAACTTCGTGCGTTCGGCAAGGAAAGTGGTTTAAAATACAAAGTAAGATATGACAGGTTAACCATGGGCGATAAGCAGTTCGTCTACGATGCGGATACAGATTCCGTGGTAGAGCATCGGTCATAGCGGTCACTGTCTGTTTCAAGGCTCCCCTCCCACCATCAGCCACTTTTGCCTCCGTCACCTTCACATGTTTGTGAAACTATGGCTTTTGTTTTAGCAAACATTCGTAGCTATCTTCCGAAGAGAGAGTCAGTGGAAGCCTTTCTTGACGATCACGGCACCGATATTGCCATATTTACAGAATCGTGGCTCTCCGATAATATCTCAGACGAGGAACTGCTTGACAACAATAAACCGTTTTTCATCTACAGACGTGATAGGGCCTCGCGCAGGGGTGGGGGTGTTTTAGTCTTTATTAAAACCAGTCTTAATTCTTCTCTTCTCATGACTCATCCCTCCCAGGAAATTCTTTGTATCAGAATTACCCTTTCCACAAGCACATGCATAGTTATTGCATGTTATCGCCCTCCTGACAGTGACAGTTCCTTTATTGCCGATTTTTACTCGGTTCTGCTCGATCTTAATACCCGTTTTCCTAAAGCCAATTACATCCTCTGCGGTGACTTTAATTTCCCTGACATCGATTGGGGAAACTTGAGCACATCTTCTCGTCAAGCGAAAGATTTCCTTGACGTTGTCATGACATTTAACCTCACCCAAGCAGTAAACTTCCCTACACGTGGCAGTAACACCCTTGACTTAGTCTTTGCATCTAGCCCTGAACTCATCCAATGCATATCGAGCACTGACGGTTTCAGTGACCACAACACAGTTATTTTCAACCTATCACTCCCGTTTCCCCAACGGCAGCGCTCTGTTAAGTTCATTCGCGATTATAAAAGGGGAGACTTCGCCTGTATCAACTCGGAGCTTGTGAACTTTTTTCTTCATTTCAAGCAGTCTGCATCTAATAGGTCTGTCGAAGAAAACTGGCTAACTTTCAAAAACAAACTTTCAAATCTGGTCGAAACCTATGTTCCGCTGATATGCATTCGCGGTGACTCCAACAAGCCCTGGTACTCTAACTCCTTAAGGAGGCTTTCTCAAAAGAAAAAGCGTCTTTTTCGTGAAGCTAACAGAACTGCACTGGCTTATAAATGGACAAAATATTTCTCGTGCCTGCAGGATTACACGCGTCTCCTAAGGTATTCAAAAAGAAAGTTTTTCCACAATGATCTGTATGGCATTCTACTAACAAACCCAAAGAAATTCTGGCAGATGTTATCACCCAAATCAGGCAACACTCATTGCATTACCCTTTTGTATCCTGATGGTTCACAGGTGCCTCCAGAACTTCGATCTGACGTCATGAACTCTTATTTTACATCAGTCTTCACACATGAACCTGCCTGGAATACATCACACAAAGATTTTTTAAACTTTTCTGCGATGGCACCTATCAACATCACTACTGCTGGCATTTGTGCTCTGATAGACAAACTAAAGTTATCCAGTGCTGCCGGGCCTGACAACCTCACAGCCAAAATATTAAAAGCTACAAAAAATGTATCTTCTCATTTTCTAAAAATAATCTTTGATCAATCTCTTGCGAACAGTTCCATACCTAGTGACTGGAAAATTAACAAAGTCATTCCTGTGTTCAAGGCTGGCAGCCGGAGCGACCCGTCGAATTATCGTCCTATTTCATTAACTTGCATACCATGTAAATTTCTTGAGCATATTATATACTCGCATATTGCATCCCACCTCAATTCCTACTCCTTTTTCTTCAAAAATCAGCATGGCTTTCGTCACGGCTATTCATGTGAATCACAGTTATTTGAGTTTACCATGGACCTTCACTTAAACCTTGATTCTTTGTTCCAAACCGACGTCATCTATCTTGATTTTTCCAAAGCATTCGACCGTGTCCCACATCAACGTCTTATGTTCAAACTTTCAGGTCTTCACCTTCACCCACTTGTTCTAGACTGGATTCACAATTTTCTCACAGCTCGCTCTCAGTTCACCGTAATAGGCGGACTTCCTTCAAATTCTACTTCCGTCTCCTCCGGAGTACCACAGGGGTCTGTGTTGGGTCCGCTTCTCTTCTTAATATTTATTAACGACCTCCCACACAACATCTCATCCACCATCCGTCTTTTCGCAGATGACTGCCTTATCTACCGCCGTATAAATACTAAAGACGATCAAGCTGCCCTCCAAAACGATCTGAAGCTCATCGAAAATTGGTGCTCTTTGTGGATGATGGAACTGAACATTAGGAAGTGCAGTTTTATGCAAATTTCTCGGAAACGCTCCAATTTAACTTATCCTTACTCTTTATTTTCTGAGGACCTATTGCAAGTTGAATCTTATCGTTACCTTGGCATCACAATCAATAGCAAATTAACTTGGGTTGATCATATTACAAAAATCACGGCCGACGCTTCACGTACACTTGGTTTTATTAGAAGATCACTTCCCTCTTCCCCCGCTAACATACGTAAACTGGCATATGAAACTTTTGTCCGCAGTAGGCTGGAGTATGCATCCGCGATCTGGAGTCCTCATCAGTCCTACCTAATTAACATGCTCGAAGCCGTCCAGAACCGTGCAGCACGCTTCATATCGTCAACATACGACTTTCATTCCAGCGTAAGTTCCATTAAATCATCACTTGACCTCACTTCCTTAGCTCTCAGACGAAAAGTTGCGCGCCTTTGCTTGTTCCATAAGTTATACTTCAATTTCCCCTATCTCCGTGGTTCCCTCATATCTCCTCCCTTTCGTACATCGCGCCGCCTTTTTAATTCAAATAGCGTCCAACGACTTCATGGCTCCACCAATGCTTTCAACAAGTCCTTCTTTCCGACCGCAATTGAAGAATGGAACCTTCTGCCCGACTCACTAACAAATGTGCACGATGCGACAAGGTTTAAGGCGATGTTGTTAGATCACCTGGGTTGACATTTTTTTTTTTCCTAACCTCTCGCCGACGTGTGTGGTGCTTGTGGCCTAAAGGCATTTTTTACATGCACCGTTCTAACTATTCGCGTTCCTTGCTTCTCTTTATGTTCCTATATTGCATTGTTATATTTTTGTGACCTTTGTTTTTGTTTTTCCACATCAACCTTGTATACGCTCCCCCCTTATGTAATACCCCGACAGGGGCCTTTAAGGGACAATAAATGATGATGATGAGATGGACTGGGAGCGAAGCAGTGGCTCCGGGACGACTTGGCCTTCACCTGCGCTCGAAAGGCGCCGCGATGAAAGCTTGAAACACTGGTCCGTGTCTGCATTCCCTCCCTTCATTTCGAGTCTTAGTCCTGAATACTAAGCATCAGAACAGACGCGATACGACGGTAAAACATGGTAAATGGGTCCCTTTCAGTACCTTCGCCACTCCGAGGGAACATTCTGAGTTCATAATCACATTAAATTTCTTACAGTCCCCTCGAGGTTGAGGTTGTTGCAGCCACTGGTGAGGTCAGCCCAGCGAATTCTGCCGGCAATTGCCCCACCGTAGCGAAACTTACATGTTAAATATGGTCCACAAATAAGGCACATACCTGACACGTGACTGATCTGCATGGCTGCAAACTCAATCACCTATAAGAGCCTTTAAACCTTCATAAATGCCAACTGTTGTCGTTCTCTCGCAAACGCGCAGTTATTCATCATTCATACAATATAAACTCAGTCCCGATTGTCCCAACAACGTCATATAAGTATCTCGGATTGCATCTGACATCTTCACTATCTTGGGTAAACCATGTCCAAAGAATATGTTCAGATGCCTGCCGTGTCTTAGGTTATCTACGACGTAACCTCAAATCAGCATCTCCCGAAGTAAAAAAACTTGCTTACCTAACATTTGTTCGTCCCAAACTTGAATTTACATCATCCATCTAGCATCCCTCTCAATCCTACCTCACCGCCGAACTTGAGGCCATCCAAAACCGCGCGACCCGTTTTATCACCTCTGAATACGCAAAAGAAATTACCATCACTGCCCTCAACCTTTCTATCTCCCTCCACACACTTGAGTCACGCCGCATTATTTCACGCCTTTGCCTACTACACAGCTTTTTTTTTCACCATCCGACGTCAAAGCACCCCCTGCTGAAACCACCGATCCGAACTTCCAGTCGCCTCAGCCACAGCCACCCCATAGCCAGCATAAAGAGCCGTACGTTAGCAATGAGCAGTTCCTTTTTTCCTGACGCAACAACCCATTGGAATGCCCTGTCAAACGACATAGTTTCTTGCAACTATCGCAAAACATTTCGCGCGAAACTCACTAGTCATTTTCAGAACACGTGAACCTGTAGTTGCCCTGTACTTTTTCTGTATTTCTCTCTGTATTTTCGTGCTTTTTTCTCTTTTTTTTTTGCTTACCCTTTTTGTAGCCGCTTGATCCTCATTTTTTTAGTGTTTTTTTAGTGTTTACAGTTCCAGTCTTAAGTTCATTGTGCCTATGTTTTCATCATGAGTGCATTTACACAACATCATTTATAAGCCCATCCTTATGTAATGCCTTTGGTCTTTTAAGGATGAAATAAATGAAATGAAATGAAATAGTCAACTCCTGTTGCCACCATCTGGAGTCCAAATCCGAATCCTAGAGTGTCCATTCGGCCCGGTACAGACAACGTTGTTCTAAGTACGTAGTAAAGTATTTACAAAGAGCAAAAATCGGGAAACGAAACCCGAAATTACATTGCAACCAACCGATGGTGTAACGACAGACCTTCTTATGACGGTGAGGATACTGTAACAAAACCTACAAAATCTATCGTGTGCACGTTTATTAGCCAAACTGGCGAATGTAAGTAAGACCTCGGTTCACTGTCTGAAATGATCAAAGCCGGCTCGAAATATTGTTCATCAGCCATCACAGATTGAACGTGAACGAACGTGAACGAACATGAATGAACATGAATGAACATGAACGGCCATACGCCCAGTGACGTCGCATACGCAATGTCGCCCGCAGAAATATCCCAGATCGAGCCCACGAGATGCGAAATTTCGAAATTCATTTGCGCCGCAACAAACACTCCCCAACCCGCTGCTAAATTCGGCGCAAAGGGCCAGAAAACTGCGGGGAATGTATCGTGAAGATTTCAGTAAAATCTGAGGAGGTGTAAAAAACGCCAGAGGGTGCGTTCAGGGCCGGGGTACATGTGTTTCCTTTTTTTTTTTTCCCGGCGGAGTTCGTGCGGGGAATGCGCCCCAGCGGCGCGGCGCCCGTCCGGAGACACATGGAGCGAAGAAGAGGCGGGTACCACCGTGTATCACCATACCCGAAAGCAAATGTGATCAAGTGGCAAACAGCATTGAACGAGGAGGTCTTCAAGAGCGGCGACGCTGACGCTTCTTTTCATTTCGACACCACTGTACTAATTTTAGCACACGTGCACAGGTACAGGGCGCAGGTACCTATAAGGACTTGCCTTCTCAAATGCATAAAGTCGCGTACCTTGGAATATGTCCGCAAAGCCGCGCATAGCGGCGCGGTTTTCCTCGACATCTTTCGCTTCCGGCACACAGGCAAATACAGGCATTTCGATCCATGATTAGGCCGTGTTCTCCAAAAAAAAAACGACATTTATTGCCCGATTAAGAGCTTATTTTTACGATAACGACATGTCCCTGCCACACTCGATGCGTTGCGTAGCGTAACTTAGCTCATCGGCCATGGCGGCCATGTTGGCGGCAGCAAGCGCAAGCACATGCAAACAGGCCGAGCCGGAGGGGCCGCCGCGGCCTGTCTCACCGGAAACCGCGGATGAGATATCTGACGGGTACAGACTGGCGGGTCCAGATCGCGGAAAAACGCTCCATGTATTCCGGCCTCAACAATGGGACTGTTCCGCATACGAGAAGGCGTACATCAGGTCTTGTTTTACGTTAGACACCTTCCGGTTGGACACGACATTAAGAATCATCAAACGAAATTCTCACCTGCATCCTTCCCGCGCTGCGACTCCTCGTCCATGGTCAGCACTCTTGTTAACAGGGTGGAGCGAAGTGAAACCTCCCGTAGTTCCCGCAGTACTAAGAATTACGAAAGAGCAAAATGGCGACCGCATACAGCAGGCGAAACGACAAGAACGCGCGCGGAGCTCGCGAAGTCTTCTTCTGAACGTGGCGACACGCACTGATGCAGAAACTATCATCATCGCGGGCTTTCAGAGTGATGCGGCTTTTTGTTGTTCGCAGTTAAAGATACACATGCACGGCTTCGTTGGCATTATTTACTGCCAATGTACGCCCACATCCATAAAATTCTCAAATCGTATTCCAGTCATCGAACTCGCAATCAAACCCGAGCATGCCTCCGTCGCTGTTTTCTGGAGGTTAGGTTGTGGTGGCGCTGCCAGCAAGCTTTGTTCTGGACGCGCTGCAAGTTTGTTCGTTTGTATTTTATATTGGTGCCTGCGGCAGTTGGTGGGACGCTCAGTTAATCTCCGTGTTTTTGACCAATGATAGCGCCAGTTTTATGCGTCGGCAAGGTGGAGAATTCGCAACTGCTATGATTCGTGAGCAAGTGTACTCCAATCGAAATTTCATGTCGCGCGCTCTCCGCCGGATTCAGGCGCTCTGTCACAGAGCGTGCAGACCTCTCCGGGCCTGCGATTGGAATTCACCGTTACACACCCTGCCCCTTTTGCTTAATCTCAAGCAATCCCAAAGGTATTGTACTTGGGCCTTCCATTTTTCTTATATTTCTTCTTACATTCCTTGATGACCTTCCTCTCAGTGTTTCATTTAACTGGTATTCATTGATTGCTATGTGGTCTGCCATCCTACTATCGAAACCAACATTCCAACCTTCCAGAAAAACCGTCCGCGTGCTCGAAATTGGCCTATTTGCCAATGGTAATAGGCCTACACTAACTGTTTTTACAGTCAGCCATACACGTCTCTATTACGAGTCGATATGTGTCAGTATTTCCTTTCTGCTTCTATCCAACCCTGTGTCAAGAACAGTAACGCAGACTTCCATTATGCAACCTGGTTAAAATGCTATGTGTATATGTTTACACATATGACTTTTGTGTGCGTGTGTCATTTGATCCTTATCCTGGTCTCAAATGGCCAGCCAGGTATGCAATGGTACCAGCATTTGCAGCGTTTATAAAAGAGTGCCTCTTTCTCCCCTGGGATAAGGCGAAATTGCGCATACTCTTCTGTTGTCGATCCTGAATGGATTCAGATGTTTTCCTTACATTACTAACACAAGTTTTCATGTGTTTTCATATTACATATTCCAAATTGCTGGGAATGTCATTGTGTATTTGAATTCCTATTCGACAGCAGTGTGCAAAAATATAGAATTTTTAATGCATGCGTAATTCAGACACAAAATTCTTATATCAATATATCGATGAAAGTGTTTTGTAAAAACAGTTAAGGGGGGAGACAGCAAGATGGCCTGTGTACGTTACGGTGACAACCAACGTTTATAGATGACATCAATAGTGCGCATGGATTAATGAAAAAGCTACAAAATCAAGGCAATTAAACACATGTAAAAAGACTGCAGTGTGCTAGTTAGAATAACTGATGATATAACCGCTACATATCTTAGCTATGGGAATTTCCCGGTTGTAATTACAAACGGCTGAATATGTATTGCTAACCTAGCTTGTTCTAGTCCCGTGTCCTTGGCTCCGAGAATTCGAGATGCGAATCGCGTCGTCGTTCTGAAATCGTTATTTCACGTTTGGGTATAGCTTAATTTTCAATGTGAGCACTCTTCAAATATCAGGAGGCAAAACTCACAGTCCTTAGTGAGAACGGTCGCACATATCGGCGGTTTTTAGCGGAGACTAGCTGACTAGTGATCGAACGAGTTCTGTCACGGTCGTGGTGTGATGCCTTTTGTCAGTTTCTAAACTGAAAATATTAAATTAAAATAATATTATTCCTAATAAAAATAATAAAAATAAACACTAAGAAATAAAAGAAGCAGCCAAAGTGGGCGCAGGAAGGCTTTCGCTTGCGCCGTTAAGATCACCAAAGTGCCATCTGTATTTTTTTTTTCACTGCAGAACCGCATGCAGGTAGGGTGCTGCATAGTCATCTTGGACACGTACGGAGATGTTCAATAGGATTCAAGAAGGGAAATCAGATTTTCCGCGCCACACTGAATACGCTGCAAGAGATGACCCCGTTACCGTCAACATCACCAGCACCAGCATCACCACCAGCAGCACCGCAACCAAGAAAAACGGCACAAAAAGAAAAAAAAAAGCAAACGACTTCCAGAAGGAGTTTATTGGCCATCTCCAGAAACAAATTAGCGAAAATGAAGCTTTCGAGATATCACTTGATCTGAGTTTGAATAAGATTCTCAGGAAGATAGCGAGTAGATGCAAAGCAAAAATAACGGAAATCCTGGCAGATTATGAAGACCAGGTTGAATGAACAGCTGTCCGTGTTTTTTCATGTTTAAAATTATGAACCATGCAGTTTTTATTTATTTTCTTGTTACTCTGTTCAATATTTCATGAATAGGTTTGTTTTTCTTGGATGTATAATATTAATATAATTTCATGTTATTATTCATTACAGTGTTTTGTTTTCGAACAGATATATCGCTTTGTATTTTGCTGGGTTCAAATATAACTGTACTCGAAAAAAAAACTGCAAAAGTTGCTTTCGTTATTTACATTTTATAAGCTCAGTACCATCTTAATGTGCGAAGGTGGGACATGAAACTATGAGGCAATACCAAATAAATTGACAGAGTGGTAAATATAAAATTTGGTTACCTTTAGTACAATAACTGATGCACTTCACAGACTAGCAAGCCACCTGCAGAAACCTCGTCAAAGGAAGAGTTGCCAAGAAGGCGGCAACAATCCTGAAGGAAGATTCCAAAAGGATAATTGGTCACCGTAATATGGACACTGTTGGTACTCAGGTAGCAGCATCCCACCGCTGCCACCAGTTGTTGGAACTCAGGTAGCGTGGTCGGGCCGGAGAAGGGACGATAAGAATCGGAGACGTGGTTACGAAAAAAAAAGAAAGGAAAACTTTATACAGGCTATTTACATGCTGTACAAGTGAGAGCAACTGAGAGTGCCTCTCAGTAAAAGGGAGTCTTAAGAGACAGGTGTCTCTCCGGAATCGGGTTCTTTGTGGGGTCAAACGACCTGCCGAAATTGCAGCTAACGCGTGATCATTCCGGTCGATTGAATCTTCGCATTAATCTTCTTCGGTGGGCGTGCATGCCGTTCATAACAGCACCCCCGCCGCCAGACAATACGTCCGGAGCATTAGCTGCTCCTACGCAGCTCGGCTGACTGGACGTGCGAGAATGGTCCATCGTTCCACAGTCCTCCAGGCCTTTCGCATCCTGGTGTCTGAACTCCAGCTCTGGGAGTTTCTCTGCGAGGCGAGGCGAACGAAACCACAAACGCCAAGCCACACACAACAAAAGCAAGCGCCGTCTGCAGCCCACTTGTCCCGCCAGACCATCACCAAATCAAAACTTATTGCGCTGCAGAGATCCCTCTCAGATCATTCTCAAATTAAGCAGAATTTCCCCGAACGAACACTAAGCGTCAACCGGATGCTAGGTTCAGATTCTCGGACCTCTCAAAAACATTGTCCATGCGTGACACTTCAATACAAGGGAAAATTATAATTGGTCTTCAATTGGTCGCGAGGTGGAAGCAATCTCGGACGTCACCCGAGCAGGTGGGAATCCACCAAGAGGTCAGACAGAGACCCAAACAGAGACTCAAGGTAACTCTGGCGCCCACGCCGCAGCCCGAGCACTTGCTTGTCGGTCGTTATCCAAGGTCGGTGAGGAGAAGAAGGAAAGACTGACCACCTACCAGGAGCTATTACAGCATTATAGGCTGGAAAGGAAAACATACCCACCGGATCACAAAGAACTCATTAAGGAGAAAGAAGTAATGTTATGCAAACTACAAACTAATACATACCCACACCACAGCCTTCTGCATAGGATTAACCCTGCGTTATATTCACATAAAGGTTCATTTTGTGAAGAATACTCGAATCTATTTCATATGGTGTGGGTACGTTAAAAAAAAAACCGGAGCTAGCTATCATCAGAAACCCCACAACTGAGCAGTTGGATGAGATGACCAGTTCACGCCTTGAGGACCACAAAAGAACTGGTGCAACAGGCGAAACAGGCGGCCATCTCCAATGAAGTCCTGGACTAATGACTCCACTCACTTTTTTTTCCTCATAAAAAAAGCTTTATTCATTCAGTCTAGCTCCCTCACTTGGTCGTGCTTTCATCGCGGTTTCCTTGAACTGGGGTCATCATACACGCATCGCGTCGACAAAAAGGAGACAGTGAGGCGCCGTCTACTGGCTCCCGGAGGGGCAGACAATTCCTTCGGTAGGGATAGGCGTCTACAGGCGAAGGAAAAGGCGCTGACAGGCGATGTCCGACCGAAAGGCGCCAATGCCACAAAGAGCCTTTTCCACCGTCCGTCCCGACCACGGTGGTCCCGACACAGCAGTGCTGCTCAGGGGACAGGTAATGACGAAAAGCCTCACCTGACTCCCTCTCACCCGAGGTATTTGACCGACCTTCCAGCGAGGTATGTCGTACAAGCCACAACTTCAGCAGAAGAAACGTCCTCGGCACGCAAAATTTATTTAACCCCACTATTTTATTTAGTGAAACGTCCGCAACCTCGCAACAAAGCGCAATCCTGTAGCCGACCATTCCGAAGACTCAGGCCACAGATTCAACTTCGACGAAACCAGCGTGCTCGAAACCGAAACAAATTACCTGAAAAGGCTCCTACTCGAATCCTGCACATCCAAACTACCTCGAACAGCACCAACCGCACAAAAGGAAACCTGCCCCCAGTATATGCCCAGGGACTGTGCTCTGCAACTCAAAGAAGAAAAGTCGCCATTGACCGCCTCCCCACTGTGCGACAACGTCACTCCCAGCCTTAATCCTCTCTTCCTCCAACCTTCCCCACGACTTTCGTATCACAGCTGTTGTTCTTTTGACCTCCTCCTCCCCTCCATACATGCTAAAGACCCTAGCTACTGGCCCCAGTAACCCCTGATGAAGGAACAGAGCCGGCTTCGAAACGTTGGATTTCAAACTAAAGTTTTTGGTTGCAGTAGTGCAGAGTTTATTACAAGTGTTCAAACCCAACCAGACAGGCAAATAAGCCAGAATGCTAGGCCAATCATGAGGCCAGGATAAGGCCGCATGAGATACGTTCTCAAGGGTAAGGTAACGTCTCCCACAAAAAAAATTCGCCCAATTGATACACCTGACGGGACATTCAGCGCGCCAGCATCTGTGCGGGATTTTATCGTGCTTTTCGTGAAAAAAAAAACTGTTGGACAGTTGGCGTTGGACCCCAACGTCTACCATAATGAAGCGGTAGTTGGAATCTACAACGCCCAACATTAATCAAGAATAATGTCCTTCGTAGTTATAACAATCGCACCCACTGTCCTCTGGTCATGTTATGGTAAAATATTTGCCATCTATGCTTCCCACACAGTTTAGAAAGTTCTATTATGAGGAAAAATTCTCCCTGATGGCTCGTCACTCGGCTGCCGAAGAAGTCTTAAGAACAACCGGAGCAAGGCAGTCCCATAAGGAGTGCAACGTCTCTTTGAGGATGCGCGACACTGTGGACGCATGCATTCGGTAGCTCATAGCTATGTCCTGCAAAGATCCGCCTGTAGCGAGGAACCTGCAAAAACAAAACAGCACTGAGACTTTAACGGCAACATGATGATGCTTCGCATGCGGCAGTACTAATTGTTCTGTTGCATACAGCGCACGTAACTCACTAATGGCCCCAAAGCAAGATAACTTAGTTTGGGATGCCTACTGGCGACCATTTAGGGTATACCAGTGTTGTATTATACAACCGCAAGCAAATAAAAGGACAGGTGGCTCAGTAAACATTCAAAAGCAAATCAAGAGCTCCATCTTCTATTCAGAGTCTCTTCGTAACTAAATATATTACAGATTTAAATTTTTTACATGGCACCTAAAGAATGTTAAAGAAAAAATTTGTAAAGAGAGCTAAATCATATGATTTGTAATTTTTTTATGAATGAAACAACGTAAATTATTTACCGCAGGGAAACTGCCAGCCTCTCTAAAGGTAGATAGGCCTCCTGCGGGTTGGTCCACGAAGAATTCTGTAGTATAGACCAACTGCAGCAGCTTGTCAAAGGATCATTTGGTCATTCTGTACGTAAAATATCAACAAATGATGAAGAACTGGAGCATTCGATCAATATATTACTCTTTTCATTAACAACAATTAACCCACTACTTCAAATCCAGAGTGCAAGATTGGCTCAGTATGTAATGCCGCTGACGCCTGGTGCTCATTGCACTACTGCCACAAGTTTGGTCATTGAAACGCGCACCGCAGGCATGGATTTATTTACCTGAAGTGAAGTGGTATTCCGGGTTGGAGTGCCGCACCTCTTGCACTATGTAGTGGTACTCGCCGCTGAAAGGACAACTGTGAAAATTTGACAAATGTACATGGAGCCCTTGCACCGCAGACGACGCACAAGCAGCGCGAGCACAAAGTTCCGTCGTGCTAGGTATGACCATGCCATCCTAAACAACGTTGGCAAAGCAAACTGCGCGAAATCACTTCGTCCGAGCGGGCAATCCGAAAAGTCTGAGCGGAGCTCGCCGAGGCGACCGGGACTGTTTTGTAAATTCAATGATAGGCGGCGTGCTGTACGATGGACGTTTTCAGATGCCTGTATATAAGGAATGTTAATACGAAATGGAGAAAGCGAACTAACGAAAATTGACAAGCAAATATCTGGACAGCAGTAGGAATGCAAATCAGCAATTATCGGTTAAGAAAAAGGTAAAAGAAACAGAGAGAGCTCTGCGGAAAACAGGGATGCTGACGAAATCAGCACTGGGAACATGAAGGATTTTTAAGCAGGAAGTTTCCACAGAAAATATCTATGATAATTGTAAGGGAAGCACTTTGTTGTTTGAGGCCAGGACGGGAGTTTTGAGTACAAAGACATATAGAGCCAGGTACCACGGGACAGACACGTTGTGCGTTGCGTGCGGAGAGCAGAAGGAAACGGCTAAACACTTGATACTTTTCTGTAAAAGGCTTCACCCTACAGTGGAAAGCAGCGGGGCTGATTTATTTAAGGCATTGGGGCTTAAGAACAGTGAAGGGGAAGTAGATTTTAAGCGGGTAGAAGTAACCAAGAGAAGGTTATCTGATTGGTGGCTAAAATCAAGAGAAGAGTAAACTTTCATGTCATGGCTTGGTGGCTTGAGCCACCGCCCGATTTAAAGGGTTCAGCCGTATCCATCCATCCATCTGTCCGTTGACAATTGACAAGCGTGCGGTGCGGACGCTTGTTTCGGTGCTCTTCCGATTACGCGTGGTGACCGGGACCTGATGGACGGACGACTGCGAGAGCGCCGTGACTACGACAAATCGATGAGTTCTTTCCTTTAATATTTTGAGAGCTTAAATTTAGGCTAGTTGTAGATCTAGACTAGTTAGGTGAAGTGCTTGCGAAGGAGGCGGCGGTGGCTCAGTCGTTATGGCGCTCGGCTGCTGGCCCGAAAAACGCGGGTTCGATCCCGGCCGCGGCTGTCGAATGTCGATTGAGGCGAAATTCTAGAGGTCCGTGTACTGTGCGATGTCCGTGCAGGTTAAAGAACCGCAGGTTGTCGAAATTCCCGGACCCCTTCACCGCGGCGTACCTCATTGCCTGAGTTGTATTGGGACGTTAAACCCTATAAACCATAAACCATGCAGGCGAAAGAGCAGGCCAGTGCCCTAACGGCCGGGCCTTTTCCGGACGGAAGCTATAGATTTGCAGGGCTCATTTGTTAGTTAATTGGTTTAGACAGGGAGTTAGTATTTCTTTCTAGGTAATTGGCTTTTGCGGTAAGCAAAGTTTTATTTGAGCACGTGGTTGCACGTGGTTTTTTCTTTTCTTGCATTTTGTGGTAGTAATAATAGAGTGATGCTAAGATGGTCAAGCAACTGAAGTTTAAATGTAAGGAGTGTGTGGCGTCGGTGAATTTCAAGGAAACGCGGTTCGAATCTGTAGAGGAGGCTGAAGGCGTGAATTTTATGTGCAAATGCTGCGTATTAGGTGCACGTCTTTACAGGGCTGACAAAGTGAACATCAACCTAGCGTTATGTGTGGGTGTTCTAGAAAGAGAGCTACAGGTGGAGAGGGCAGAGAAGCGGAAACTTCAAGAACAGCTTAGTCAAGTGTTGGAGACAAAAATGGCTGACACCGCCAAGCGATGCCACATTGGCGGACAGTCCAGCGCCACCCACGTGGATGGCGCCTGCCCTCGCATGGACACCGATAAGGAATTAGGTAAGGCACGTTCAGACAGGAACAGCTACGCACACGTGGCTGCTAGGATGCCTGGAGGAGATGGAGAGAAGAGGAACAAGCTAACTCCCAGGAATAAGGTCACATTCACAGATAAGAGGCAGCATAATAATCCGGAAGTTAGGATGGAGGTAGGAAATAGCCTAGTGCTTATCGGTGGTGACTCAAATATGAGTAGGTGCGAAATAACTATAACGGAACGAGTAAATGGTGAGAAGCAGGTAGCAGTCGGGGCATTCCCAGGCAGGAAAATAGACGCAGTACTGAGAGAGACAAAAAACGAACTTTCTAAGAATGTTCCAGGGCGCAATTTGGTAGTGGTAGCGGCATGGCTAAATTATGCCTTCAATGGTGAAGCCGCAAAAGTAGTGGAAAGATTAGCGGAGGGAGTTGACGACTTAAAGGCCATAGCACAGCATGTCCAGATCGTGGTGTGCACAGTGCCAAAAGTGCAAGGACGATACGGAGAAATTGCCAATGACATTGTGGCTGTTAATCGGGAGATAAAGAAGTCAAGCCAGGAGAAAGGCTTTGAAGTGGCAGACATAAGCAGGGAAGTGCATAGAGCAGGCTTTGCCGAAGGCTTTACACGAGATGGCATCCACTTTAATGGAAGGCTAGGAGCCGATATCGGGTGGCGCCAGGCAGGCCGGGCAGTAGCTTTCTTATGGGGTCCACTGCTGCTCAGGGCGTAGGGGTAGATAGAAGCAAAGTAGAAAGTGCAACAACGGAGGCTGACGCCAATAAAATGGCAACTAGAAGGTCTAGGAAGAGAACTACAAAAAAGGAATTTAACACCAGGATCAGGTACATCAACATGCAAGGCGGTAGAAAGAGACCGAAGTGGTTAGAGATAGAACAGCAGTTAAAGGACGAAGAAGTATGTGTATACGCGCTATTTGAGACACATCTCAGGGATCTAGAAGACCACCATTTATTGATGGGTATGTCTGGCAAGGAAGCAACAGAACAACGGAAAGGAAGGGAGGAGGAGTAGGTATGCTGATACATCAAGGGACAAATTGGCAAAGAATAAAGTCAACTTGCTAAGAGCATGCCTGGCTATCAGTTACAACTGCCGGTAAAAGTACATGGCTAGGAGTAGTCTATTTAGGGACAGGGGACAAATGCAGGCAAGAGAACACGGATCTAGTTAAGTGTCTCAATGACGATATAAAGTAGTTTGGAGAAGGCGCCGGTATTATTCTGCTGTCAGACTTAAATGGCCATATAGAGGTGCGGGATGGATACACGGATTGTAACGGAAAGTTGATTCTAGAGTTCTGTGAGCGACACAACCTAGTTATTGTAAATAGAGAAATGTGTGAGGGACAAATCACGTGGTAATCCCGTAACAGGCAAACGACCATTGACTACTGCTTAATCTCGCAGGGGATGTATAGCAAGCTCGCAATAATGGAAATAGACGAAGAGGGGAAGTACAGCCTCGGTAGTGATCATAAGTGTATTAGTCTACAGTTGGAAGCCCTGCTCAAAAGAGAAAAGAAGGGGAGTCAAAAATATTACACAAAACTAAATGACGAACAAATAGCGCCAATAGCGGCCGGCATAGAGGAAGCAATAGAGACACATCCCATGGAAAAGTGGGATTATAGTCAGTTCATTAGTACAAAAATAAAAGGGGTAAAAAGGAGCAAACCGCTGGAGAGGAATGAGGAAGCCACGATGTTGGTGGAATAAGGAAATTGGGGAGGCCATCGAACAACGACGCTTGGCATCACGGGAACACAGAGAAGCAAAGAGGATGCAGTTATCTGAAGAAGAAATAGGCCGGAAATGGGTATCTTATCGACAAAAGAAACAGCAAGTGCAGGCCCTCTTCCAAGCTAAAATAAAGCAGTCCTCTGATCGCTGGCTGGATGAAGTTCACGATGCAACTAAAGGGGGGCCAAGAAAATTACGGAACTATATAAGCTGGCGGGGCAAAGCGAATCACAGAAAGCAGGAACAGATTCATGATGCCGAGGGAAAATGTTTAGAGGGGGATGACGCTGTGAACTGCATTTCGTCAGTTATAGCTGCGTCATTTAAGAAAGACGATAGAGTAATCACCCCAAATAGGGAGCGACGCAGGACAGCGCAATAGAAAACAACGCAGAACTGACCAATCTTAAATAGAAAAAGGCGGAAGCAAATATTCCAAGATGTACATCCGCAGGGATAGACGAAATTGCAATCAAGCTAATAATGGCCTTATCCCAAGAGCCAAGGAAACGCTGATAAAAGCATTAGAGACAAATAAGAAAATTTTGCACAGCTGGAAACACTGAAAAATGAATTTGATTTATAAAGGGAAAGGTGATAAGACGAACATAAAATACTTCCGACCAATTAAAATAACATCAGTTATATACAGGCTGCACAGCCTGCACAGGCGGCACAAGTCACTGCAAAACAACCTCTTACCACCCTCAAACGAACAGACTCACCGAACGGGTCAACAAGACGATCACCGACATGATTTCCATGTATGTTGACGTCGACCACCGGAACTGGGACGCCATATATGTACTCCCTTACGTCACAATTTCCTATAATACTGCTCAACAAGAAACAACTCGTTTCATTTCATTTAGTTTAGTGAGCGGTCGCAAAGCCACAACCGTTCTGGACGCCATTACCCTTCCGACTAGTAGTACCTCATCTGTGATGGGGGCTGCAAAATTTGTTCGTCACGCCGAGGCCGCCCGCCAACTCGCCCGACATGCATCCAGCACCAGCAAGCCCACTACGCCCGCCGCTACAACCTCCGCCACAGACCTGTTAGTTACTATCCCGGCGAATAAGACTGGGTTTGGAGCCCAATCCGCATGCGTGCGCGCTTCGAAAAGCTTCTGCGCCGATATTTTGGCCCCTACGATGTACTCCGCCAAGTCAGTGAGCTGAACTATGAAGTTCTTCCCCAGGAACAAACAGTTCACTCCTCTAGACGGCCGACCTCCGAAGCTGTCCATGTCGCACGGATGAAGCCGTACCACGCCCGCTAGCGTTTCAGGCGTGTCTACACCAGCCGCCAGACACATGCGGCGTCCCTTGTCCTCCTGCTTCTCATTGCTGCGGCACCGAGTCGTCGCCCTTCAGAGAGGGGGAGTAATGCCACAGTACCAATCCATTCAGTGGCGCCATACCGCGTCCGAACTGTTTTAGCCTGCACTTGCCATGCTTTGCGCATTCGAGGGGCTAGAGTATTGTCATCTTCCTCGCTGGAGGGCCCTGCTGTCTTTCCCGCCCAGCACATCAATATTTAGTTAAACCTGGTCTGGCCTTCGACCGTTTATCGGTGACAATATTCTATTAATCAGCGCATCAAGATCCCATTAGATAATATTGTATGACTAGGAGCCATCATTTCTGTATTGGTAATTTCTTTGCTGCTTTGCATGTTGTTTCTTTTCAAGCGAGAGCTTTACTGGCCGCGAACTTGCGATTTTGCCGTGGCGGTGCTCCGAGGAGGCACATGACCTCACAGCGCGCGCCTCGCCGCTGATATTTCTCTCTATATATATATGAACAAATCACGCGCACAACCTGCACACATTTCTTATTCTGTAAATAGTTTTTATATACTATTTCTCTCTCTATCCTCTCTTCCTGCCCCCTCACCTCTTTTTTTTTTTATTCGAAAATGAAACTGAGCAAAATTCAATATGTACAATAATAACTGGACCCATAGCCAGGGGCTTGTTTCGGGTCCAACACAATACAATACAACATATTTGCAGCACGCGGAAACGAACATTTCTATTCCTAAAATGAAAATTAACACGTTATAAGATTTGCGGAGAAAAAATACAGGAATACAAACAAAACGCTTACAAAAAACATATTTCTCTTCGAAACAAAAAGTAAAAAATTCATACCATATACTTCACATATTCATCAGGAACATTTTGAGGGATTGTACAAAATTTGTTTCTGTTTTAACCTCATTTAGAATGCCATTCCAGATTAAAACTCCATTGATTTCTAATAATCTTTGCCCGTAAGTATTGTGACAGGCGGGCAAATTGAAATGTTTTGCACTAGCAGCCCTAGTCTCCCTTTTAGGAGTTATAAAGATACTATGGGGAAGCGGTTCATTGAGCTGTAGTATTTTATGAATTGTCTGGGCTATCTTTAATGTATACATGGAATGGAAAGGTAGAATGCCGGTGGACTTGAAAAGTGGTTCAGTAGAGTGAGTATATTTTGAATAAGTAATTATTCTTATCGCTCTCTTCTGCAATCGGATTACAGGTTCGAGATATGTGGGGTATGTGTTACCCCATGACTCCATGCAGTAGATTAGCTGGCTTTGTATAAAGGCAAAGTAGAGTATTCGGAGTATAGAGAAATTAAATCATTCTCGCGCTTGTAATAAAATATGGCAACCATATGCCAGCTTTGAGAAAACTTGCTTTACTGGATTCTTCCAGTGCATATCAGAATCAAGATATACGCCAAGATATTTAAAACTGCTTACTTCTTGTATTGGCTGGTTATTTAAATACAAAGCAACATTTTGGTAGTTTAATTTTTTATTTAGTATATTTGGTTTTCTGAATGTTAACGGAGAGGTGGTTGTTAGTAAACCAGTTAAGAACCATTTCCATCTCTTCGTTTATCTTTTTGTTGAGTTCATCGATTGTGTCTCCTATAAATATTAAAGCTGTGTCATCAGCGTACATCACTGCTTGAGAATGTTTTAGTATAGACGGGAGGTCATTTACATAAAGCGAGAAAAACATTGGTCCCAGAACTGAGCCCTGTGGTACCCCAGTCAGCACGACCTGCGCCCCAGAAATCACGTTATTCATTACAACATGCAGTACGCGGTTTGTAAGGTAACTATTGAAAAAATCTAACATTTTTCCTCGGAAGCCATACTTACTGAGTTTATCAACAAGGATTGTATGATAAACCGAATCGAATGCCTTTTTAATATCTAAATACACCACTATGGCAATCTTATTATCGTTGAGGGCAGTATTTATCATTTGCGATAGGACAAGGACTGCGGATGCTGTTGATCTATGCGGCGTGAAGCCATGCTGACTTGGGCCTATAATATTAAACTTACCTATAAATTTCTTTATGCGTATACATAGTATTTTTTCAAAAACTGTATTGATGACACCAAGGACTGAAATTGGCCTATAATTACTCGGTTCCGACAGTTCCCCTTCTTTATGGATAGGCACGACTTTAGCTACTTTTAGTCTTGCAGGAAATATTGAAAATTCTATAGAGTGCGTAAATAGGTGTAATAGGTGCATGGCTAATATGTCAATATTATCTTTGATTATTTTTACTGGAATGGCGTCCAGACCCGGGGATTTGCTTACTTGAAGTGTGCTTACCACACTAACGATTTCGCCCAGCTCGAGCTCTTTCATTACAAAACTATTTATAACAGGGTTTATAAGATTGCTAGGATCAGTTATCGGGATCAGCTGCTGGGCTAAGAGAGGCCCGATATTTACAAAGTAATTGTTAAATATGTCCACCGCATCCTGATCAATTACATCAGGTTGTACTTGTTGCTTAGAGGTGGAGCGAATAGCATCCTTTACGATGTTCCACATTTTCGCTGTATTTCCATTTGCTTGCTGAATAAGGAAGGAGTAATATTCCTTTTTTCTTTTTCTCATCATGGAGACTGTGGAATTCCTAAGGAGCGTAAATTGGGTTAGGTAGTATTCATTTCTTTTATTCTGTTTCCATTTTTTATACCAGTACCATTTTTTCTTTAGATCATCAAGAATGGATTTTGTCATCCACGGGCAAACAGGTTTCTTGTAGTTTCTTATGCATGTTTTCGCACTACATTGTGCAATTATACTTTGAAGGGCGTCAATAAAATTGTTAAATTCTGTGTTAACATTACCGTCACATGCAGCAGAGAAATCTGTTTGTTCCAGTAAGTTGCGAAGTAAGCCATGATATATTTTTTTATGATGTTTAGCGTGATTATGCTTCACACCCTCTGGAGCCTTATTTTCCAGGGCAGCAAATCTAGGCAAATGGTCAGAAATTGGAACAGAGCACACACCAGCACAAACAATGTCATCCCTGCTACAAAGGACATGGTCAATCAGTGTACTTGTGGTGGTGGTAATCCGGGTAGGTTCAGCTATTAGATTATGTAAGTTGAAGGATTCCAGCAACAATGTATAATCATTTTGTGTGTCTGATGTGGTATCAATGTTAAAGTCACCAACAATAATAATCCTACCGTTAGGCCCACGCGATAACGAAGTAAGGGATGTTTCAAACCTTTCAGTGAAAGACCCCAGTGATGAACTTGGGGGGCGGTACACCACTCCAACTATTATGCCATTTGCCAGTTTGATAAAGAGTGCTTCTATACAATCGTAGCTAACAGATGCTGTAGAAAGGGCCCGAAATGCAATGTTTTGTTTAATGAATAAGGCTACACCACCTCCTCTTGCATGCGACTCCCGTGGGAGTGACAATAATTTATAGCCGGGGATTGAAATGGTCTCATTTTTCCTCAACCAAGTTTCACTTAAAGCAATTAAATCGAAAGTAGACTTATGGAGAGAAATATATCCAGTCAATTCATTGAGGTTTCATTTCTCCATTCTGCCTGCTATCCTTTATTCCCGTTGCCCCAGCTCAAGTGCTTCAGTATCGATGGCAGATGCCTAGGCTAGAAAAAATCTTATGCTTCCTTTCTAATTATTATTTATTTAAAAAACCACTACCACCACCACACACTCTCTCTCTCTCTCGCTCCCTAGTCACTACTGCGCATGCGCCACTAGTAGCACCGAGCCACAGGTGTTCCGCCGCATCTCAGCGCCGCGCCTTTCCTAAAAATCAAACTTTAAATTTTTATTTTTCTCTTTCTTCCGTCCCTCCCTCCTTTATCCATTCCTTTACGGCGCGGTTCGGGTGTCCACCGAGATATGTGAGACATTTACTGTGCCATTTCCTTTCCTCAAAATCGAAACAAAACAAGGGAGCCGACGGCGTTCATAAACTTCATTGGTGTTTGCAACTTTGCAAAGGCCGTTCATTTTCACGAAAGGAAAAGCGCACAACCGGCTTCGAGGGTCAGTGGAGACCTCAATCTCGCTATCATGTACGTGGCGTTGGTGTCTAACTGCAAAAGCCTGCTTTGATTGCGTTCCGCAGACCGGATAGGCAGCACGCCCTCCCTGCCACCCTGGGAGGTGGCCTGCAGTTATGGTTGATCGCGGGAGATTGTCACGAAATAAACGCTGCGGCCTAGCTATTGCTTCAGGGTCACATGCCAGCCACAACGCTGTCAGCGCTAATGCATTCAGGCCACATCTCTCTCTCACCACCGCCACATGTATCAAAGCACGAATGAGGCGTCCGCATATAAGGGAGCCAGTTATGCGCCCTTCCTTTCCTCAAAGCCATCGCCATCTAGAACATTGCCAACGCCGACGCCAATGAACACAGTGAGCGCCGGCATCTTTCGCTTTGTATATCCTGGATTAGCTGAGCTAATCCACTCTAATTTTTTTTATTTTTTCTGTAACCACTCGCCTCTATAATACCTCTAGCCATGAGGGAAACCGAAATAAATAAATAAATAAATCTGCACTATTTGTGTAGCCATGCATGATACACAAAACAAAATTGAGATGGACGCTATAGTAACTGTTTTCTATTATTTCCTTTCCGTTTATGCACTGGACTCGCGGTAAGCCCTTGCGGATAGGAAAACTAATCAGTCAATCATTTCGCTGTGCTTTGTTATCTCCAAAGCCTTTATTATCTCTCGTGATTTAAAGCAACAGCTTTATTGGCCGCAATCTCGCAATTTCGCCTTGGCGGTACTCCATCGAGGCACGTGACGTCACAATGCGCGTCTCGCTGCAGAAGCTGCTTCGCGCGCTCGCCGCGCCATCTGGCATGACGTCACACCGCACCGCTCCCCACCGCCGCCGTTAGTAGGACGTGAGACCGCGTTCCTCGTCGTTGCGCTCGTCTCCGCTCGCTTCGACAGCTGCGTCGCGTGCGTGATAAGATGTCACCGGATTGAAAAGGAGAGCTGGCCTGCGCCGCAACCACAGTTGAGGCGACAGTATGGACGGCGACAATTCTGATAAGCTGGAGGAGGCCTGGAATCGACAGCGAAACGAGATGAAGAGGAAACGAATCGCCCAGGAAACAGACGAACAGCGCGCCGAACGACTGCCTAAACGCCGCCGTGAATATGCCGCCGTGAGACAGGCACGTTTAACGTCCGGTGTTTCGACCGCTAGCAGCAGCGACAGCAGCCGGAGGAGAGACCCGAGTCCTGCTTCACTGAAGACGGCCCGTGATGAACGATGAAATGCGACCAAGCGACTTCAGCGCCGGGCTATAGAAACCGAAGAACATGTGTCTGCGCTGCGTTATGAGCTACAAGGGACGCTTCATTTGGCATCCGTACAGATCAAGGAACTTGGATTCAGAAACGCGCGATCACCCGCTATATCACTCGCGGTTGCTTTCCTGGGCGTTTGGTTACACTCGTGGGACACGGCGGCATGGCAACGCCCTGGCCACCATCACAGCGTCACAAATGCAGGCAGCGCGTCCCTGGCGGCACGAAATGAACTCGCATGGGGGGGGGGTTGGACAAGGAAGCAACGAGCAGGCATCCCTCTGTTTTTTTCGCGCTTGCGCACGGACGCATAACTCACGCCCAGATCCTAACGTTAGATGGCGCTGACTTGCTCCGCAGAGCACCGTCGGCGCGCTCTAGACAGGGCTGCTCATCACTGTACTGAGCTAAGGTAGAAAAGATAAGAATGGGAAGAAGTGGTGGGCCAATTAGATTTGAATTCATCTGAGCATTCACTGCAGGGAGCAGTAATGAGCAACAACCCTCAAAAAATTCCGACGTTTTAGACAGCGCTGAAGGTAAAAAAGAGCGAGATATTAGAGGCATTAATTGAGATCTCATCGACAAAGAAGCTGGCATGCCACGGGGCCAGTGCATGGACGAAAATCAATTAAAGGAAAAAGATGTCTATCGCTTTTTACTTTTTTGGCGGGTTGGAGGGGGAGGTGCCCCTCTGTGTGCCTTAATTTAGGATTTTTTTGGATGTCTGGGGCTTGGCCGTAGTAATATATTCTCCTCAAACGCGAAATTAACGATATATATGAGACAGATACTGCGCCATTTCCTTTCCCCACAAACCAATTATTAATTATCAGTTGTTAGCGCGCCGACACGGGTATCTTGCGGGTTTCTTCTTCTTTCCCTGTTGGCGAATTTCGTTGAAAATGTTGAACCAACTCGCCTTACAGCACGGGTGAAGTGGAGACTCACGTGGCACAACATCTGGAAGCGACGCTTTGGGCACTTTCGTCGAAACATCGCTTTTAACTCGATAGCGTTAAGGGCCCCGTGTCGCAGAAAAGCCGCTGTCGTCAGCAGCGTTGGCCTTGAGCGAAAAATGCCGCAGTATATGTCACATATCGGTGGACACCTGAACCGCGCCGTAAGGGAAGGAATTTTCCTTCCCATACGGCGCGATATGACTGCCCAGCGAGAACTGAGACAAGCGTCATTTCCTTTCCTTAAAACATATTTTCATTTGATTTTCTTTCCCTCACGGCCCGGTTCAGCCGCCCACAGAGATATTTGAGACGGGCGTCCTTTCCTTAAATTGTCCATTGGGCAACCCGTCACGCCGAACGGGCGTTGGCATTTTGTGGACCCCTTGCAACGCTGCAACACGCTGTCGCGTCGCACTCTTAAGGCGGAACCGCATGGCGCGATTTCAGGCGCGATTGACGCGCGGATGGTGGGACGCGCGCGTCATTTTGACGCGTGCCCAGTATGATCCGTCACGAAATCGCGCCGCCGCGTGCTCCTACTCGGAGGAGAAAAAAAACGCCTCGCGCGGCGCGTCCGGGGCGCGTCCGCCAATCAGATTTCAAGTAAGTCACGTGGTATTTGGTCACGTGGCATTTTTGGTTTTTGGTTTTGCCACTAGATGGCCCTACTCTCTGCGCATCTCGACGGAACCTCTTCGGCGCATTTTTTTTTCGCTCTGCAGAACCGGCGCGCACGTGAAAAACACGTGCTACTGTTTCGTGCGCGCATCGTGTTCATCGAAAATGGAGAAAGCAGTCTTCAACGAGGCCCTTATCACGGAAGTGGAGAGGCGCCGCGTCCTGTGGGATATACGCGACCGCCTCTTCTGCTCTGTAGTAAGCGCCCGACACTCCATTTTCTATGTCGAGTTGTAAACAAGCAGCGGCCTCTTGGCATGCAGAAAGTACATAGTCGCAGTTTCGCACACACTCTTCCTGCTTGAAATTAAGCTTGATAAATATACTTCGGAAAAAAAATGTCGTTGTGTAATTACACTTAGATTATTTCTATTGCAGTGTTGTGTAAGTTTAAGGCCATAATACATATGCGGTAGCAGGGACAATTCATGTCGTTGGGAGTTACGTTGTCTGGCAACCCGGAAAACGCGCCGCGAAGGCGCCTCTCCGCTCGGGTGCTCGCGCGTTGACGGCAACGCGGGCGTCCACCGCGCGTCGCGTTTTTCGCTCGCGGAAAACGCGCCATGCGGTTCCGCCTTTAAAGCCCGTTTCACATGCAAGCGAAAATGCCAGCGAATCCTGTCGCAGCGACGGAAAAACCTGTTTCGACCCGTCGCGGCGGCTCGGCGTGCCGGGGCGACGGGGTTCCAACAAGTTGGAAATTTTCGCAGCGACAGAGCGATAGCTCCGCCCTCTGACCAATGACTGCACGGCGGAAAAGCCACGTGACAAGAAGAGGATTCGTGCGGGAAAGACGACAATGTTTGTTTGCTACACGTGCTTCCGACACCACGACAACATGTCGCGTGGACTGTTCAATGAGGTGCTGATCATTGAAGTATTCAAGCGCCCACTTCTATGGGATGTTAAAGATAACAACTTCCGCAATAAGTCGACCAAGGAGTCCCTTTGGGAAGAAGTGAGGGACGCAATTCGAGCAATTGACGACACCGGTAAGTGAAAGCACGCTTTGTGGCGAGCTCGAATATTATCAGCCATTTTTTTCATTGTGCAGCCAACAAATTTTCCTCGTCACACTGGCAGGATTCTGCAGCGTGTCAAAAACTGTTTTATGTCCCCGCGCATTCCTGCGTACTGCTCGGTGTTTTTTTTTTCGGTGCGCCGGCTATTGTGCGTAGATGAGCTGTATGAAAATTGTCGGCATCCCGCAGCCGTGAGCAAATGTTTTTGGTTCTTAAGACACGCTAGCTGCATCATTTTGTACCCTTCACTTCAATCGTGAAATGCACGACGTGCATGTTTTCATGTTCTCAGCTACGTTCGTAAATGCGGGAGGCGACCTTTCTCAGGCGTGAAGTTAATCCGGGCGCAGAGAGCCTATTAAAATCGTCTCTTGCGTGTATGTAGAGCGAGCGCTCCGTCCCGCGGCACTGCCCGCTCATCGTAGTCTTGTACGTAGCATTAATCTCCAGCTTCTGAACCGCGCAAAATCATCTCGTGCGTGTCCGCAAAATAAATCATTCATCATGTGTGTGCCTCAGTTCAGTCATGCATGCATGCATAATCAGTAAAACTGCCTTTTAGAAGAAAAAAAAACTCGTGCTTCCGTACTGAATCGTGTGTTGTAAACATTTTCTGCAACATTCTTGTGTGCTAACAGATGAGAATTTGTACATGTTCATGCTAAACTTTGGGCCACATGTCTGCCATTGTTTCCTTATTTGCTTGTTTAACATTATGCTCTATACTGCTCCATATTTCAGTAACAGTTGAGGAGATTATTGCTCGGTGGAAGAATCTAAAAGATACGTACAGGCGAAAAATTAAAGAGGAAAAAGACGGGAAGAAGAGTGGGTCAGGAGCCACTGCAAAGACGGCCTGGCCACATTTAAAGCAGATGGAGTTCCTGAGGGACTCCATGGAAACGAGACGGTAAGCAATGACTGATACTAATGACGAATTGAATGTGTAAGTGACAGCAATTAACAGCCTGTACATTTTACTCAGGAGCTTCTGCAACCTAGACGCAGTGAGCCACGTGCAGGTGGCCAGCGCAGCAGCCGAGACGAGCCACGCCAGCTGCAGCCCAGCATCGCCAGGCTCGAAAGTACAAGCATCGCCAAATGAATTTGAAAGCATGTATAGCGTCCCAGGCCTTCCTGATGAACCAGGACCATCCTGTATGGCAGCAAATTCACAAGAGGTTCTCCCACATAGGGAAAACAAGCGACAAAAGAAAAGGCGGCAGGAAGTGGAGGCTGCTGACAGGGACATTCAGGCCGTGCGAAGTGCAATTGCTGCGCACAGGCCAATGGACGCCAGCAGCCATTTTCTTCTGTCCCTGCGGCCGCAATTGGAGGCAACTCCACCACACATGCTCGTGCATCTTAAGATGGAGTTATTACATATTTGCCATTTGTACAGCCAGGGTGAATACCCTTCTAACCTGGCTGTACATAAGGAAATAAATGATCATTAATTTTTGTATGTCTGTTTATTTTTTGCTGCAGTTGTTCTACCACAGAAGCATACATGTCACACATACATACATGAATTCAACACAAATATATACAGTAGCCAATTTAATCAGAATGTTAATGATAGAGACAGCAGCACACAGCAGTGGGACGTCCCGCCAGTAACAAAAGAGTAAATAAAGCCTTAGGAGCAATGCAAAGGTGAAAAGCAGCTGGTGAGGATCGGGTAACAGCAGACCTGCTGAAAGACGGAGGGGAGATTCTGCTATAAAAACTAGCCACCCTGTATACACAATGCCATATGACCTCGACCGTACCAGAAGCTTGGAAGAACGCAAATATAATCTTAATTCATAAGAAAGGAGACGCCATTAGACCGATCAGCTTACTGTCCGTTGCCTACAAAGTATTTACTAAGGTAATCGCTAATAGAGTCAGGGCAACCTTAGACTTTAATCAACCAAATGACCAGGTAGGCTTTCATAAAGGATATTCCACAATGGATCACATTCACACTATCAATCAGATGATAGAAAAATATGCAGAATATAACCAACCCCTATATATAGCCTTCATTGATTAGGAGAAAGCATTTGAATTGAATTAAATTTATTTCTCCAGAACAACTGGAAGGATTTCCAGGCAAAAAGCTGCTTTTACAGCTTGACTGGGCCCAGAAAACCTTTACATAGCATAGCAGTGGCTTCAACATATCAGCTGATGGAAATGAACATAATAAAGATACAACAAAAGAGAACAAATATACACACTATCAAATACAAACAATCAGTACACTTAATACATACAACTGTATGATTATAACTTCTAGCCTCATATAGTGCAAAAGAATACGTAATTAAGAAATGCATATGTAATATAATCACAAAAATGAACTTTATGTTCAGTAATACATATTTTAAACATATGCATATACATGAAAAGCAGAATACACACATCAAGTTGCATCAAGTTGAGGTTTTCAGTGGAAACCTCAGCAGTCATACAGGCATTGCAGAATCAGGGTGTAGAAGAGCCTTATGTCAAAATACTGGAAGATATATAAACTGCACAGGTACCATAGTCCTCCATAAAGTCGGCAGTAAAATTCCAATAAGGAAGGGCGTCAGGCAGGGAGACATGATCTTGCCAATGCTACTCACCGCCTGTTTACAGGAGGTATTCTGAGGCCTGAATTGGGAACGGTTGGGGATAAGAGCTAGTTAATGGAGAATACCTAAATAATCTGCGATTCACTTATAACATTGCCTTACTGAGTCACTTAGGACGTGAACTGCAAATCATGATTAATGAGTTAGACAGGCAGAGGAGAACGGTGGGTCTAAAAATTAACATGCAGAAAACCAAAGCAATGTTCAACAGTATAGCAAGGGAACAACAGTTCACAATTGGTAGCGAAGGGCTGGAATTGGTAAAGGACGTCTACTTCGGGCAGGTAGTGACCGCTGATCCGGATCATGAGGGAGAACTAGAAGGATAAGAATGGGATGGAGCGCATATGGCAGGTTCTCTCGGATCATGAATAGCAGGTTACCAATATCCCTCAAGAGAAAAGTGCACAACAGCTGTATCTCACTGATACTCACCTACAGTGCAGAAACGTGGAGGGTAAAGAAAAGGGTCCAGCTTAAGTTAAGGACAACACAGCGAGCCACGGAAAGGAAAATGATAGGTGTAACGTTAAAGAGACCGGAAGCGGGCAGAGTGGGTGAGGGAACAAACGTGTGTTAATGACAGCAGAGTCGAAATCAAGAGGAAAAAATGGACTTGGGCAGGGCATGTACTGCAAAGGCACGATAACCGCTGGTCCTTAAGGGAAACGGAGCGGATTCCAAGAGACGGCAAGCGTAGCAGAGGGCGGCAGGAGGTTAGGTGGGCAGATGAGATTAGGAAGTTTGCAGGCACAGGGTGGGCGCAGCTGGCAAAGGACAGAGTTAATTGGAGAGACATGGGAGAGGCAAAAGCCTCTCCCATGTCTCCCATGGGTGTAGTAAGGCTGATGATGACAATCAGCAGTGTATCATCATCATCGCCGCAGCCCAGCTGATGCCCACTGCCATGGCACTGCTCCTTGGCTACTCATAAAATAAGATTTGAACAAATCTCTTGTCTCGGCTGCGGAACGACTGTAGTTGTGCCCTACAGGTGGCTCAAGATTGAGCACGGCTGCGTCTTCTGCTGCTGCCCGCCACTGACCTGCAGTAACATTGCCATAGGCATCTTCCACGTCGGCATAGTTTTCCGGCATATAGATGGCATCCTCCACAAGAAAGTTATGAAGAACGCATGATGCCATGACAACGTAGTCAGCGTTTTCCGGAAGGAGATTAATGACGCGGCGGAAGATCCGGAACCGGGACGCCATAACGCCAAAGGCGTTTTCAACGCACCTTCTGGAAAGAATGAAACATCACTGAGTGCTTTGTTTTTTTGTCAACTGCACACACACATGAAAAGTATCTGCATTCATTGCCACCAGGATAGTGATGAAATCCATGCAGTAGATCAGTTTTGTGCCGCAACAAACCTTGCACGGCTGAGCCTGTAATTGAATATTCGTTTAGAGTCGTCCAGGCCCCTGCCCGGGTAGGGTCGCAGAAAATCAGGGCGCAGCTGGAACGCCTCGTCTCCAAGAAAAACATGAGGTGCCACTGTTGATGTTCTTGGTAGCAATTTAGGAAGTGGCAGATTCAGGAGGCCACGCTCAAGGCATTTTCCCATCCTTGATGCGCTAAGGGTCCCTCCATCGCTCTGCCTCCCATAAGCCCCAACGTCAACCATGACAAACTTGAGATTGCTGTCGGCCACAGCCATCAGTACTATTGAGTACATACCCTGTAATGACAAGAGTTTATATATACAGAAAAATAATGTAATTGGAAAAAGACCATTCAATGTGTACATTACCTTATAGTTGAAATAAAGGCTGCCTGAATGTGGTGGGGCCTGAATTTGCACATGTTTGCCATCCACGGCACCAACACAGTGTGGAAAATTCCACTTTTCACAAAATCCGGAGGCAACCTTCTCCCAGTCAGCAGTGGTTGGTATCTGCGGTGGCAATGAAGTAGAAACATGAAAGCATTTTTAGTCTAAAACTAGTAGCAGCAAAACGACGGTGCAGTGAGAAGCATTCATCCGGTCTTCTCTGCCAATGCGTGCCTTCGGTTTGTGCCCATTTTCCCTGTAGTACAAAACGAGCGCAGCAACATGCACTACTCAGATGTTTTCAGTACATCAAGCAACTGCTCGTGTAAAATTTCTTTTCCTTTTTGACAGCAGGGGGAAGGCATGTAAGCTGCAGTAGTCATTAAATATACTATTCATTTTAAATGGTAGCAACACATAGGTCACAAGGTCCCAGTAAGCACAGCAGGCTTCGCCTGAAAGATTTCATGTTTTTATGGGGGTTTAATGTCCCAAAGCGCCTCGGGCTATGAAGGACGCTGCAACGGAGGGCTCCGGAAATTTCGACCGCCTGGGGTTCCTTACCATGCACTGACATCGCACAGTACACGGGCCTCTAGAATTTCCCCTCTATCGAGATTCCCTTCGCCTTAATGAGTATTTCACTCCAGCTGCAACGCACCTTGAGGCAAATCGGCTGGAGGACTTCCCAAAGCAGCTTGCAGGTGTCGCAGATGATGCCGTTCGCAGTGGAGATGCCCACGCGGAACGCCATGGCAACATCCTGGATCTGCATTCCCGATGCCAAGTACCTAGAAGGAATCGCAAAAAAACAATATCCGTTTGCATGCAATGGTCAGGTAGTCATCAATGAAACGCGTTTATAGTACCTCAGTGTCATGGCAAGCCTTGCTCGTGATGGTATCGGCTCCCGTATAATGTACTGCTTTGTGAGAGGCCCCTCAACAAGGGCGTGAAGTTCCTCGAACTTGCTTGCGGACATCTTATAGTACTTGTGGAAGTACTCACTGTCTCCGCTCATGAGGAGTGGCATCTGTACAGAAAACTTTGCAGTTTAAGGCACCAGTATCAGGCAAACTACAACGTGCAACTCACCGCGGTGTAGTACTCAGATTCTTGCTTGCGGTTCTCCCAGACGGGCCGCACCCACCAGCGCCGCGGCATTGGGAGCTCCAGCAACGCCTTCTTTTTTCTTAACAGACAGTATTCCTCTAGCAAGAGGAGATGGGTGTACGACGACTCAAATGTTTCGCATACATCCATTTCGGACGACACCACGTCTGCTCCGCCGTCTGCCCCTCCGATTGCACGAGCGTCCATGTTTGCAAATGACCAGAATTTCGAAGCGGCGCTGGTTACACCGCACGTACGGACTTAAAAAATGATGTTATTACCATCAAAATAAGAAGTATTTGATATTTAAAAAAGAAGAGTTCTTTATTTCTTAACAAAATTTGAGTAATCGTGGCAAAATAATGCATAAACATTGTCCGTGTTGTTGTTTGCAAACAACCGAAACCAACCGCGAGCTCGTATTCTTTGCCAGCAACACTGATATTCGCAGCGGCAGTAAACGCTGTGGAGCGACGCATGTGAAACGGAACCCTGCGAAAAGCATCGCTGCGCCGTGCCGCTGGTCGCTGAGTTCGCTCAATCGCTTGCGTGTGAACCGCCCTTAAGGCGGAACCGCATGGCGCGATTCAGGCGCGATTGACGCGCGGATACTGGGACGCGCGGATACTGGGACGCGCGCGTCGTTTTGACGCGTGCCCAGCACGAAATCGCGCCGCCGCGTGCTGCTGCTCGGATAGGGTGGCTAGACTGGGAAGGTGTGAAGATCGCGGCGCTTTCCCTCGGCCGCGCGTGACCCCTCTGCGCACCGATGCCGTCAGGGGGAATGCGGCGCTGCAGCTAGCGGCGCGGTAAGCTCAGCCGCTCAGCCGCGTCGGCCTTGCACACGTCGTTGCAGTTTTAGTCTTTCAGTTTTTGCACACGTCGTTGCAGTTTTAGTCAGTTCAGTTCGTTTCGTCGCCTGTATTGGAGTGTCTATAGCAGCATTTTTTTATGCGAGGGCGAGATGCCTTCAACAGCAAAAGTGGCTGCGGAAAAAGTGGATGTGGCTGTAGGCCATCACAGCTATACGTTGAGCGACAAAGCGTGCGCGGCTGATATATTACATTGCAGGCTATGTGGCTAAGAAGGGTGTTTTGACAACTCATTGTGAAGCCTGCAGAAGCTCCAGGACTCCGGAACAGGAGGGGGGGGGGGGGACGGTTGCCCCCCAGCATTTCTCCAGAGGGGGCAGCGCCCCCCCCCCCCCCCCACCCACGTCTCCAACTTCTTGCACTCAGATGCGATTTCTGACAAATACTTCAATTTCAGGACGTCATAAATGTAAAGAACAGTGAGGCTGAGCTCGTTCGCTTCATACCCAGCCTTAAAACGTTTAATATCAGTAACCTAAACCAATCATGTCCCAGCAGAAATGGTTAATTGACTGAGCTCTGTTCATGAGCATGACTACTAGCATTGAAAAGGTATGAACAAACTTTTTTAATGCAGTCGATCACTCCTCATCTGTACATTTTTATATATATGTAAACTTGCCCATTTCAATTCAGGTTTTATATGCATTACAAATATACTTTTGAACAGCGAAATATGATAATATTAACAAAAACGAAATAAAATAATTAAAGATTTAAATAAAAGATGGAATAAACAGACAAACAACTAAAAAACTCGAAGACCTGCCCACCACTCGAAAAAAAAAAAACAACTTCCGGAGTCCAGCAGAACAGCATGTCTCTGTGATAAAGGCAGCCTACCCAAAAAAACTTCCAGCTGAGGCAACTAACGAGTTGGACCCTGGGGGCCTTTTACATTCGTCAGTCTCATTTTACGATCTTGTCAACGTCCTGGAAAACAAACTTGCGTTCAGCCAAGCGCTCTTGCATGCCGAAGCTGCGGCAGAGATTCTACAGTCAATTGGTGATGTGCCAAAAATTGGTTGTTCTGAGCATTCTGTTGCGCTGACAGCATCAGGTGTACGTTTTTATTGCCTGACAAGTATTGAGCTCTTGCTTAAGGGTATGAGGATAGTGAGAAGAAACGGAAAACACTGAAACCTTGTGTGTTGTAGATCAAATTCTGCAAAAGTCCCCCCCCCCCCCCCCCCCCCCGAGGTGAAAATTTGTTAATAGGATTCTGCTTTCTAATGGTTTCATCTGGTCCCAGAAGGAAGCCGTAGATCTGGTTTGCTGCTGGTTGAAATGGTCCCTGTAGGGCACCGAATGGTGTTTTACTTGTATCTACTGGTCCCAGAAGGAAGCCTTCGATCTGGTTTTGAGCTGGGGTCTGCTGGTCCCAGAAGAGAGCCAATTCTGGTTTGCTGCTTGTTGAAATGGGGCCTTCAGTTGTAAATCAACAATTTCATGGCCAGATGTGTTGCTTCGCTGTCTAGAATCGTCGGAGATTGCTAACAGCTTACATGAGCGTCAAGATGGCATACATGCTACAGGCTCGCAAGCGGCGACAAAAACTCGTTTGTGTGTGTTCGGGCGGCGCTCGGATACTGATCCGGAGTTCCCGGGTTCGAACCCGACCGCGGCGGCTGCGTTTTATGGAAGCAAAACGCTAAGGCGCCCGTGTGCTGTGCGATGTCAGTGCACGTTAAAGATCCCCAGGTGGTCGAAACTATTGCGGAGCCCTCCACTACGGCACCTCTCTTCCTTTGTTCTTTCACTCCATCCTTTATCCCTTCCCTTACGGTGCGGTTCAGGTGTACAACGATATATGAGACAGATACTGCGCCATTTCCTTTCCCCAAAAACCAGTTATTATTATTATTATTATTATTATTATTATTATTATTATTATTATTATTATTATTATTATTATTATTATTATTATTATTATTATTATTATTATTATTATTATTGGGGCGCTTTCAACCAATGCGACTGCAGTTGCGAGGTCCTACGGCACGCGGTACAACGTGCTCTTCTCGCCGTAGTGGCTGCGTTTCGATAGCGGCGCAACGCACAGAGTCAGTGCACATTAAAGAAACCCAGGTGGTTGAAATCATTCCGAAACCTTCCACTACGGCGTCGCTCACGTCCTGGGCATCGTCTCGAAATGAGCACGCACAATACGCGCTTCAGTCCAGCTGCGCAACGCAAACTGCGCTTTGAAGCAGCATATTTCACGGGAATAATGATGCGAGTTCACGAAACATTATTTTATGGTAAAGATTCATTCTTTGACACTCGCAGAAAACTCGGGATTAGCGAAACGGCCTCATTTTCGCCTCAGTGGTAAACATTTAGCCTGCGCGATACGCTCATTTCGGCTGCGCGCCTTACCGCGCCTCTGCTGTCAGCGCCGCCACATGGCATCGGCGCGCTGCGGGGCCATGCTTCCCCGGCCGGTTTTCACACCTGCCCACTCTAGCCTCCCTAGCTCGGAGTAGAAAAAAACGCCTCGCGCGGCGCGTCCGCCAATCAGATTTCAAATAAGTCACGTGGTAGTTGGTCACGTGGCATTTTTGGTTTTTGGTTTTGCCACTAGATGGCCCTACTCTCTGCGCATCTCGACGGAGCCTCTTCGGCGCATTTTTTTTTCGCTCTGCAGAACCGGCGCGCACGTGAAAAACACGTGCTACTGTTTCGTGCGCGCATCGTGTTCATCGAAAATGGAGAAAGCAGTCTTGCTTCAGAATCAGCATCCCTCTTAACAGTAGCAATCGCCTCTTCTGCTCTGTAGTAAGCGCCCGACACTGCATTTTCTATGTCGAGTTGTAAACAAGCAGCGACCTCTTGGCATGCAGAAAGTACATAGTCGCAGTTTCGCACACACTCTTCCTGCTTGAAATTAAGCTTGATAAATATACTTCGGAAAAAAAACGGCGTTATGTAATTACACTAAGATTATTTCTATTACAGTGTTGTGTAAGTTTAGGTGCATATTACATATGCGGTAGCAGGGACAATTCATGTCGTTGGGAGTTACGTTGTCTGGCAACCCGGAAAACGCGCCGCGAAGGCGCCGCTCCCCTTTTTTCGTGCGGGTGCTCGCGCGTTGACGGCAACGCGGGCTTCCACCACGCGTCGCGTGTTTCGCTCGCGGAAAACGCGCCATGCGGTTCCAGCTTTAAAGACGAAGCTTGAGCGTCCTCCAAATTTTTCTTTCTCTAAGCCCTTCCTTCTCTCTCCTGTCAGAGTGCGTCTCTTGCCGCCTACAAAAGGGATCTCCGCCTGTCACATCAGCAGTTCGTTCACTGAAGCCTCCTTGTTCCTTGCGTGCCTTCTCTTTTAGGGTTCGCCAGGATTGAAAAGTGCACAAGTGGTTTCCCATTGTGCTGCTCGACTTTCGTAGCGGAGGCATTGGTCTGTTTTTCAAGAATTTGCGTCTGTCCTGTGCTACAAGGAAATCTTCGTTCCCACAAACTCTTCACGATGCTGACGCCTTCCGACATCTTGAGGTATCTTGATTCCTTACCATTTCTAGCATGGGAGACCATATTGTCATTTCTGGACGCAGGGTCCATGTCAGCACTCGCTGAAGCTTTCCCCAGCCTCGAGTGTTTCGTCTTCCATGAGTATGTTGTGCAAAAGCTCAGATTTGCGCATGACGCCGACGAGGGCACCATAGAGGTCTTTCACGCAGCAAACGTTTTCAGCCATGTGAAAAAACTGTACTTCAACAATTGCATTGGCCTTTCGTCTGCAACCCTGCTAGGCTGCGTGTCCAGCTGCAGTCAATTGCAAGAACTGTACTGCGTCAACTGCGTCATTCGACCTTCCGAGCTATTCGCATTGCTAGCTGTCAAGCTGACTAAAGTTCGAAAGCTAGAATGGTCGCTGCACGATGGCTCGTACTACGACCCGTGGCCGGTCCCCTACATCCGGTCGCCAAACGTACAGCTCCAACTAGAAAGCATGTACATGGAGCTGGTAGCAACGCGAGAGAATACTTGCACTTTAACGATAATCCTGCTGCAGTGTGGGCTGCTGCGAAACCTGCATATCCACTCCGTTCAGAAAGAAGGTTCAGGCATTGAGCTCGCCGAACGGTGCACGCGCTTCAGTCGTCTAGTGCCGAACTTGAAAACATTCAAATATACCTGCGAACGGATCCTGGCTCCCCAAGCAATACAATGGCCTAGCCGACGAAGTCCGAACCCTATTCATGCTGAAGACGTCATGATCGGCAACAGGAGCTATCAGCTGAAGCCGGCGTGTTCAAGCAATCTGGTCACATTCGAGGACGGACCGCAGAACGAGCAGCTAAGGGGTGTTAAGCAAGCAGTCTCGGTTATGCAAGGCAACGAACACACAGACCATCGCCGACTTCCCGAAGCCGTCTCGAAGCCGGGGCTCTGGAGTCAAGTCTCGTCCCTGTGCCTTGTCCTGACAGCACCGCGTGGTCAGGAGCCGTTCAGAACTTTGACCGCCTGTAGGTGCCACATCGAAGCAACTAAGCTGTTCTTCAATACGTGCGTGTCCAATATCATAGAATTAAACATGGCGTCGTTTCACTTCGACTGCAACAACACGAATGGGTCCGAGATCGTGGCCTCCGCGCTGCCTCATCTACGGGCACTGGCGCTCGCACCCTGTGGCGTCAACCAGGACGACTCTCTCACGTTGTTGGCCCGGGGATGCAGACACCTCGAGGAGCTAGATGTCCGTGCGGAGCGTGATTCGAATCGCGTTTGCCAGTGCGCATTCTGCAGGGTACCTCTCCGCTTCAGCGAAGCGGACTTCAAGGAGCTGCACGGGACGACCAAACTTCGCCGGCTGAGTTTGGATGATACGGCCAAGATGTCATCGCTAACTTTCCTGAATGAGTGTCGCGTCACCGAGCTGCAGTTCAGCCTGCGCAGCCTCGAGCAGGAGGCGACGGACGCTGCCGGCTTCCCTTTTAGCCTGAGTCGACTGCTGCGATCTAACCCGAGGCTCAGGCAGCTGACGATCGAGGCCCGCGACACCCCTCTAAGGCAGAACGAGTTCGCCGAGAGCCTCGCAACCGTTTCCACTCTTCGACATCTGTGCGTCCTCACGGAGTCGATCACCACCGAGCAGCACGCCACCTCCTTTTTCACGTAAGTAGTTATAAATTTCCTCTCATCCAATCATGGTAACTCGGCTCAATCAAAGTGGCATATACTCGCAACCGCTTACACTCGCATTCTCACACTGACATTCGCTCAAAAAAATAGTTTGCTGTGCCTGTTAGCATACGGGTCCTTCTCATTTTAACTCGACAGCGTTAAGGAGCTCGTGTCGCAGAAAAGCCGGTGTCTTCGGCGTCGGCGTCTTAGGCCGTGAGCGAAAAATGGCGCATCTCGGTGGGCACCTGAGCCGCGCCGCAAGGGAAGATATTTTAACACGACAGCGTGAAGTATTGATTGATTGATTGATTGATTGATTGATTGATTGATTGGTTGAGCAATTTTTCGTTCCCTTACGGCGCGATCCGAATGTCCAGCGAGAAATGTGAGACAGGCGACATTTCCTTTCCTGAAAAGCAATTGTTTATTTAATTTTCCTTCCCTTACGGCCCGGTTCGCATGTCTGCCGAGATACGTGAGACAGGCGTCCTTTCTTTATATTGTCCGACGGCCCACGCGTCGCGCCGTACGGGCGATGCAGTTCCGTGTACTGCTCGTCAACGCTGTGACACGCTGTCGCGTCTCACTCATAAAGACTAAGCTTAAGCCTCCTCCATACTTTTTTCCTCGCGGCTTAATTTCTAGTGGCCTTTCTTCCGGTCCCTTCTCGTAACGTAGCCTGACTGGTGTAGCCTGACCCCGCAGAGATGCAATGATGAGCCCTCCGGATCTTTGTCGGACCCCTTGGTCAATTTTCATTTTCACAGGCAGCTTCCATCGCCCTGAGTTTTGCTGGTCTCGCTGTGGGTGTGCATAGACTAAAGGGCGCTGCTAAATCGCTACTCCTCGCGACGGTTTTGCATCTAAATGCCAATGATGACATTGACAATGAAGTGCCCGACAGAATCCATGATCACATTCGACGCACGTGATGACTACGAATATTTTTGAGGATGTGGGAAATCGAGTGTTTTGGAAAATATCCAGTGTGTACGTGTACGCAAAAGGAACTGACTGAAATTGTCTTTTTTTCTTGTAGTGCAACTAGTCGCAAGAGCATATGGTACCTGAGAACCCGATTAAGTGTTCTCGCTGGAGGCAGGGTGGATGCTGGAGCCACGCGCCCTGCAGTCCATCGCATCTTTAGTTGAGACAACATCATTCGCGGAAAACCATTAGCGCAGTAATCTTATTATACGTTTTGCAGAGTATGCCCTGCAAATAATAATAATTGGTTTTGGGGGAAAGGAAATTTCGCAGTATCTGTCTCATATTCCGGTGGACACCTGAACCGCGCTGTAAGGGAACGGATAAAGGAGGGAGGGAAAGAAGAAAGGAAGAAAGAGGTGCCGTAGTGGAGGGCTCCGGAATAATTTCGACCACCTGGGGATCTTTAACGAGCACTGACATCGCACAGCACACGGGCGCCTTAGCGTTTTTCCTCCATAAAAACGCAGCCGCCGCGGTCGGGTTCGAACCCGAGAACATCGGATCAGTAGTCGAGCGCCCTAACCGTGCACTGAGCCACCGCGGCGGGTCGCTGATGGCGATGAGGCTATGCGCATGCGCAAGACATTAGTAGAAAAGAGGTTCATTCCAGAAGCCGGCCGCGGCGGCTGCGTTTTATGGAGGAAAAACGCTAATGCGCCCGTGTGCTGTACGATGTCAGTGCACGTTAAAGATCCCCAGGTGGTAGAAATTATTCCGGAGCCCTCCACTACGGCACCTATTCTTCCTTTCTTTCACTCCCTCCTTTGTCCTTTCCCTTACGGCGCGGTTCAGGTGTCCAAAGATATATGAGACAGATACTGCGCCATTTCCTTTCCCCAAAAACCAATTATTATTATTCTAGAAGCTGGTTCAGGTGATTCCTCGTGCTCTTCAGGTACAAGTGCGGAAATAATTACTGAAACAGGAGCATGTAATCAGACAACTGCGCTAGCAATATTAATGAAAACCTTTCAAGAGCCCATTTCACTTACCCACAGCCGAGATTCGATGTCTTCCACATGAACATCCGAAGCTTTCATGCAGCGGCGGCCTTGCTAGGACAGCCTCAGCCCTCTCTCCGCGTACATGTCGTCCACAGGGGAGGGAGCTTCCCTGTGGCAGCGTGTAATCCTTTTTTCGTTGGTGAGGTTCCGGTGTAACCATATCCACTCCCTCTCCCCCTGCCCCCCCCCCCCCCCCCGCATTTTCTTTGTCACTTTTTTTTTCTCTCTACATTTTTGGGGTGAGTATCCGAGGGCCAGCCTGGAATCCTTTTTTCTTTGGTGAGGTTCCAGAATAACCACATCCCCCCCACCCTGCATTTCCTCTGTCACCTGTTCTTTTCTCTCTACATTTTTGGCCAGAGTGTCCCAGGGCCAGCGTGTAATCCTAATCCTTTTTTCGTTGTTGAGGTTCCAGAGTAACTATATCCCCCTCCTGCCCCCATCCCCCAGGCATTTCCTCAGTCGCCTGTTGTTTTCTCGCTACATATTTGGGGAGAGTCTCAAATGCTTTAGGGGGATCCCCAAGGTACAGTAGATTGCTTGCCGTCCCGAAAGCTGCCATGAGCTTGATCGTCCCGGTTAGCTGAGTTGGTAGAGTGACTGCTCCGGTTAAGCGGTGGTCCCCGGGTTCGATCCCACTACCACGACGAATTTTTATTTACATATGTAGTTTCTGAGAAAGCTGTGTAGCTTTCATTTGTAGGCGTGTGGCTGCACTCGGGTGGATGTCAATGAGCAATCACTCCCTTATTGTAAATGTACTTTGAACCAGCAACAGAACGTAACCTCTGTATTGTTACCTATTGCAGTTTTTTGTTGGCATACGTGAATTTGAACGTGTAATGAACTGGAGCACTAAAAGGTGTCAATAACTATGAATGGTTTTTGACAATTTTAAACTAAACTTGTTTGCCTGCATTCAAGCGTATAACTTTCCTAATTAGCGTTCACGATAGTCTCTATAGCCGGATACTGCCCGAGTACAAAGCGGCAAATGTCCCTCAAAGGGGGCCATCCAGCCAATAGCGACGGCCGATTCGACCCTTCGCCGCTGTGACGAATCCCCGTCGACCTTCTGGCATAAAATCAGAGTCGGTGGCAGATGAAGCGGGATAATAGGAACTTAAACCGCGGGGTCATGAAAATCGGTTGACGCCATTGGCTGGATGGCCTCCTTCAATGGGCATCTGCCGCTTCGTTGTTGAGTTGTATCCGGCTGTAGGTGTGGCAATATTTGGGAAAACATTCTCGTGATCAGCGCACATGGTCAGATTTGTAACAAGTTACTCAAATGACTTCTCAGCAGGTTCAATGCAATTTCACGTATTTCGAGAATGTTCAGCGCAAGCAAAAGAATTTCATGCTGCTCACTGTCGAAATTTTTCAAACGTCTAAGATCCGATCAAAAGTGTATTTTCATTATTTGATGTTAACAATAACTTTTTCACCGCGAGAACTGTCAGACAGTCGGCCTTGCACCCCAACGTCTACCATAATAAAGCGGTAGTTGGAATCTGCAACTCCCAACATTAAAGGGGCTCTGAAACGCCTTCCGAGGAGAGTACATTAACTCACTTAATCACGGCACTGTGTTGCCTTGAAAACCAGAGCCAAATAATACTCTTCTAGACGTAGCAGACGACCCACAATCACGCGCCAATGTTGGCGAGCCCTTCCCGGCGACTTTTTCATGCTCGTACCCTCCTACGCGTCCCCCGCATCCGCGTAGACAAGGTGAGAGGTGGCCATTGGTTAGATTCTTTCAGACGCCAGGCAGCTATCGTGGCCGCGGCCAATAAGCCGCTTATGTGCGGCGGGTCGGGAAGCTCCGCTTTCAGGTGGGGGTCGGCGAAGGAGCGCCTACCTTCCAGCGTGCAAAAAGTGACGAGAGGAGAGGAAAAAGCGCGAAGACGCTGAAATTTAAAATTTAACGACAGATAGCTCAGCTTCTACAAACCGCATTTAAAAAATCCTTGCTGGACACTATTCATGAAGCGGCGTGCTTCAATATCCCAGGCATGCCGCAACTTTATTAGAGCCTCCTTCATAGCCCCTTTAAATACATTATAAACGATAAAAATAGCTTTTCCGGCCAGCTATTAACAGTTCGCTCAAACAACTTTGAAAACACATATAATACGGTGATCAGCTGGTAATTGGTGGTTTCACAGTTCTTTCCTGCTTTATATAAGGGGCAGACACCAACTACTTTTCAGTTCATGCGGAAGCACACCATTTCTGGACATCACATCAGGAAACGCACCACTTTTAAACAGCACAGCCAGTCGCTACCTGTATCCACGCATCACTACGTCCTCCACTCTCCCACGTATCATTCACGTCTGTCATTGTGAGTGAGAGTGAGGCGAAATGAGTATAAATAAGTGAGTCGACTTATGCCCATCATAAACCTCTTTATTTCCCTCGTTCTCCTGTGCAGAGTAGCATGTCAGAAATTCGGAATTTACCTCCCTGCATTTTTATTCTCAGGTTCATGCAGGCCGAACTGCCGCTGCTGGAGGTGCTTCACGCGCACTACATGGACATGCGACGGGCAATGCAGCATGTCACGTGGCTTCGCAAGCGAAATCCCGTCCTCACGACTCGACTGGACAACGGAGAGCAGCGGCGTTTAGGACGCGGCGTTTATTTCGTCGACCGGCCCTGCTTCGGCTGCTACCGGAGGACTTTCATCGGTCTAACGAAGCCACGCAACCGTGTCTGAAATCCAGTCGAGAACAGAGGTTCTAAACGTGTAACGCCTATGGCCAACGAACCTTGTTTCGACTTCTCATGACAATCGTGTTTCCATCGTGTACAAGCCTCCCATTGCTCGAGATCGCAACAATAAATGCATTCTTTAGTCTTTTTTACACTGCTCTACTAAGTGTTGTAGGCCGCCCGGCCAGCGCGCGCTTATCATGTGGCGCATGGGAGACACATATCAGGGACATGCGCAGAAGCGACTGAAGGGGGCGTAACCGTCGCTTTAAGAAAGCGCACGTAACGGAAGGAACAGGGCCACTCGCGGGGAGATGTCTATTCATGGCGGGCGCGCTGGCTGGGATCCTTCGTATGTGAGTGTTTGCCCTGGCCTTCGGGGCCAATTTCTTTATGCCTTCCGGGTCTGGTTGTCGTTGCCTTGCAAAGGCAGCTGTTTTGTTACACTCGCACAGACACTAGCGTAATATCCATTCCTTCTTCAATTGAGGGTCCACCGGATATGAATACAAGCTTATTTCGCTGTGAACGGCCCTGTCGGTGCTCTGTGACACACTGCACATGCGTTTGCTCTGGTATTTTCTGTTTATTGCAAGAAGCAGGAAGCACGACGACGAGCGAGCAGTACGGCACAAAGGCAAGCACGGAAACACACTGTGCGGTCAGCGATCGAAGTCGTGGCGTTCCTCTTTTCGCCGTCGCGCGGCGCCAGAGTCTCTGCACCTTTCGCAGGAAATGTTAAAGCGCTCTCCCCCCCCTCAATTCCATCCCATCTTTGGTTGAACCAACCAACAAACTATTCAACATGCTGCCACTTGAATTATGCGAGATTATATTATCACGCCTGGACTTAGGGTTCTTGATAGCATTGGCAGAAGCATTTCCCAAACTCCGATGTAACATCTTCCAGGCTCGTCTTGTTCGAGCACTCAGCTTTGCGTCGGACACCGATGAGGGCACCATGCAGGACTTTCATGCAGCAAGCATTTCTAACCACGTGGAGACGCTACACTTCACTAAATGCATTACGCTTTCGTCCGCAACCTTGCTAAACCGCGTCTCCAGCTGCAGTAGTATGCAAGAACGGTTCTGTGTCAACTGCGTGGCTCAACATTCGCATGTGTTCGCTCTGTTAGCTGTCAAGTTGACCAAAATGAGAAGGCTCGAATGGACGCTGCATGATGGCTCGTTGTTCGAGCCACCGTCGGTCCCGAACATCGAGCTGCCCGACATACCAGCTGAGAGCATGTATACAGGTGCCCGAAATGTAGTACGGAGCACGCGAACGAGCGGGGGCCGAAATGGAAAAAACTGCAAGCCAGCGCGCTCTATCAGCAGATGCGCAAAAAAGAGCAAGGGGGCGTCGGCACATCTGGCTCACCCATCTCGATGCTCGCATAATCGCCTCAACGAGCGAAGCTGCGCTGTTATCATCCCTGCCCTCCAGCGGTGCTAAAAGCAAAATGCGCAAGCTGTCGAACGCCAACTTTCTGCACGGCCCCGACGAAAAACAAACCCTTGGATGAGGTATTGAAAGCAGCCCTGTCGAGCACTGATGGTAGCAGCGCAGCTTTGCTCGTGGCGGCGATAACATCAAGTTATCGAGATGGGCCAGCCGGTTGTGCCTTCGTACCCCGGCTCTTTGCCGCGCATGTGCTGATAGAGCGCGCTGGCATGCATTTTTTTCCGGTTCGACCACAGCTCGCTTGCTCCGTATTAATTTTGGGGCACCTGTACATCGAGGTGTTGGCTACGCAACAGCATGTTGACTTTTTAATGCTTCTCGTGAAGCATTGCCGGCGATTGAAAAACTTGCACACCCGCTTCAGCCGGAAAGAACGTGCAAGCATACAGCACATCATGGACTAGGAAATGCATTGGTCACTCGTCTACCAGAGTCCAAAGTGTTAAGCTACACTTACGAACTGTTAATGGAGCCCGAAGCACCACGAAGGCCCCACCTTCGGGAGCTGCACCGTGTTCAAGCCGAATACGGCATCTCAAGAGATCCGTCGCAACAGGCTTCGCGTAATCTGGTCTTCCCCGATTACGTGATGGGAGACGCTTGGATTCGAGGGGACGAGGAAGCGATCATGATCATGGAAACCACCGGCCACATAAAGCATCGCCAGCTTTCCGAAGTCGTCTCGAGGCCCGAGCGCTGGAACGAAGCCTCGTCCCTGTCTCTAGTCCGGTTGGTCCGATACGAACAGCAGCCTTCCGGGACTCCAACCGCCAGCAAACGCTACATGGAGGGAACGAAGCTGTTTTTAAATAGCTGCGTGTCCAACATCAACCAGTTGAACCTGGCGTTGTTTCACTTCGACCGCGACATCAACGGGCGCGAAATGGTGGGTTCCACACTTACTCACGTCCGGGCACTGGCGCTCGCTTCCTGCGGAGTCAACCAAGCCGACTCCGTCTCGCTCCTGGCTTGAGGATGCAGACTCCTGGAGCAGCTGGACTTCCGGGCGGAGCGTGACACGAATGGCGACTACGTGTGCAAATTCTGCAAAGTTCCGCTCCGCTGCAGGGAGGCTTGCTTCAAGGAGCTCCATGCGAAGCGCAAGCTTTGGCGGCTCAGTCTGGATGGCACGGTTAAGATGGAATCGCTGTATTTCCTCCGTGAGTGTCGCGTTACTTATCCGTGGTTCAGCCTGAACAGCCTCGAGCAGGATGTGACAAACACGAATTGGCTTCGGCGAGACAACCCGAGGCTCAGGCAGCTCATGATCGAGGCCCATGGCATCCCTCCAGGGCAGAACAAATTCGCGATGGTCATCGCAACCATTTCCACCCTGCGACATCTGTGCTTCCTCACGCCGGCGGCGCCACCAAGGACCGCGTCGCTTCTTTCTTCAGGTAGGTGATTAATTATATGCGAGTATGCTTATTCGCGCATTACGTTTGCCCCCGACATCTCCCTTCACACGCCTCTTGCTGTCCTCAGTGCAACGTAGCATGCCAAAAAGTCATTAATTTACGTGTCTGGCTTTGTAAATACGCACGTATATCTTTTAACAGGAAGGCACTGGTTCACTGCGTCAAAGCCAACCAATAATCTTGTGGCCCCCCTGAACTTGAGGGTGCAGACATAAGATATTGCCGCCGCTAGGATTCGAACCCGCGGCGGCACGAACAGATCAGATCAGCTTAACCTGAGTCTAAAAATTAAGCGGGGGGGGGGGGGGGGAGGTAGTTTGTTTACCTAAGGTCCGGTGAGGGGGAAAGCTTTTCGGCGCGGTGTTGTTCCTTGCGTGGCTGATGTGTGGCGAAGATGTTGATTAAAGAATTCACAGTCGTTTGTAAAATTTCAAATTTAATTATTCGACTCAATCGAAATCAGCTGGATCAGGCTGCCTTTTTATTTCCTGTTTTATTTTTATTTTTATATCTATTTTCTTTGAATTTACTTTATTTCTAATTTTCATTCATTTTTAAAGTTTTTTGCTTATGACTATGTTTTCTTCGATGAAGTCATCAGTTTGGCTGAAGGCTATGGTGCGGCACTTTTGTGCGAACATGCCCGCTAGCGAGTCGGGAGCCTATAAACGCTTCCGCCTTAATATCTTCGGCAGACGTGCACACGTCGTAGCAGAGCAAAACCAAGTACGTTCTCGGATGATTGCATGCAGTGGGGTTTCTCCAGCTGAAAACATAATCGCTTTGTATTGTTATGTTGCTTTGCCGATTTCACTCGCAGAATGTCACAAACTGTGGAAGAGGCTGAGAGACAGATACGCGAGAGCTCTGAACGTAATTGCGCAGAGCAATAGTGGCAGCGACTTCGTGCTTATAAGCACTTTGGAACTAGAAGAGGCCATGGCCTTCTACAAAACTGCGGCCTACCGAGAAAGTTAGTTTTCTTGTATGGTCAACGCTGTGCGATGACATTTATCGCTTTTTAGACTCGTGACTAGTTTAAACATTGTATTTATTTGATCAAATGTCTGCTGCCGTACGCCCCTGCTTCCTTTGCTGATCGCGGGGAAGGCTCATTTCATCATCGCAAAGCAGAGATGCAATGGCTTCGGGAAAACGTATTTAATAAAAGACGAAATCGAAAGTGCAACCCCATGTATTCGCACCAACACGCAGCAGACCAATTCTTTTTGCTCTCTCCGCAGAACCGCATACAAGTTGGATGCTGCATCGACATCTCAGGACGCGTACGGAGAGAGAGAGAGAGCGGAGGAGATGTTCAATATACTTGAACTAGGAAGATCAGACTCTCCGCCCCAACTGGAACCCCTGCAAGAGATGACCACGTTACCCTACAACATCAACAGCACCATCACCAGCACCACCGCAACCAAGAAAAATGGCAATACAAAAAACAGACGACTTCGAGAAGCAGCTTATTGGCCATCGCCAGAAACAAATGAGCGATAATGAAGCTGTCGGAAATCACTTGGTCTGAGTTTGGATAAGATACTCAGGAAGATAGCGAGTCGATGCAAAGCAAAAATGATGGAACTCCTGGCAGATTATGAAGACCAAGTCTTATGAACAGCTGGCCGTGTTTTTTTTTTATGTATAAAATATGAAGCATGCAGTTTTTATTTATTTTCTTTTATTCCCTTCAATATCTCATGTATAGGTTTGTTTTTATTGTTGTATAATCTGCAGTAAGTTGTTATTATTATTTATTAAAATGTTTTGTTTTCGAATAGATATATTGCTTTCTTTGTGTTTTGTTAGGTTCAAATATAACTGTACTCTAGAAAAACTACAAAAGTTGATTTTGTTATTTACATTTGTACGCTCAGTACCATTTTAATGTTCGAAGGTGGTGCAGGCAACTATGAGGCAGTACCAAATAAATTGACAGAGCAGTAAATATAATGTTTAGTTACCTTCTGTACAATAACTGATGCACTTCACCGACTAGCAAGCCCCCTGAAGAAACCTCGGCTAAGGGAGAGTTGCCAAGAAGGCGGCAACAATCCTGAAGCAAAATTTCAAAAGGATTGAAATGGTCACAGTAGTATATGGACACCTGCTCACGAGACTGTTCGAGGTAACAATGGCGCACACGCCGCAGCTCGAGCGCTCGCTTACCGGGCGTTATCCGAGGTCGGTGGGGAGAACAGTGAACGACTAACCGCATACTGGCAGCTATTACAGACTGGAAAGAAAAGCATGCCCACTAGCACACAAAGAAAACGCTAAGGACGAAGAAGTGTAATACATACCCACTCCTTAGCCTTCTGTATAGGATACATCCCACGCTATATTCATGTCAATGTCCCTTTTGTGAAGAATACTCGAATATATTTCACATGATGTGGGCACGCCAAAAAAACCAGGGGCAAGCGATCATCAGAAACCCCACAATTGAGTAGTGGGAATGGATGCTGATCAGCGCGCGCCTGGAGGACCAGAAAGCACTTTTGCAAAGGGCGAAACATGCGGTCGTCTCCAATGGGGTCCTAGGCTAAGGACTCCACTCACTGTCTTTTCTTCCCATAAATAAAGTTGTACTCATTCATTCATTCTAGCTCCATCAGTTGCTCCCGCTTCTATCGACATTTCCTTGAACTGGGGTCATCGAACACTCACCGCGTTGACAAAAAGGAGACAGCGTATACCGCTTCTCGGAGCGGGAGACATTTGCTTCGGTAGGGATAGGCGCCGACAGGCCATGTCCGACCGAAAGGTGCCAAAGCCACAAAGAGCGTTTATGGCCGTCCGTCCAGACATAGCAGTGCTGCTGAGGGAACAGGTAATGACGAAAAGCCTCACCGGACTCTCTCTTACCTGAGGTCTTTGACCGACCCTTTTGCCCGCACAAACTTTCTGGGCACGCAAACTTTAAACCCACTACTTTAATCTGTGAAACGTCCGCAACTTCGCAAGAGGGCAATTCTGTAGCCGAACATTCCGAAGACTCAGGCCACAGAACCAACTTCGACGAAACCAGCATCCTCGAAACCGAAACAAATTTCTAGAAAAGGCTGCTACTCGAATCCTGGCACATAACTACACCGAACAACATCAGGAGAAAAGAATAAAACCTGCCTCCAGTATATGCCGAGGGACTTCGTTCTGCAACTCAAAATAAGAAAAGTCGCCATTGACCGCCTCCTCAGAGTGCGAAACCGTGCTCGCAGCCTTAACCCCCCTCCCCCACGCATTCCACAACACAGATTTCGTTCTTTTGACCTCCTCCGCTCCATGCCCACTTCAGGACGCTAGCTCCTGCCACCCCCCACCCCCTCACCCTTGATGGAGCCGAGCCGGCTTCGAAACGTTGGGTTTCAAATTAAAGTTTTTTGGTTGGAGATGCGCCGAGTTTATTATAAGGCCTCAAACCCACCCAGACAGGCAAACCTGTCGAAATGTCTAGTTTCGAAACCAACAAAACGCGCGGTTGTAATAGGTACCAGTCAAGATCCTGGCTTCGCACTTTTTATTCCTCATCTTGGCAGCAGAAATAAATCGTAAACACCGTGACCATTTTGTGTTCACACAATCATTTCCATCTCAAAGTTACATGTACTTCGCTGGAGGTGCAGCAGCAGACAAAACTAAAAAAGAAAGAAGTGCTGGTTAGTTGTAGGTATGGGTTGGGCTTTAGCGCATTTATTTAGGAAATTTCGGTCACTTATTTAGATGTTTATTTGGAAACTGCATTTTATTTTATATCGGCGAATACAATTTTCTGCAAAATAATTTTTTGTTTCTTTTTTTTCGGCAGGATGTATAATATTCCTTGTGCAGTCAAACATGTCCGGCAGTTTTTCTTGGCCTCTTTTCTTAGAAACTGCACCTCATGGAGCACTAATTAACACATAGAAGGTCGTACAATCTCTATCCTTGCAGAAAAAAGTCGTACAGTCAATACAAAAAGAAAAACAGTGTCGAAGTTAAAAGTTAAATCATGAGGCAGAAACGTAAGTGCAATGTTAGCTCCAAAAACTTTGTTGTCACCTGCAGGTTTCACTGTGCCCTGAACGAAAGGACCGTGCACCATATACTGAACAAACATTAATCTTCGCCGGTCAAAATGGAATTTAAGTAAATGAATTCGGCCTACTTTTAATGGCCTACCATAGTGTCAACCTCTAAGTCACACCCCTAGCTCTAGGTACAAAGGAAAGTGCAAAATATGATTACTGTTACATGGCTTTCGAAGATGCAGTATACACATTAGCTCCGGGCAATTAGTTTCATCTGCCATAGCAAGGAACTCTCTGCAGACATAAAACACTCTGCCAACTGGATCGTCCCTCACTGCTACTGCAGCAGGAGCAGTGCGTTTGGAAGTGCACGAGCTTTGTGTGTTTGCCTGCACAATGCTCTGTCTACGGCTTCCATCCTGTATAGAATCGCCACTGACGCTGTCACCATAGTTACGAGGGCAGTAGGCAGCGTCAAGGAGGAGAAAATTATGCAGGCACACTGCTGCTTTCACCATATGTCAAGCAAATCAAGGACCCCGCTACATGTTCCGAAAAAACACCGCCACCAGGAAACAAAAATGCGAAAGGATTTTCTACACACCGAGGAGCCCTCGATGGTCGAAGGCCTTCTTTTTTTTTTTTGCATTTAGGCCACTGGCAGGATAAAACATCAAGAGATGCGTTTTCAAGGAATAGGTAGCGTCCTGCAAGAAACAAACTGGCCACCTAAATGCGCGTGATGGGACATTAAGTGTGCCAGCATTTGTGCGAGTTGTGTATCGTTCTGTTCGTGAAAAAAAAAAACTTAGACAGTCGGCCTGACGCCCCAACGTCTACTATAATGAAGCGGTAGTCGGCATCTGCAACTCGAAACATTAATAAAGAATAAAATCCCTCGTAGTTACAACAATCGGAGCCATTGTCCTATGGGCATGTTATGGTAAAATGTTTGCCGTCGATGCTCCCCAAACAGTTTGGAAATTTCTAATATGAGGAAAAATTCTCAATGATGGCTCATCACTCGGCTGCCGAAGACGTCTTTAAGAACAACCGGGGCAAGGCAGTCCCATAAAGAGGGCAACGTATCTTTCAGGATGCCTGACACTGTGGGCGCATGCAATCGGTAGCTCACGGCTAGGTCCTGCAAAAATCGATCCGCCTGTAGCGAGGACCCCGCAAACAGAAAACTGCACTGAGACTTAAACGGCAACATGATGAGGCTTCGCGTGCGGCAGTTGTAACGGTTGCGTTGCATAGAGCGCGCGAAATGCACTAATGGCCTCAAAGAAGGACAAATTAACTTAAGATGGTTACTAGCAACCATTTAGGATACCAGTGTTGCATTATACGACCGCAAGCAAATTCGAGGACAGGTGGCCCAGTAAACTTTCAAGAGCAAATCAAGAGCTCCATCTTCTATTCAGCTTCTCTTCGTAACTAAAGATATTACAGATTTAAACTTTTTTTTCGTGGTAAATAAAGAATGTGAAGGAAAAAAGTTGTGAAGAGAGCGAAATCATATGTTTTGTATTTTTTTATGAACGAAACAATGGAAAATATTTAGCGCAAGGTAACTGCCAGCTTCTCTGCAGGTCAGATAGGCCTCCTGTGGGTTGGTGCATGAAAAGTTCTGTAGTAGACCAACTGCAGCAGCTTGTCAAACGATGTTTTGGTCATTCTGTACATAGAATATCAACAAATAGTGAAGAACTACCGCATTCGACTAATAGTTTGCTCTTTGCATTAGCAACAAGTAACTCCCTGTTTCAAATCCAAAGTGCAAGATTGGCTCAAGATGTAATGCCGCTGTCGGTTAGCGCTCATTGCACTACTGCCACAAGTTTGGTCAGTGAAACGCGCACCACAAGTATGGATTTATTTACCTGAAGTTCTTGAACTGGTATTCCGGGTCGGAGTGCCGCAGCTCTTGCGCTAGGTGGTGGTACTCGACGCGAAAAGGGCAATTCTCAAAAATTTGACATGCGCATGGAGCGCTTGCGCTTCCGCCGCAGACAATGCAGAATCAGCGCGAGCAAAAATTTCCGTCGTTGGAGGAATGACCAAGCAATCCCAAGCAATATTGGCCAAGCGAAATGCGCGTAATCGCTTATTGCAAGCGGGCAATGCGAAACGTCTCAGCGGAGCGCGCAGAGGCGACCAGGCCTGTTTTGTAAATTTAACGACAGGCGGCGTGCCGGAGGAAGGACAGATGTACACGGAAAAGCACGAAGTTTCTTATGGCAAAAGGGCGAAGAGATGCCGGAATAATGAAACATAAAGCATTAGGGGAGTAAAACAAATCTGATGTGCTGAGAGGTATTTCGAACGGAATTATGCTGCCGGGGCTTACTTTCGGGAATGCGCTTCTGTGCTTAAGGGCAGATGTTCAGTCGAGATTAGAAGTAAATCAGAGAGATGTTGGTAGATTAGCACTAGGTGCCCACGGGGAAACCACAAAAGAGGCAGTACAGGGGGATATGGACTGGGCATCGTCCGAAGTCCGGTAAGCTCGGAGTAAAATTCTATATTAAGAATGCCTCAGCAAATTGGACGATAACTAGTGGGCAGCTAAGGTAATTAAATACCTATACAGAAAGAGCGTTGACTCACACTGGCGGAAAAGAACTAGGAAGCTAACCAGTAAGTATGGCAGACACGAGGACGGAGAAAGAAAGAGCAATAAACGACAGTTTAGAAACGCGGAAGATTGAGTAAATTCAATAGAAAAGAATCACAGCGTAGAACTATATCGATACTGGAAAAGGCAAATCAAGAAGGAAGCGTTTTATGATAACTCAAGAGGCAGTGCCCTAGTCTTTGAAGCTAGGTCAAGGTGTGTTAGAAAGTGCAGCTGCAAAAAGAAATTTAAAGAAGATGATGACACATGTGATGCGTTTGGTAAATGACTAGAAACAATAGAACACCTTATACTGAAATATGATGGTATCCATCCCGATGTCGATGCAGGCACAGTCACTATTCTTGAGGACCTAGGGTTCAGAGATAACTATGGCTATGTAAATAAATCTGTGGTGGAAATTAGCAAAAAGCGATTGGAAGACTGGTGGCTCAAAAGCAGAGAGGTCCGTCCTACCATGCGATGCGTCCTACCATGAAACCTATATAACTTACCTTCACTCCTGTCTTTCTTTCATTGTGAACAAGGCCCCCGTAAGCAGGGGCCGAAATGTCATCTTTTTTAACGATTGGTCGGCGCTTGAAGATTTTCCGCCATGAACATACCCGACCAGACGGGTTTCCGTCGAACCCTGGATTTCATCGTGCAACGCCTTGAAGGGCTCTGTCTTTGCGGTACCCGTGTGACAGGGATGTAAAACAGTTTTCATGAGTGCGCGGAAGGTGAAGGTAGTATTTCCTATTAAAGTACGCCAAGAGAGAAACTGTACGAAAAGAACATACAAGTTTGTGTACTAACAACTGAGTTTATTTCTTGTTCGTGCAGAATAAATTTTTGCGCGTAAGCCATGAATATATCCACACAGTTTGTGTAGCCATGCATAATACACAAAAAGAAATTGAGACGGACGCGATGGTAACTTTTTTTCCCTTATTTCCTTTCCGCTTATACACTGGACTCGTGGTAAGCCCTTGCGGATAGAGAGACTGATTACTGTATGAAATCGCTGCGCTTTGTTATCTCCAAAGCCTTTAATAACCCTCTTGTGATTTAATCTTCAGCCCTGCTTAAAGCGGTTCTTTACAAACTCCGGCGCTCACTTAAGCTTGCTGCAATGAACGCCCAGATGTCCAGAAACCCGATAAGTTATCGTGTACTGATGCTATCTTGTACCGGGGCTGGATTCTAGTGTGGTTGGCCTCCAGCGGACAGGCGCTAGTCACGTGAGACGAATGCAACCACGCGAGAATCTTTCCCCCGATTGTTATAGAGAATAGAGAAAGAATGTGGTTCAGGAAGCAAAGGAAATTAGCCTGACGCACGTAACTGTTTACCCAGCTCACCAGTATCACTGCAGCTTAGCCTGAGGTAGACACTAACTGAGCTAAAAAAGATAGGAAAGGGAAGAAGAGCTGGGCCAATCAGATTTGAATTCATCTAAGCATTCACTGCAGGGACCACAAATGAGCACCAAAGTTCTACAGAAGAAAAAACTGACGGTTTAAATAACGGTGAAGATAAAAAAAAATGGCGAGATATTAGAGGCCTTGAGATAAAAAAAAAAACTAGGCTATTCCTCTGCCAGAGCTCTGAGCGTCTCATCGATAAAGAAACTGGCATGCCACGGGGCCAGTGCATAGACTAAAATGAAATAAAAGAAAAAGGTTGTCTGTCGCATTTTACTTCTTTTCTGGGTGTGCGGGGGGGGGGGGGGGAGGGGTGCTCTGTGTGCCTCTAGAGATTTTCTGGGTGTCTGGTGCTTGGTGGCAGTAATATATTCTCCTCAAACAAGAAATAAAAACTCAATTCTTAGCGCGCCGACGTGAGTATCTCCTGGGTCTGATCTCATTTCAATGTTGGCTCATATCGAAGAAAACTTTTTTTTTTCATTTCATTTATTTCATTCATTTTACCCTCAGGGCTTTCGCATTAAAGAAGGGGTGGGGCAATGAAAAACAATACATAGATCAAAAAGAGTGCTAAATATGCGAACAATATCGAGAAATGCTAAGGACACAGGACCTAAACATTGAGAACAAAAGTACTGAAGTAAATAAAGAATTACAAAATGAAACCTTAATTATAATCTCTATATTGCTAAATAATATATCACAATTGGTCTGATTCTAACAGTGCGAGTAATCTGCTTTTGAAACGCGCCGGGTCGCTAATACAAGTGGCTGTGGGTGAAACATTACTCCAGTCACGACATGTTTTAGGGAGAACGCAATTAGAGCAGGTCACCGTGCTGCAGTGTGGAACAGCTACTTTTTGATTGTGGTCTACGCAAGGTGAGATGAAAGATGGTGCCTTTACACAGATGGCTTACAGGTAAGGATTGTTGTAGTAAATTTTATGGAAAAGGCAAATGCGTGAAAGTTTACGGCGAGTGGAGAGTAAGGGAAGTTTAAGATTAGATTTCATGTCTCTTACACTGGCGGTGCGATGACAGTTTCCAACGATGAAACGGACACGTCGATTCTGCACGGCCACTAGTTCTTTTAATAATGTGATGGTGCCGGGGTCCCTAAGCGAGCATGCGTACTCTAGCTGCGGACGAATGAGGTTGTTCCATCTCCTGTCGCCTCAGCTCTGTTTATTTACCTAATTTTCCCTAATTTACCTAGTTTTATTTTAATATTCGAGGACGGCAGCATCTTCAAGGCGGTACTGTCCCTATGGGAAGAGTACGGCTGCTCCGGCGCCGGCAAGCCTGAAGGGACCACGCCATTCAAAGGAGGCTGGCTCGGAAGAGGCGGCCATGGCTTCCCAGGCTATGGAGCGACCAGAACATGGACACGACCACCCGTCCAGCGAGACCTCATCGCTTAGTGGGGCTGAGTCAGCGATCGTGCACGGTGACGAGTCAGTGGCCGATATGGCTGACGTGGACAACGAGGGCTTCAAGTTGGTGAGTCATCGCAAGCAACGAACGGTAGGGATCCCGGTAGTGGTTGAGCCCACAGAAAAAGGGGTTGATTTAAGAGAGAAGAATCCCATCTACTTTTCGCGGCCATTCAATCAGTGCTGGGATCTGCTCCGATTCGAAGTCGGTTCACCATGCACGGGGCTCTTCAGCTGGATGTCTCGAAGGAAGAGCAGGTTGACAAGCTCCTGCAGAGCTCTCAGAATTTTGGCATCAAAGTTAACGTGCGGTTGCCCCATTCCTACATGAAGAACACCTGTGTTATTAAGAGTGTTCCAAAGTGGTATTCAGAACGCGACCCGAAAAAATTGATCTGGGATTCACAAAACACGCAGTTGCAGATTTCACTGAAGCTCCTCCACGGTGTTTTAAATGCCAACGGTTTGGGCTCGTGACCAAAGTTTGCACAAAGTATCGACGCTGTAAGCGGTGCGTAGGCGACCACGACTTTAAAACCTACAAGGCAGGTTTGGCTTGCGCCAATTGCGGTAGTGATCATCCAGCGAGTTTCGGAGGTTGTCCCTTCAGTGTGAGCGCTCTGCACCATCGGATATCCTTTATTGCTGGTCCAAAAACCCCACCGACTGAGATGCCTGTCCCAGGAATAGACGAGTTCCCAGTGTTGGAGTCTGATGTTGTTGCGTCACCCAACAATGTCCCTAAGAGACCTGAGTCCAGTAAGACGCCAAGGCCCAATGCGGGCGAGTCAGCTGTTCGACTTCCAGCAAAAAGTGTCCATGTTCCTGAGCGGCCGGATCACAGCCATACTCCACGGCAAGGGGGACCCTCATATGCACAAGTGACAAAAAAACCAGCTACAGCGGCCAAGAGTGTGTCCCCGTCGGCCTCTTTTGTCGATGTTGTCAGTGAGTGCGTTGCGCAAAATAAGGAGCTCAAAAATCAAGGTATGTCGAACCTTCTTCATGTTTGGTTTGGGGCTCTGCGTTCTCATGTTCCAGCGATGGCGCCTGGTAACCTGAAGAACTTCGTACAGCTTGTGCTTTCTTTTGAGTCCCTAAGTACCACCTTCGCAGCAAACTTCCTTGCGATCTAAAATGGATGGGGTTAAACCTCGTGGATCTCATATGCACCCAAAAGTGTTTTTTTTATATTACAGTGGAACTGCGCTGGGATTTTAAGTCGGTTAGCTGAACCAAAACTATTCTTGAACGAGAGTTGTGTTCCACTATTGGCCCTGTCAGAAGCTGGCCTGCCAAGCGGGAGATGTTTGACTGGATATGTCGCCCATAGAAACTGCAGCATAAAGTCATTTCCTGCAGGAAGTGCTGCGCTTTACATAAGAAGGGAAATTCCACGTGTCTCTTTAAGCATTGCCGATCTTTGCACGGATGACATGGAGGTACCGGCTGTGAGAATACAGCTCGGCTCTCGAACCCTTTCTATTGCATCCGTGTACGTGTCTCCGCGGAAGAAGGTAGCATTGGATTAGTTTCTACAGCAGCTCTGCGAGTGCTGTCCAGCTCCTAGAATCACATGCGGTGATTTCAACGCCCATCATGCCGTTTGGGGTGACAGGAGCACGGATTCCCGTGGAAGCAAACTCGTAGATGTTATGGACAGTTTGGACCTGTGTGTTTAAAAATGACGGAAGCCCCACTTTCTTCCGGCCTTCAGCCTCAGCGACAGCTATAGACCTGACACTGCATTCACTTGACGTCCGCGTGAGTTGGTAAACAGCGCCTGACCGCATGGGAAGTGATCACTATCCGATTTTTGTGTTTGCTGCCGACTATCGTATGCATGGTCCTAAAATTAGCAATGTGGTCAACTGGGACAATTACAAAAAGCACCTAGAGCGTGTTTCTGGTGATGTTGACAAAATTATTTCTAGAAAGCTAGCAGCAACAATGGCGGTCAAGTTACCTTATCATTTTTCGAGCCCAGATTTAAAACTAAGGAACCTTTGCGCAGCGAGAAGAAGGGCGGAGCGCCAACTCGTGCGGAAGAAGGACGACAGGCAACTGAAGACGACCTTCAATAGGCTGAATTCTGCTATTAGACGGCACACGAACAAGCTGTACAGGTCGCAATGGGCCTCATTCTGCGCTATTTTGACTGTGTTCTCACCGATGACGAGAATATGGCGAGGTATTGGCAGCCTTGCTAGAGAATCTCGCCCTTCGAAGCCTTTTGAAGCTCTTGCAATACGCAAGGAAAAACCAATTGCGTGCTTGGCAGATGAATTTGCAGACGCACTCGTACGCGCTGATTCTGGAATAGATATATATACACCACCTGCTTCCTCCAGGTCTATCATGGACGTCCCGTTCACGCTTAGTGAGCTTCAGACTGCGCTCAGTGGCCTGCGGCGCCGGTGTGCACCAGGTCCAGACGGCATCACCAATCAAATGCTGAATAATCTGCCCTTGCAGCTTAGAAACGAGCTCCTCAACATCATCAATCGAGTTTGGTCGAGGTCACAATTCCACATGTGAGCGCAAAGCGCAGCTCTCCTTTGGCAGCAACGCGTTCGCTTGTACTTAAACACTTGGAAACAGAGTATGCCTGCCATCTTCAAATTTTCACGGATGGTTCTGTGAACAAGGTCAAACAAGCTAGCGCAGCGGCTTTTTGCATTACTTCTTTGGTCTGTAATTGGTCTGTACGCTCTACTGCTGTCGTATCCTCCACAACGGCTGAAAGTGTTGCTATTGAGGCGGCTTTACGGAAGTTAGGGTCTAGTCCGGCTCAACCTGTTATCATCCTAACTGATTCAAAATCTGCCCTTCAGAGGTTAGAGCACGGACTCCCTACTGACGCCTTGTCTATAAGCTCTCTGCGCTTGGTGCAGAATCTGCACAGCAGAGGCTTTACTCTACATTTCCCAATCGGTGCCCCCTCACATAGCAGTCAACGGTAATGAGGTGGCAGACAATCTCGCCCATAAAGCTCTCTCAAGGATTCCATCAAAAAAAGTACCTCAAGACGGAAATGGTCTGCAGGAAAACGGTGCTCGATCACTTCAGTACCCTGGGGAGTGCGTCCCACAAGCCATGTGTGATCAAGGGACTGAGAAGATCTCAGGCGACCCTTCTAAATCGAATTCGCACGGCCTCTGCTCGCACTCCTGCATGGATGCATAAGACCGGCATAGCATCGTCTCCGCTCTGCTTTTTATGTGGTGTATCGAACATTATATTATGTACTGCCCAGAGTACAACCGGAAAGGCACGTGATGTTCGCTTCCTTCAAGAAAACAGGAACCCGTCACAGCACATTTCAGGACATTGTCTACCCGAGTGGAAACCAGACATGTAGAAGGGAGGCTGCACGCCTTCTTTTAACATTTCTGCAGGACACGGATCTTGTTTCTAAATGGTGACAGCAGGAACGGCCTATGGCCTCCTGTGATTTAATGTGCGCGTAGATGGTGTCTTCCGGAGTGGACTACGTTATACTGAGAGTGAATGTGTGTATTGATTGTGGCACTACATTGGCCTATGTTCTACTGCGACTGAATATGTGCATAGATGGTGACTTCTGGAGTGGACTGTGATGTGGACTGTGTGGATTGATTGAGTCCATAGATGGTGACGGCGGGAGAGAATGTGTGCTATTATAAGAGACTGCGCATAGCCGGGTAGATGCGACAGGCTTTAGGACATTGTTAATATAGAAGGGACGCTACAGTGGAGCAATTGCCGGCAGATAAAGCAAGGCTAACCCCACCTGTAGCATTCAACACCTCAACTCAACTCAACTCGGACGAATGAGTGTAGTGTATAGTAGCCTTTTCAATGAAGATGGAGAGGAAGAAAAATTTCTGCGGACGTACCCTAGCATGCGATTAGCCTTTGAAGTGATGAACTTGATATGAGCATTCCAATAAAGGTTATAACACACATTAACGCCAAGATACTTATAAGACGATATTGGATTCAGCTAAGTGTTATTAATATAGTCTGGGCTTGTTTGCTGGTGACGGGTTACACGCATGCATTTGCATTTAGATATGTTTAATTCCATTTTCCACGATTGGCACCATTCAAAAGTTTTATTTAAGTCTGTCTGTAGCTGAACAATATCATCAGTGTTGTTAATTACTCTGTAAATTGCACAGTCGTCAGCAAACAAGCACATGTTACAAGAAATCTTTAAAGATAACTCATTTACGTATATTAGAAATAACAACGGGCTAAGCACCGACCCCTGGGGCACACCTGAATGTACTAGCGCTGGTGATGAGTCGTGTTTATTGGCGAAGACGAACTGAGTATACGGTTACGAAGGAAGGCACAAATCCAGTCGAGTTCATTCGGATCAATGTTAAGTTGGCTCAGCTTTAAAATTAAAAGAGAATGACTGACTTTATCAAAGGCTTTTGAAAAATCTAAGAATATGCAATCTGTAATGAGTTCGGAGTCTGAAGAAACATGCAAGTCTTCAGTGAAAATCATTTACTGCGTTTCACACGAGAAGAATTTGCGAAATCCATGCTGTTTCGGAGTAAAGAACTGGTTGGTTTCTAGGAAACAAGATGACTGAATATGATGTGATCTAGAACTTTACATGGGACGGAAGTGAGATGGGATGGTAATGACGTGGATCTTGCGTTTCCCCTGATTTGTGCACGGTGATTACTTTTCCGGTGTGCCAGTCATTAGGAAGGGTGTGATGGTTTAAAGACTGCGAAAAGATACACTGTAGTATAATGGAAGAATATTCTACGGTATTTTTCAAGAATTTAGTACTGAGGCCATCGGCGCCACAAGAGGATGACATTTTAAGCTGATTAATAATGCAGCGAATTACTTCTGATGAGATTACAATGGAACCCATTGGTAAAAAGTGATATTCTATGAGTGAAGGTAGTGCGGAAGTGTCGTTGGGGCTAGAGAATGCTTTGATAAAAGTGCTATTGAGAAGCGATGCGCACAGCGGGTCAGTAACTGCATCGCCTTCCTGGGTAAATAGATATATGGTGGTATTTCGTTTGCCATCCACTGTGTTCAAAAACTGCTTCGGGTTATTGTTTAGCATTGCTGGGAGAGTCTGATTAAAGAAAGTACATTTGGTTGATTTCAATGCCTTTGAGTAAGCGACTGCAGAGGCTTTATACGCAGGCCACCTGACAGCAGAGTGTGTGAAGCGAGCTATACGAAAAAGCCTTTTTTTCTTATTGGAAAGCTGATTAAGATACATGTTGTACCAGGGCCATGCTGTAATCTATGACGCATATGAACCGCTTACGTGAGTGTGCTAGCGGTTGAGAGAGGTTGAAGTTGATTATCATGTGATCGCTTAACCCAGGCAAATGAGCGATAGAGGACACGATGTCTGGTGGTGATGTCAGGACGAGATCAAGCAGGCATGGCGCAGTGGGAGTAGCATGTGTGGGCAGGTCAATAAGTTGCGATAAACAGAAACCCGAACATATGCGAAGGAAGCTGTTCGAATTGGAACACGTAAAAACAAAGACTGGGATATCATGATTCCACTCAATGTCTGCGAAGTTGAAATCGCCCAGTAGAAAAATGATCACACCCGGAAATCTTAGATACATTGCATTGAGACAGTCGTGCAAATCTTCACAGAAACTTATGGGGCTCGACGGTTGTCGATAGGACACACCAGTAACAATTTTCTTAAAACGGAAAATTATACAGCACCAAACAATTTCTAAACTAGTCATTACAGCAACACGAAAGCATTCAATTTGTTCGTTGACAGCAAGTAAAACACCACCGCCTTGCCTTTCATATCTGTCACATCGAAATATCTTGTAATTCTTTTTACAAACAAGTAGTTCACTGTCTGACATCTTATCAGACAACCACGTCTCTGATAACGCAATGATATCAGCACTGCAGTGATTTTTCAAAGCGCTCAAGTAATCTATTTTCGCCAAATACTTCGTATATTGGTAACAACCTCACTCAGACCGATGTTCTCAATGGCAGTACCACCACCCCTGGCGAGTCCCTACGTTCCAGTACCGCATGGTAGAGTACGACCCGAGCGAAGGGAGCGCGGAGACTCAATGTTATCGTTGTTTAGAGCAGGTCTAATTTCAAACACTTGGTCAGTTTCCGCATTATAACCATAGCATTTGCCATTCGCAATTAGTTTGTTGTGTCTTAAATTAACTTTTAAATCAAACTCCTTCGCATAGTCAATTCGCGGCTTTCTCGCCTTACGTGTCGCCGCAGAAAAATCATCCCTCATAGATACTTCTTGTTCCTTCAACAACGATCGCTTTGAGTGCACTTGCACCTTGGTTTTATGTGCGGCGAATTTTACTATCACGGGCCTGGTTTTGTTCTCGTCGAATCTTGCAGTTCTGTGCGCACGTGCCATGCAGTCACTCGTTAAGGAGAGTTCTAATATTTCGGCGATAAGGTTAAGAAATTTTTCTTCGCATTGCTCGTTAGTCTCAGTAGAACTATCATCAAACAAATAAAATACAAGGTTGTCACGCCGTGAGAGGTCCTCGCTATCATCTAAACGAGCACGCAAAGCATGTGTTTTCTTTTGTACAAGTTCGAGTGTTTTGCGTGTATTGCAAAGGCCCCGTCGCAAGTTTTCAAAACCAGTCGTTACGTTTTCTACAGCTTCTAGACGCTTTTAATGACAGCAATATCGCGTGTTGCCGCCTGTTGGTCTCGCTTCAACTCGGATAAGTCGTTAGACATCGTAGCCTTGGATGCTTCTATGCGAATGAACCTTCGACGTATGTCATTCAGATTTTGGAAATATCAGGGAGCGACGCATTTCCCGGACCAGGGATGCTCTCTACAGCGCCACATATCAACAAAAGAAAAACGCTGAAGAGCTGCAGCACTGCTTCTGGGTGTGTAAGCGCAACCAACTTCCTCATGAATGTTACAGTACAACATTCATGAGGGAGATGACTCACCTGCACAAAGAACAGAGACCAGCGGGAGGCCATTGGTGCTGCGGTGCCTCCACGCCCACTGCTGTATTGCGTGGGGTAGATTTTACTTAGTGCACATAACGTGGGTGTGTCAGAAAAACAAGGATCTAGCTGCAATAAACAAAAAACCGAGTGCGGAACAGTGGCAGGGGATGCTCTCCAACGAGGACCCGGCCGTCCAGCGCGGATTGGCACGGAGAGCCTACCTGGCGGCATACCTCAGTGTAGCCCAGGACCAGGGGCCCCAACCCTGTTAAGACGGGCTGCAATAACTCATCGGAAGATGAAGAAAACAGCCCGCGACCGCTAATAACATATTTAATATCAAATATAAATAAAGTTTTCCTCCTCCTCCTCCTCCTCCACGCCCACTGACAACGGTGCTCGAGATGCTCGCTTTTCTTGCCGACCACAGCGCCGGACTCGTCGTTGTCGATGCCCCTCCGGGTGCTTTGTTTGGAGCAAGGTTCCCAGCGCCACCACTTCATTCAAACAGACAGTGTGCCCTCCATTCAAGAAAGAAGACGCAACTGGATAACGAAGAAGTGAAGGCTAGCGCATCAAGACTGTTGAACAGATCCAGGAACACGTCTGCGACGAAGATCCCGTATGCCGGAGTCGATGCAGGGCCGTACTGGTTGGGATTCAGGAAGGCGCAGAGAAATTGCACAAGGAACAAAGAGCAGCGGGAGGCCATAGCTACTACGGTGCTTCTACGCCAACTCCAACCAACCCAACCCACAGCACGTGTTAAGAAGAGTCAAGTGGTGACTCGTGTGGCACGGCATTTCTAAGCGCAGCTTGGACACTTTCCTCGACACGTCACTTTCTTTACTCTCTCTCTAAGCCCGTCCTTCCCTCTCCTGTCAGAGTGCCTCTCTTGCCGCCTACAAAAGGGATTCTACGCCTGTCACATCAGCAGGTCGTTCACTGAAGTCTCCTTGTTCCTTGCGTGCCTTCTCTTTTAGGATTCGCCAGGATTGCAAAGTGCACTAGTGCTTTCCGTTGTGCTGCCCGACTGTGGTCGCGGAGGCATTGGTCCTGTTTTTCAGGAATTTTCCTCTGTCGTGTGCTCCGAGGAAATCTTCGTTCCCACAAACACTTCATCATGCTGCCGCCTTCCGACATCTGGAGGCATATTGATTCCTTACCATTTCTAGCATGGGAGACCATATTGTCATTTCTGGACGCGGGGTCCCTGGCAGCACTCGCCGAAGCTTTTCCCAACCTCGAGTGTTTCATCTTCCATGAGTATGTTGTGCGAAAGCTCAGATTTGCGCATGACGCCGATGAGCGAACCACAAAGGTCTTTCATGAAGCAAACGTTTTCATCCATGTGAAAAAACTGGACTTCAACAATTGCATTGGCCTTTCGTCCAAAGCCCTGCTAGGCTGCGTGTCTAGCTGCAGTCAATTGCAAGAACTATACTGTGTCAACTGCGTCGTTCGACCTTCCGTGCTCTTCAGATTGCTAGCTGTCAAGCTGACCAAACTTCGAAAGCTTGAATGGTCGCTTCACGATGGCTCGTACTACGACCCGTGGTCGGTCCCCTACATTCAGTCGCCAAACGGACAGCTTCAACTAGAAAGCATGTACATGGAGCTGGCAGCAACGCGAGAGAATGCTCGCACTTTAGCGCATTTCCTGCTGCAGTGCGGGCTGCTGCAAAACCTGCATATCCACTCTGTTCAGAGAGGAGGTTCAAGCTTTCAGATCGCCGTACTGTGCACGTTCTTCAGTCATCTCCTGCCGTGCTTGAAAACATTCAAGTTCACCCGCGAACGGATCTGGGCTCCCCAAGATCTACAATGGCCTAGGCGGCGAAGTCCGAACAATATTCATGCTGAAGACGTCATCTTCGGCAACATGAGCTATCAGCTGGCACCGGCCCGTTCACGCAATCTGGTCAAATTCGAGGACGGCCCGAAGAACGAGCAGCTAAGGGGTGCTGAGCAAGCAGTCTTGGTTATGCAAGGCAACGAACACACAGACCATCGCCGACTTCCCGAAGCTGTCTCGAAGCCGGGGCTCTGGAGTCAAGTCTCGTCCCTGTGCCTTGTCCTGACAGCACCGCGTGGTCAGGAGCCGTTCAGAACTTTGACCGCCTGTAGGTGCCACATCGAAGCAACTAAGCTGTTCTTCAATACGTGCGTGTCCAATATCATCGAACTAAACATGGCTTCGTTTCACTTCCACCGCCACACGAATGGATGCCAGATCGTGGCCTCCGCGCTGCCTCATCTACGGGCACTGGCGCTCCCACCCTGTGGCGTCAACCAGGACGACTCCCTCACGTTGTTGGCCCGGGGATGCAGACACCTCGAGGAGCTAGATGTCCGTGCGGAGCGTGATTCGAATCGCGTTTGCCAGTGCGCATTCTGCAGGGTACCTCTCCGCTTCAGCGAAGCGGACTTCAAGGAGCTGCACGGGACGACCAAACTTCGCCGGCTGAGTTTGGATGATACGGCCAAGATGTCATCGGTAGCTTTCCTGAAAGAGTGTCGCGTCATCGAGCTGCGATTCAGCCTTCACAGCCTCGAGCAGGAGGTGACGCACGCTGCCGGCTTCCCTTCTAGCCTGAGTCGGCTGCTGCGATCCAACCCGAGGCTCACGCAGCTGACTATCGAGGCCCGCGACACCCCTCTAAGGCAGAACGAGTTCGCCGAGGGCCTCGCAACCGTTTCCACTCTGCGACATATGTGCGTCCTCACGGAGATTATCACCACCGAGCACCAGGTCACCTCCTTTTTCATGTAAGTTATTTATTTCCTTGTGCCCAGTGATGGCACCTCACCTCAATCACAAGTGGCTTATATTCGCATCCACTTACACTCGCCCCTCCCCCCCCCCCCCCCCCCCACATTCACAAACTCATATTCACTCTCAAAGCATTTTGTTTGTGTCTGTCTGCCTACGGGTCCTTCTGAGTTCTCTTTTTTTCTGGCGTCTTATCTTCTAGTGGCCTTTGCTCCGTTTCCTTCCCATAGCGTAGCTTGACTGGTGTGCATACCCCTCACAGATTCAATGATGAGCTCTCCGGATCTTTGTCTGGTCAATTTTCAGTTTCACGGGCAGCTTCCATGGCCCGAACCGATGTTACTCACTTGTGTTCCCACGTTTGCTGATAGTGCGAGCGAAAATGCTGAGTTTTGCTATTCTCAATGTGGGTGTTCATGGTGCGTGGGTGTGCATAGATTAAAGGACGCTGCTAAATCGCTACTGCTCGCGAAGGTTTTGCATTTAAATACCAATCATGACATTGACAATGAAGCGCCCGCCAGTCTCCATCAACACATTCGACGCGCGTGGCGAGTACGAATTTTTTGGGGAATGTGTCAAATGGAGTGTTTTTGAAAAGATCGAGTGTGTGCCTGTACGGAAAAGGAAATGACTTTGCTTGGTTTTTTTTTCTTGTAGCGCCGCTAGTCGCAAGCACATATGGCGCCTGCGAACCCGATTGAGTGTTCTCGCTTGAGGCAGGGTGGGTGAGGGAGCCACGCGCCCTGCAGTCCATCGCATCTTTAGTCCAGAAAACGTCATTCGCGGAAAAACACTGGCGCAGCAATCAAACATTTTGCAGAGGATTTCCTGAAAAACAATTGGCGATGAGGCTAGGCGCATGCGCAGGACGTCAGTGAAAAAAAAAGGCTTATTACAGCAGCTGGTCCAGGCGATTCCTCGGGGCCTTCAAATACAAGCGGGGAAATAATTACTGAAACAGGAGCGCGTAAACAAGTGATTCCGCTCTCAATATTAAAGAAAAATAAGAGAAAAAGACATTTAACGTGCCCATTTCACTCGCCCACTGCCGCGGTTTGCCGCTCCCAATCGAGCGAGGTCTTGCCCACATGCAGCGGAAGCTTGCATGCAGTGGCGCTCTCTCGCAAGGATAGCCTCAGCAGTCTTTCCGCGTACATGTCCTCGACAGGGGAGGGGTGACTGCAAGATATGACATTTCAGAGTAACCCCCCCCCCCCCCCCTTTCCGCGCTGGCACTTCCTCAGTGCGTTGTTCTTTTCTCTATATTTTTGGGAGAGGTCCCTCTGCCGTTTTTTTTTTCTTCGCGGTCTTTTTTGTATGGGCACTTCATAAAGCCAAACGAAAAATGCCGCACCTAGATTGATTGTATTTTTCAAGCACTTGCATTGCTATTCTTTTTTATTTTTCCGATGAGAACAATTCTTAGAGACATTATAAGTTGTATCTATTTTTTTTTCAGTGTAAAAGATGCAAACTTGGATTAAGAAAGATGCACCAAATTTGTTTGCTTTCCTCCTCACATCAACTGCCAGCAAAAACCGCCCCCCTATCAACACTACTGGCAAAGAACAGTATTCTGGAGCAGATTACAATAATACAAATTACCATTTCGGTGATCTCCTTGGGTGGGCGAAGGAAGATATTGCCGGGTCCGGGCTCTGTGCAATCGAACAATTACGGCCATGCAGGGCAGCTCCCCTATGCACACACACCCGGACACTGAAAACCCTAAGCGTGCACGGCAGGTCTCGCTAATTGGTGCTGATAAGCGGACAGCCCTTGTCTCAAAAACAAGCTTCGGAATTCTGCTAATATGAACTCGAGCTGTCTATGAGGCGGGACAAGACACACCCATCACACCAGCAGTGTCAGAGCGAAATTCGATCAAAAAGGCCCGACAAAACCCGTCGCGGCGCATTGCACCCGTGAAATGCCTGCGCCCATGCCAACGTTATACTATAGTTAGGCGAGAGGAAACAAAAAGCTGCCGGTTCTGCGCCAGCGGAATCCTGTGCTGCGGCCGTCCGAAGACACCTGCATGTTGCCTCGCCCTCGAGCGCCCTCGGAATTAAATATTTGAATTCCTCACCCGTCAAGAACATAAAAAAAGAACTATGCGTACTCCGTCGTCCCAAAACACATTAGGTAAACTTCGCTTCCGCATCCACTCGCCGGTCATATCCGCTTGAGGTTAAGCCTTATTTCTTTCATGGACAAAAGAGGAAACTCTGACGAAAGGCGCTAAGGCGTGACGAGGTCACAGTTCTGCATAACAGTGTACAGCAGTGCTCTGCGCGTAAAATGAAATTGAACACAGTGTTATGGGAAACCAATTAATTACAGAAAAGGGTAGTGTCACACCAAAAAAATCTAATGCGCACACAGACAGCAAACCATGCACTCGAAGCAGCTTATAAACATTTCATGAAATCACGAAAAAAAGAACTCGTGCACTTAACCTTACGTGTCAGATACATCCGTCACAGAAAAATAAATGTAGTTAATTCATTTCAGCATTGATTAATTGCTTTATAATGTGTTTTTATTCTTGAAGTTAGAGTGAGCAAACTTGATATTAAAATTGGTTGACAGAGAACAACTGGAAGCTGGTAACTTAGCTTTTCCTTTCCATAATTAGTCTTTGTTTTAGTGACTATGTTTTTATTTTGTCTGGGATTATTCGATAAGAGGACTGTTAGGAACGATTGGATAAAAATGATTTCCTACTGATATGCTGTAACCAACAAAATGTGTATACCAGTAATATGCGCTGTCGGGCTAGTCGGTCCATTCTCAGAGTTCTTTTTAACGCACACAAAGGCGACAGAGTGAAGGACTAGGAAGGCAGGACAGGGCACTGTCCTGTCTTCCTCCTCCTTGGCTGTGCCCCCTTTGTGTACGCTACAAAGAAGTCCGTGAACGGTGCATACCCGGTTCGCTTTACGTGGATGATGTTTTTTATTACTGTGGTTATGTCGGCAAGTTTCCTTCCTGCCATGGTAACCCGGAATCGGTCGGAGTGCCTTTTTTGTTTGTAAAACTAACAACTTCTGCTAATTATTCAACGTTGTGCCGCCCTTGACCAGGACCCAATAAGATTACCCGGACAGCGAAAAGAGCTGAGCGTGAAAAGAAGACACAACCAAGGCTCTGACTAACTGTTTTTATTGAGGCGGTGCTGCACCAACTCTCCAAAGCTTCCACTTTGTTCGCACTGTAAGATAATGTAGAAAAATAGGGCGTAATACAAATACAATTTTAACGAAACGGGGAAAATATCTGTGAATTTCAATTATGCATACCATGGCAAATATCCTTTGGACAAATTATTTAGGGCAATCCCCCAAGGTGGAGTAAATTGCTTGCCGTTTATGAAGCTTGCCGTAAGCTTGCCGTCCCAGTTAGCTCAGTTATTAGAGCGACTGTTCCGGTGCAGCTGTGGTCCCGGACCAAGACAAATTTTTCTTTACCTACAAAGTTTCTGGGAAAGCTGTTCTGAGGAAGCTGTATAGCTTTCCTTTTTCGCCGTATGGCTGCGCTCGGGTGGGTGTAAATGTACTTTGAACCAGCAACAGACAGCAAGCAATTTCTGAATTGTTACCTATTGCAGTTTTGTTTTTGGTATACTTGAGCTTAAACGTGCAATGAACTGGAGCACTAAATGGTCTCCATATAATATAATTTTTTTTTTTCAAATTTAAACTAAATTTGTTTGCTTGCATTCAAGCGTATAACTTTACTATATTAACATTCACAATAGTCTCAATAGTCGGATACAGCCCAAGAACAAAGCGGCGAATGTCCCTCAAATGGGGCCATCCAGCCAATAGCGACGGCCTATTCGCCCCGTCGTCGCTTTGACCGATCCCCTTGGACCTGCTGCCGTAAAACCACAGGGCGTGCCAGATGAAAGAGGGGATAGCCAAAACTTAAACCACGGGATCATCAAAATCTGACGACGCCAATATCTGGATGACCTCCTTTGAGTGCCATTTGCCTATTCGTTCTTGAGTTTTATCCGACTACAGGTCTGCAAATATTCGAGAAAGCATTCGTGTGATCAGCATACATGGTCAGATCTGTAACATGTTACTCAAATAATTCTCAGCTGGTTCAATGCCATTTCACGTGTTTCGAGAATGTTCAGCACGAGCAAAAGAATTTTCGTGCTACTCAAAGTCGATAATATTTGAACGTCTAATTACAGACCACGAGTGCTTCCCTTGATTCGATGTTATCAGTAACATTATCTTATAAGTATCTGCTAATAAGACATGCTCGGACGATTGATCTTGCAAAACCATACACAGAGGTGTTAATGACATTATAAACGCTAAAAAAACTTTCCCGAACTCCTGTTAACATTTTGCTCGAACAGCTTGTAAAACACATATAATACGCGTCGTCAAGCAGGTAATTGGTGGCTTCACTTCTATTGCCTCCTTTATATACGGGGCAGACACGAGCTGCTTTTCAGTTCATCCGGAAGCACACCATTTCTGAACATCAGATCAGGAAACGCACCACTCTTCAACAGCACAATAACTCGTTACCCGTACCCACTCAACACACGTCCTCCACTCCCTCACGTATCATTCACGTCTGTCAGTGTGAGAGTGAGGCGAAATGAGTATAAATGAGTGAGTCGACTTATGCCTATCATAAACCTCTTTCTTTATTTTCCTCGTTCTCCTGTGCAGCGTAGCATGTCAGAAATTTCTAATTTATCTACCTGCATTTTTTTCTTCTCAGGTTCATGCAGGCCGAACTGCCGCTCCTGGAGGTGCTTCACGCGCACTACATCGATGTGCAGTGGGCAATGCAGCACGTCACGTGGCTTCGCAAGAGACATCCTGTCGTCACTACTCGACTGGACAAAGGGGAGCAGCGTCGCCTAGGACGCGGCGTTTATTTCGTCAACCGGCCCTGCTTCGGCTGCTACCGGAGGACTTTCATCGGTCTAACGAAGCCACGCAACCGTGTCTGAAATCCCGTCAAGAGCACAGTTTGTAAACGTGTAACGCCTATGGCCAACGAACCCGGTTTCGACTTGTCAGGATAATCGTGTTTCCATCGTGTACAAGCCTCACGTTTCTCGAGATCGCAACAATAAATGCACTTTTTAGTCTTTCTTAAATCGAGGGTTAAGCCCGCTCATCATCGCTCGTCTTCTCTTTGAGTAGCCTACATTTGCTAGTGCAAGACATACACTGTGTTCTGCCCTGGACCGCCTCGATCCTCGCCCATTAGCAGAGCAAAAGATCCTCGGTCCGTGGCCACAGCAATCGACTGCCCTCAAGGCATGCAAGGCACTCTTTGCCTACCTGCGAGCGACTAGATTGAGTGACAAATTGTGACAGCGTTGTGCGTGTGTGTGTGTGTGTTATGCCTTTTTCCCCTTCTCTCTTCCTCCTTTTAGTCCCCTAATCCCTCTTCCCCAGTGCAGGGTAGCCAACCGGAACCCCTTTCTGGTTAACATCCCTGCCTTTTCCTCCTCCTCTTTATCTATCTATGTATCTAGTCTTTTTTACACTCCTAACTCCTGTAGGCCGCCCGGCCAGAGCGCGCTTATCAAACGACGCATGGAAGACACATATCAGGGACATGCGCAGAAGCGACTGAAGGGGGCGTAACCCTCGATTTAAGAAGCGCGCGTAACGGTATGCACGGAGCCACTCGCGCGGAGAGGGCGATTCATGGCGGGAGCGCTGGCTGAGGTGCTCCGTATGTGAGTGTTTGCCCGGGCCTTCGGGGCCAATTTCTTTATGCCTTCCCGGACTGGTAGCCGTTGCCTTGCATACGCAGCTGTTTTGTTACACTCGCGCAGACACGAGCGTAATATCGATTCCTTCTTCAATTGCGGTCCTACGGAAATGAATACAGGCTTATTTCGCTGTGAACGGCCGTGTTCGTGCACCGTGGCACACTGCACATGCGATTTCTCATGTATTTTCTGTTCACTGCTAGAAAAAAAGCAGGAAACACGAATACCAGCGAGCAATGGGGAACCTGCGCTGCCAAGGTGGTACTGCAATTGTTCCATTCGGTGACTCAAAACTGCTTTTGTCAGCCGCTTTGGCCGCTGCAAACGCACGAACACATTCTGCGCGATTAGATACCGCGTTTGGCTGACAGCATTCGTTGCCTAGCTTCTCTCGGCGTAGCCCAGATAGCTGACGCACGGCACGTGCGCCTTCGACAGAGCGCGGAGGCTCACGCCAATAAGCGCCTGAAGGCGTCGCGGAAAAGTTCTAAGAGTATCAGAGGATTAGGCAAGGATGTGCTCTGTCTCCTTTGTTTTTCATGTTGTACCTGCAAAGGTTGGAGACCAAGCTAGAGAGTAGCGGACTAGGCTTCAACCTTTCTTTTTTCAAGCAAGAAGAATGGATTACACATTCATTACCGGGTCTAATGTACGCCGATGATATAGTGCTAATGGCGGACAACAAGGAAGATTTACAGAAGTTGATGGACATAAGTGGTACAGAGGGAGATAGATTAGGTTTCAAGTTTAGTAGGGAAAAATCTGCAGTCATGATGTTTAATGATGAGGTCGGTGAGCATAGAATCCAGGAGTTCACGCAAGAAGTAGTGGATGAGTACAAGTGTCTTGGGGTGTGGATAAATAACGGTGCTGAGTATCTGACAGAGCATGAAAAATATGTAATGAATAAAGCTAGTAGGAATGCAGCTGTCATGAAAAAATAGGGCACTGTGGAATTACAATAGGTATGAAGAGGTAAGAGGGATCTGGAAAGGGGTGATGGTCCCTAGCCTGACTTTCGGTAATGTGGTCCTGTGCATGAGACCATATGTTCAAGCAAGGTCAGAAATTAAACAACGTGGCGTAGGGAGGCTAGCTTTGGGAGCACTTGGCAACAGACCAAATCACGGGGTACAAGGTGATATGAGATGGGCGTCATTCGAAAGCAGAGAAGCCAGCAGTAAGATAGCATTCGAGGAGCGATTGAGAAAGATGGAGGAAAAGCGGTGGGCTAGGAAAGTTTTCAGATATCTGTATATAAAGAATGTTGGCACGAAATGGAGAGAGCGAACTAGAAAATTGACAAGCAAATATATGGACAGCAGTAAGGGGGCAAATCAGCAATTATCGGTTAAGAAAAAGGTTAAAGAAACCGAGAGAGCTTTGTGGAAAACAGGGATGCTGACGAAATCGGCACTGGAAACATACCGGACCTTTAAACAGGAAATTGTCAAAGAAAATGTCTATGATATTTGTAGCGGAACTTCTTTGTTGTTTGAGGCCAGGACTGGAGTTTTGCGGATTAAGACGTATAGAGTCAGGTACCAGGAGATAGACACTTTGTGCATTGCGTGCGAAGAGGAGGAGGACACGGCTGAACACTTGATACTTTTCTGTAAAGGGCTTTACCCTACAGTGGAAGGCAGCGGGGCTGACTTACCCAAGGCATTGGGGTTTAGGGATATTGAAGGGAAAGTGGATTTTAAGAGGTTAGAAGTAACCAAGCGAAGGTTATCTGATTGGTGGCTAAAAGCAAGACAGGAGTAAAATTTCACAAGACATGGCTAGGTGGCTTGAGCCACCACCCGATGTAAAGGGTTCAGCCGTATCCATCCATCCATCCATGTTTCCCGCGGGGTTTTTCCCCTTCGATAATTGGGCGGAGCTTTAGTAAGCCAGTTCTCGCCCAATTTGAACCAATAGCAAAGCAATTGCATCGTATGTACTAGTGGGCGGAGCCCAGGGCTCGCCAGTCCGAGCCCAGTGGACCCCGCACCTCCTGGAACGTGCAGGGCGCGTGACTCCGTGTACGCAGCTCGCTGCACGCGCATTCGACTGATTGCCACGCATCGGAATTGCCGTCTCCGTTGACAGCAAGGGAATGTCTTCCGCGGGACAAGGTTGACTGGGCGCCAGAGCCGAAAGGATTAGAGCCGTAGCTCACCCTAAGCGCGGGCGTCACGCCTCGACGTACATTCCTCGATTTCTTCCGGGCATGACTGCTCCTGGTAACAGGTGCGGGGGGGTCCCATCGGCCCTGTGGGCTTCCACTTAACAGACGCGATGGTAACTTTTTTTCTCTTATTTCCTTTCCGTTTATGCACTGGACTCGTGGTAAGCCCTTGCGGATAGGGAGACTGATGACTCAATGAAATCGCTGCGCTATGTTATCTCCAAAGCCTTTAATATCCCTCCTGTGATTTAATCTTCAGCCCTGCTTAAAGCGGGTCTTTACAAACTCCGGCGCGCACTTAATCTTGCTGCAATGAACGCCCAGATGTCCAGAAACCCGATAAGTTATCGTGTACTGATGCTATCTTGTACCGGGGCTGTATTCTAGTGTGGTTGGCCTCCAGCGGACAGGCGCTAATCACGTGAGCCGAATGCAACCACGCGAGAATCTTTCCCCCGATTGTTGTTTACAAGAGAGAAAGAATGTGGTTCAGGAAGCAAAGGAAATTAGCCTGACGCACGTAACTGTTTACCGAGCTCACCAGTATCACTGCAGCTGAGCCTGAGGTAGACACTTAACTGAGGTAAAAAAAGATAAGAAAGGCAAGAAGAGCTGGCCCAATCAGATTTGAATTAATCTGAGCATTCACTGCAGGGAGCACAAATGAGCACCAAATTTCAACAAAAGAAACAATTGACGGTTTAGATAACAGTGAAGATTAAAAAAAATGGCGAGAAATTAGAGGCCTTGAGATAAAAAAAAAAACTCAGCTATTCCTCTGCCAGAGCTCTGAGCGTCTCATCGATAAAGAAGCTGGCATGCCACGGGGCCAGTGCATAGACTAAAATGAAATCAAAAGAAAAATATTGTCTATCGCATTTTACTTCTTTTTGGCGGGTGTTTGCGGGGGGGGGGGGGTGCTCTGTGTGCCTTTAGAGATTTTCTCGGTGTCTGGGGCTTGGCAGCAGTAATATATTCTCCTCAAACAAGAAATAAAAAATCAATTGTGAGCCCACCGACATGAGTATCTCGTGCGTTTCTTCTTATTTCCCTGTTGGCTCGTATCGTAAAAATGTTAAACTTGTCCCACAGCACGTGTTAAGAAGAGTCAAGTGGTTACTCACATAGTACGACATCTTGAAGCGCAGCTTTGGACACTTTCCTCGAAATGCCGCTTTTTTTTCTCTCTCTCTCTAAGCCCTTCCTTCCCTCTCCTGTCAGAGTGCATTTCGTACCGCCCACAAAAGGGATTCTACGCCTGTCACATCAGCATGTCGTTCACTGAAGTCTCCTTGTTCCTTGCGTGCCTTCTCTTTTGGGTTCGCCAGGATTGCAAAGTGCATTAGTGGTTTCCTGTTGTGCTGCCGCGACTGTGGTCGCGGAGGCATTGGTCCTGTTTTTCAAGAATTTGCCTCTGTCGTGTGCTCCGAGGAATTATTCCTTCCCACAAACTCTTCACCATGCTGCCGCCTTCCAACATCTGGAGGTATCTTGATTCCTTACCATTTCTAGCATGGGAGACCATATTGTCATTTCTGGATGCGGGGTCCCTGGCAGCACTCACCGAAGCTTTCCCCAGCCTCGAGTGTTTCGTCTTCCATGAGTATGTTGTGCGAAAGCTCAGATTTCCGCATGACGCCGACGAGGGCACCATAGAGGTCTTTCATGCAGCAAACGTTTTGATCCATGTGAAAAAACTGGACTTCAACAATTGCATTGGCCTTTCGTCCGCAGCGCTGCTAGGCTGCGTGTCTAGCTGCAATCAATTGCAAGAACTGTGTTGTGTCAATTGTGTCATTCAACCCTCCGAGCTATTCGCGTTGCTAGCTGTCAAGTTGACCAAACTTCGAAAGCTTGAATGGTCGCTGCATGATGGCTGGTATTACGACCCGTGGCCGGTCCCCTACATCCTGTCGCCAAACGTACAGCTCCAACTAGAAAGCATGTACATGGAGCTGGTAGCAACGCGAGAGAATACTTGCACTTTAGAGATAATCCTGCTGCAGTGTGGGCTGCTGCGAAACCTGCATATCCACTCCGTTCAGAAAGAAGGTTCAGGCAATGAGCTCGCCGAATGGTGCACGCGCTTCAGTCGTCTACTGCCGAACTTGAAAACATTCAAATGTACCTGCGAACGGATCCTGGCTCCCCAAGCAATACAATGGCCTAGTCGACGAGGTCCGAACCCTATTCATGCTGAAGACGTCATGATCGGCAACAGGAGCTATCAGCTGAAGCCGGCGTGTTCACGCAATCTGGTCACATTCGAGGACGGACCGCAGAACGAGCAGCTAAGGGGTGTTGAGCAAGCAGTCTCGGTTATGCAAGGCAACGAACACACAGACCATCGCCGACTTCCCGAAGCCGTATCGAAGCCGGGGCTCTGGAGCCAAGTCTCATCCCTGTGCCTTGTCCTGACAGCACAGCGTGGTCAGGAGCCGTTCGGAACTTTGACCGCCTGTAGGTGCCACATCGAAGCAACTAAGCTGTTCTTCAATACGTGCGTGTCCAATATCATAGAATTAAACATGGCGTCGTTTCACTTCGACTGCAACAACACGAATGGGTCCGAGATCGTGGCCTCCGCGCTGCCTCATCTACGGGCACTGGCGCTCGCACCCTGCGGCGTCAACCGGGACGACTCCCTCACGTTGCTGGCCCGGGGTTGCAGACACATCGAGGAGCTAGATGTCCGTGCGGAGCGTGATTCCAATCGCGGTTGCGAGTGCGAATTCTGCAGGGTACCTCTCCGCTTCAGCGAAGCGGACTTCAAGGAGCTGCACGGGACGACCAAACTTCGCCGGCTGAGTTTGGATGATACGGCCAAGATGTCATCGGTGGCTTTCCTCAAAGAGTGTCGCGTCATCGAGCTGCGATTCAGCCTTCACAGCCTCGAGCAGGAGGTGACGGACGCTGCCGGCTTTCCTTCTAGCCTGAGTCGGCTGCTGCGATCCAACCCGAGGCTCACGCAGCTGTCAATCGAGGCCCGCGAGACCCCTCTAAGGCAGAACGAGTTCGCCGAGGGCCTGGCAACCATTTCCACTCTGCGACATCTGTGCGTCCTCACGGAGCCTATCACCCCCGAGGACCATGTCACCTCCTTTTTCACGTAAGTTTACTTCCTTTTGTACAGTAATGGTAGCTCGGCTCAATCACAAGTGGCTTATATTCACATCCACTTCCGCTCGCACCCCCCCCCCCCCCCATTTTCACACTCATATTCACTCTCAAAGCGTTTTGTTCGTGCCTGTCTGCTTACGGGTCCTTCTGAGTTCTCTTTTTTTCTGGCGGCTTATGCTCTAGTGGCGTTTTTTTTTTCGTTATCTTCCCATAGCGTAGCTTTACTGGTGTGCATACCCCGCGCAGATTCAATGATGAGCCCTCCGTATCTTTATTTGGTCAATTTTCAGTTTCACGGGTACCTTCCATGGCCCGAACCCATGTTACTCACGTGTGTTCCCACGTTTGCTGATAGCGCGAGCGAAGACGCTGAGTTTTGCTATTCTCAATGGGGGTGATCATTGTGCGTGGGTGTGCATAGATTAAAGGGCGCTGCTAAATCGCTACTGCTCACGACGGTTTTGCATCTAAGTACTAATCATGAGTTTACCTTGACAATGATGTGCCCGCCAGTCTCTATGAACACAATCGACGCTCGTGGCGAGTACGAATATTTTTGGGGATGTTGTAAATGGAGTGTTTGTACCTGTAAGCAAAAGGAAATCACTAAAATTGGATTTTTTCTTGTAGCGCCGCTAGTCGCAAGCGCATATGGTGCCTGAGAACCCGATTGAGTGTTCTCGCTTGAGGCAGAGTGGGTGCGGGAGCCACGCGCCCTGCAGTCCATCGCATCTTTAGTGGAGACAACGTCATTCGCGGAAAACCATTAGCGCAGTAATCTTATTATACATCATAATATACATTTTGCAGAGCATGCCCTGCAAAACCGATGGCGATGAGGCTACGCGCATGCGCTGGACGTTAGTGGAAAAGAAGCTCATCCCAGAATCTGGTTCAGGTGACTCCTCGTGCTCTTTAGATACAAGTGCGGAAATAATTACTGAGACAGGAGCGTGTAAACAAGTAATTCCGCTGGAAATATTAAAGAAAAATCGGAGAAAAAGACATTTCACGTGCCCATTTCACTCGCCCACTGCCGCGGTTTCGCGCTACCAATCGAGCGAGGACTTGCCCACATGCAGTGGCGCTCTTGCTAGGACATCCTCAGCAGTCTTTCGGCGTACTTGTCGTCGACAGGGGAGGTGCGAATGCAAGAGGTGAGGTTTCAGAGTAACAATACCTCCCCCCCCCCCCCCGCACCGGCACTTCCTCAGTCTCCTGTTCTTTTCTCTATATTTTTAAGGAGAGGCGCCTCTGCCGGTTTTTTTCTTTTTCTTTGCTGCCTTCTCTTTATCGGCAATTCAAAAAGCAAAACGAAAAATGCCGCACCTAGCTTGATTATATTTTTCATGCACTTGCATTGCTATTCTTTTTTGTTTTTCCGATGAGAACAATTCTTAGAGACATTATAAGTTGTATCTGTTTTTTTTTTCAGTGTAAAAGATGCAAACTTGGATTAAGAAAGAAGCACCAAATTTGATTGCTTGCCTCCTCACATCAACTGCCAGCAAAAACCGCCCCCCTTTCAACACTATCGGAAAAGAACGGCTTTCTGGAGCAGATTACAATAATACAAATTGCCATTTCGGTGATCTCCTTGGGTGGGCGAAGGAAGATATTGCCGGGTCCGGGCTCTGTGCAATCGAACAATTACGGCCATGCAGGGCAGCTCCCCTATGCACACACACCCGGACACTGAAAACCCTAAGCGTGCACGGCAGGTCTCGCTAATTGGTGCTGATAAGCGGACAGCCCTTGTCTCAAAAACAAGCTTCGGAATTCTGCTAATATGAACTCGAGCTGTCTACGAGGCGGGACAAGACACACCCAACGTACTAGCAGTGGCAGAGCGAAAGTCGATCAAAAAGTCCCGACAAAACCCGTCGCGGCGCATTGCACCCGTGAAAGGCCTGCGCCAATGCCAACGTTGCACTATAGTAAGGCGAACAAGAAAAAAAGCTGCCGTTTCTGCGCCAGCGGAATCCTCTGCTGCGGCCATCCGAAGACACCTGCATGTTGCCTCGCCCTCGAGCGCCCTCGGAATTATATATTTGAATTCCTCACCCGTCAAAAACATAAACAAAAACTACGCGTACTCCGTCGTCCCGAAACACATTAGGTAAACTTCGCTTCCGCATCCACTCGCCGGTCATATCCGCTTGAGGTTGAGCCTTATTTCTTTCATGGACAAAAGAGGAAACTGTGACAAAAGGCGCTAAGGCGTGACGAGGTCACAGTTCTGCATAACAGTGTACAGCAGTGCTCTGCGCGTAAAACGAAGTTGAACACAGTGTTATGGGAAACCAATTAATTCCAGAAAAGGGCAGTGTCACAACAAAGAAATGAAATGCACACACAGACAGCAAACCATGCACTCGAAGCAGCTTATAAACATTTCATGAAATCACGAAAAAAAACTCGTGCACTTAGCCTTACGTGTCAGATACATCCGTCACAGAAAAATAAATGTAGTTAATTCACTTCAGCATTGATTAATTGCTTTCTTATGTGTTTTTATTCTTGAAATTAGAATGACCAAACTTGATGCATAAAATTGGTTTTCTTAGAACAACTGGAAGCTGGTAACTTAGCTTTTACTTTCCATAATTAGTCTTAGTTTTAGTGACTATGTTTTTATTTTGTCTGGGATTATTCGATAAGAGGACTGTTAGGAACGATTGGATACAAATGATTTCCTATTGATATGTTGTAACAAACCAAATGTGCATACCAGTAATATGCGCTGTCGGGCTAGTCGGTCCATTCTCAGAGTTCTTTTTAACGCACGCAAAGGCGACAGAGTGCAGGACTAGGAAGACAGGACTTGGCGCTGTCCTGTCTTCCTCCTCCTTGGCTGTGCCTCCTCTGTGTACGCTAAAAAGAAGTCTGTGAACGGTGCATACCCAGTTCGCTTTACGTGGATTACGTCTTTTATTACTGTGCTGATGTCGGCAAGTTTCCTTCCTGCCATGGTAACCTGGAATCTGTTGGAGTGCCTTTTTTGTTTGTAAAGCTAACAACTTCTGGTAATTATTCAACGTTGTGGTGCCCTTGACCAGGACCCAATTAGATTACCAGGACAGCAAAAAGACCCGAACGCGAAAAGAAGACACAAGCAGTTCGCCGACTTTAACTGTTTTTATTGAGGCTGTGCTGCACCAACTCTCCAAAGCTTCCACTTTGTTCGCACTGTAAGATAATATAGAAAAATAAGGCGTAATACAAACACAATTTTAACGAAACGGGGAAAATGTTCGTTAATTTCAAATATGTGTACCATGGTACATGTTCTTTGGTCAAATGCATTAGGGGAATCCCCCAAGGTGGAGTAAATTCCTTGCCGTCCATAATCTTGCCGTCCCGGTCAGCTCAGTCCGCCTTTTTCATGTTCCTGTGCTGCCACCTCGCGTACAGCGCTGGAAGCTCATTGGAAGGGTGCTGTGCGCCCAACCCGGCCGGAGTGAGTGCCGCTGCGGAGCACGTTTTGTAGGAATCTGTCAACGATTGCGTGTCCTGGGCAGCACCTGGTGCCTGGAGGATTTCTAGGATTGACTGGTGGCTGCGTGCGAAGTCCGAGGCAGGCTGCTGAGCCCACCGGAGAGCAAATTCTTCAGTATCTCCGATCATGCGGCATGCGATGCGATCGCCAGCTGAGCAAGGGCCGCCGCTTCAGAGATGAAGGCTACATTCGGAACACAATGTTCAATGAAATATCCCCGATCAGTGAGAATAGCGTTTTCCGCTGTATATGCCTGCCATCCATGAAAGGTGGATACTACATCGTGTACGCCGTAGCACAGAAAACGACTGGGGACAACAGTTTTCACAATCCCGCCGCGGTGGCTGAGTGGTTATGGCGCTCGGCTGCTGGCCCGAAAGACGCGGGTTCGATCCCGGCCGTGGCGGCAGAATTTCGATGAAGGCGAAATTCTAGAGGCCCGTGTACTGTGCGATGTCAGTGCACGTTAAAAAATCCCAGGTGGTCGAAATTTCCGGAGCCCTTCACTACGACGTCCCTCATAGCCTGAGTCGCTTTGGGACGTTAAACCCCACTAAACCAAACCAAACCAAGTTTTCACAAGCAATCGTTGTGCTCAAGCGCTTCCGAATAGCTACACGAGCGATGAAAGCACAAGCGTACTCGCAACATGGCAGCTCTGCTAGCGTTTTACTTTATTTTCCCACAGTACATCGCTGCATAGGTTAAACAAGCATGTGCGCCCATAAAGACGTACGCGAGAAGCGCACATTGAGCCATTCCGACGAAACCACGCAGAGCTTTTCATCATGGATATGATGCCAACACACGCATAACGCACCTTCTGCTTCTTCTGCCTCTTAATACATGGCACGTACCCACATGGGGGTATTGGCCAAGATGTAGTGGCATAAACAAGGAAATTTCCTTAGGAGATTACGACAAAATTGCAGCACCATGCGTGAATGCTCTCGTAGCTTCTTTTTCGTTGTCCGCTCCACCGCGCGTTGAAAGCGGCTCACAGCACTTGCCCATTTGGCCTTCTTGCTTCGGAAAGCAAAAAGCGTCGGAACGAAGTCTGGGTGCCGCGGTGACATTCGAGGCCTTCCTGCCCATCAATAAAACATTTCGTGATGGACTGCGCACGCATTTAACCACAGTACCTCGTCCGCACCTGTCACAAAGTGATTCCCGCACAGTCTTGACGGTGCCCAATGGCAGCCACGATCGTCGAGCCGGCGAACGGCTTTTATCCACGCTTCGCGTCGAAGGCGGTCCCGGGTAGCGTTCGGAAAGCGAAAGAATCCGAGTTTGCTTCCCTTTACATATTAGGCATTGCTGCCGTATGCAACATATGTCGTAGGCATTGCCAAATGCGTCGCACTGAACGCCCGACGGCTGCAGCAACGCACCCCGCGTAGGAAGCCGGTTTGTTTACACCACGGCCGGTCTCGAGTGGCGCGCGACCCTTCCGATGTTTCGCGACACCGCCGCCAGGGGATGGGCGCATGCGCAGTCGCGTCGTGAAAAAGGCGGGTTGGTAGAGCGACTCCTCCGGTGAAGCGGTGGTCCCGGGTTCGACCCCGGACCAGGGCGAATTTTTCTTTACCTACGAAATTTCTGAGAAAGCCGTATAGCTTTCATTTGTAGCCGTGTGGCTACGCTCGGGTGGATGTCAATGAGTAATTACTCCCTTATTGTAAATATACTTTGAAGCAGCAACAGACAGCAAGCAATTTCTGTATTCTTACCTATTGCAGTTTTGTACTGGCATACTTGAGTGTAAACGTGTAATGAACCGGAGCACTCAAACGTCTCAATATAATATGAATGGTTTTTGACAATTGTAAACTAAATTTGTTTGTCTGCATTGAAGCGTATAACTTTACTATATTAGCATTCACGATAGTCTCTATAGTAGGATACAGCCCAAGAACAATGCGGCAAATGTCCCTCAAAGGGGGCCATCCAGCCAATAGCGACGGCCGATTTGCCCCCTTCTCCGCTATGATGAATCCCCGTCAACCTTCTGGCGTAAAATCAGAGTCGGTGGCAGATGAAGCGGGATAACAGGAACTTAAACCGCGGGATCATCAAAATCTGTCGACGCCATTGGCTGGATGGCCTCCTTCGATGGGCATCTGCCGCTTTGTTGTTGAGTCGTATCCGGCTGTAGGTGTCTCAGTATTCGAGAAAACTTTCTCGTGATCAGCGCACACTGTCAGATCTGTAACATAGGACTTCTCAGCCGGTTCATCGCGATTTCACGTAGATCTTAAATGTTCAGCACATTCAAAATAATTTCATGCTGCTCACTGTCGAAAATTTTCGAACGTGTAAGAACCGACCATGAGTGTATTCTCTTTATTCCATGGCATCAATAACTTATGTTTCAAAAATCTGTACTAAGAGGCGTTAATCACATTATAAATGCAAAAAAGAACTTTTCCGGCCAGCTATTAACAGTTGGCTCAAAGACCTTTTAAAACACATATAATACGGTGAAAAGCCGGTAATTCGTGGTTTCACTGCTCTTTCCTGCTTTATATACGGGGAGACACCAACTACTTTTCAGTTCATCCGGAAACACACCATTTCTGAACATCAGATCAGGAAACGCACCACTCAACAGCACAATCACTCGTTACCCGTACCCGCTCAACACACGTCCTCCACTCCCTCACGTATCATTCACGTCTGTCAGTGTGAGAGTGAGGCGAAATGAGTATAAATGAGTGAGTCGACTTATGCCCATCATAAACCTCTTTCTTTATTTTCCTCGTTCTTCTGTGCAGCGTAACATGTCAGAAATTCGTAATTTACCTCCCTGCATTTTTTTTTTATTCTCAGGTTCATGCAGGCCGAACTGCCTCTCCTGGAGGTGCTTCACGCGCACTACATGGACGTGCGGTGGGCAATGCAGCAGGTCACGTGGCTTCGCAAGAGGCATCCCGTCGTCACGACTCGACTGGACAAAGGGGAGCAGCGGCGTTTAGGACGCGGCGTTTATTTCGTCGACCGGCCCTGCTTCGGCTGCTACCGGAGGACTTTCATCGGTCTAACGATGCCACGCAACCGTGTCTGAAATCCCGTCGAGAACACAGTTTCTAAACGTGTAACGTCTATGGCCAACGAACCTTGTTTCGACTTGTCATGACAATTGTGTTTCCATCGTGTACAAACCTCACGTTGCTCGAGATCGCAACAATAAATGCATTTTTTAGTCTTTTTTACACTGCTCTGTAGGTCACCCGGCCACCTGTAGGTCACCCGGCCAGCGTGCGCTCATCAAGCGGCGCATGGAAGACAGATATCAGGGACATGCGCAGAAGCGACTGAAGGGGGCGTAACCCTCGCTCTTTTGGAAAGCGCACGTAACGGAAGGTACGGAGCCACTCGCGCGGAGAGGACGATTCATGGCGGGAGCGCTGGCTGAGGTCCTTCGTATGTGAGTGCTTGCCCGGGCCTTCGGGGCCACTTTCTTCCTGCCTTCGGTGACTGGTAGCCGTTGCCTTGCATAGACAGCTGTTTTGTTACACTCGCACAGACGCTAGCGTAATAACCATTCCTTCTTCAATTGAGGGTCCTCCGCATATGAATACAGGCTTATTTCGCTGTGAACTGCCCTGTTCGTGCACTGCGGCACACTGCACATCAAGGGCGTAGCCAGGGGGGGTTCGAACTGTCACGCACCGCTGACCAAAACAGCCACCGGCGCCGGAAGTCGTTATGGGTTTCGTCTCCTACAATGCCCTTTTCAGTCTAGAAAAGGCATTCTGGCGCGAACGGGCAATCACGGGCATAAACGGGCAATTACGAAAATGTATGACTGTTCATACCGCAGAAATTTGTGCCGTTCGTTGTAGCAGTTAGCATCATGATCAAAATTACCATGCGAATACGAAATTTGGAGGACATCAATAACCGATTTTGATTGACCTTGCTAATTGAAAGCCCTGCCCATGCGGTGTTTCCCAACCTACACACTCGATATTGGTTATTTCAACTTGCGGCATCATTCGTGGCTTTCGTTTGTCCTCTTCTTTCCTTTTTATCTACCTGCTTTTGCTTTTTATTTGAATCAATGTAATACCCTTCTGTAATTATGGGTGCAGATTAATTGTCGCCGTGCAGGCAGTTAAAAATACATACTTTCGTATTGATTTCTGCATTGTTCCTCTATTTTTCTAACCATATGGTGCTGTCGCGACCGCAGCATGGCCTGTTGAAGGAGGGTATCGGAGTCGCTTCTCGACACAACCTCGACCAAGATGACGCCCGCTCAGTCCCTGACAGGAGTGCCGCTGAGTGAAAGGTTCGTTAGTGGAGAAAGAAGCCTTGGTTTATTTTACATATTTACAAGCTTTTGAGTTCAGAAGTGATCTGCTTCAACTGCATCTGCCATCCAGTTTTATACACTGCGTCTTCCCTAAATTCCCCAGGTAGGGGACGCCCTCGCCGTGGTGGGTGTGGCCAAAATTTTCACTATCACACACAGACACCTCCGCACACATGGACACGCCACTGGCATCAGTTGAGCCCGAAAGAGGGGGGGGGGGGGGGCGGGTTATGCGGCCAGGACCCCGTCGGGCTGGCAGGAGACGTCAGCTGGTCGGCCCGCTCTCCGCCGATCGGTGAACTTCGTAGAAGCCGAGGCGCAAAGCCGGAACGCCCCATCGGCAGATAATCCCCAGTGGTTCTGCCAATTAGCCATGGCCGGCGAAGCTTGCTGACAAGCCACTGTGGCGATCCGTTCTCACGCTGGCGCTATGCCTGTGAGGCCAGGAGTAGCCGGGTCGTGGAGACGTCGGGGAAAATCGGAAGACAGCCGGAACCACTTCGCGGCCGGTGACAGCGACGAATTTTCGCAGAACCCTGCTCCCTGCTTGTCCCGCGCAGCAACGACCGGGGGAGCGCGGTAAATGCATACCGCAGACACATGGCAAGCGATTCTGTGTTGGTGGCAATCCTCGAGAGATGCTGGCGCCAATCTTAATACCAGGTGGCGGCAACTCCTAATAGGCCCAAGTACATATCGCGACTTCTGCTATCATAGTTTTGTTCTTGCCTGCATCGTCTGTCTTTCCGTTTGTTAAGTTTACTATCTGCGATTGCGCAAGATGTTTATTTGCCCTGTTTGACGCATCGTATACAGTGAATTTTGCTCAGATACGTAGAAATAATGGAGACACGTGTTTTTAAATATCTTGTTTCGACGTTTTGTGCATACATGCAGTGACTTTGTTTCCAGCGACACTTTCTTGTCCTTTATCAAATTGTGTCTTCGCATTTTTGATGCTCCATTTTATCTTCGCACTTCGCATTTATACATGTGCTAGGTGTTGCGACTAAAATTTCGGTGCAGTTACTCCCAATACATGACCGGTGACAGCTGCTGCTGCGCAGTACATTGGAAGGAAGGACAGCGTCATTGAGATTTTTCCCTGGCCGTTGGATATTTACAAAAATCTAAAGCTTCTTCAACGACAAAGATGCATTAAAATGTTTGTCCTCTGCTTGCTCATTTCATGTCTTTTGGGTTTTTCACATCAGCGCCAGTCACTGCTTTGCCGGTTTCGGCCTGATATAGTTTTAGACCTGGTCTGATATTTTCTTAACTAATTAAATACTCAAAACATGAAACCATTGGTATCAGTTATGTCTGCCACGATTTTTTAAGGCATACGAATACATTCTTTTATTTAAAGAATGCATATTTCACTCGTCTAGACAGTGCGTAGCGCTATCTAATACACAATGGCATTGTCAGTGGCAATGCAGTTACTATTCTTGCGTTTGATTCCTCCACAAATTCAATTAGGAGGCCGCCCTGCAACATGAGCCCCCCCAAACAAAATTTCTGGCTACGCCACTGCTGCACATGCGGTTGCTCCGGCATTTTCTGTTCATTGCAAGAAAAGAAACCGGAAACACCACGACCAACGAGCAATACGGCACAAATACACGCACAAAAACACGCTGTGCGGCCAGCAATCGCCATCGTGACGTTTCCTCTTTAGACCGTCGTGCGGCACCAGCGTCTGTGGAACTTATGTATGGAATGTCGAAGCACTCGCCCTCCCAATTCCATCTCACCTGTGGCTGAAGCAACCCAAAAGCAGGTTCTATGAAGGAGGTATGAAAGGATGAGGTGGGAGCTCACGCGGGAGGGCATCTCGCCGGGCTACTTTGAGTCCTTCCGCCGGTTCTTCCCTCCAGGACCTTTCCCTCTCCTCTCAAGGTGGCTTTACAGTCGCTTTGTAAAGACCACACGAGGGGTTGGATCAGCTACTGTGGTTGGGTGCGCATGGGGGCAACTTTTCTTCTTTTCGCTCACGTTTCGTTATATTATTTTTTTTGTCTGGGCCCAGACATTTTTGTATACCCGCCTGTACAAAGGGAACAGCGACATGCCATCACCGTCGTGGCCGTGAGCAGCAGCAGTTTCTTATTCCATGCCTACGCGTTGGTTCTTTGCCTGCGTTCTTCAGGATCCATCAAGAATGCTAAGTTCTCTTACAAGTGAGTGTTTTCAAATTTTGCGGCCCGACTTTCGTTACTGAGGCTTCGGTCCTGTTTTTTAAAGAATTTGTGCGTGTCGCTGGCCCCGATAGAAGCTTGCTTCTAACAAAATATTCAGCATGCTGCCCCTTTAAGTATGGGAGATTTTATTATCCCTCCTGGACGCAGGGTTCCTGATAGCATTGGCAGAAGCATTTCCCAAACTCCGATGTATCGTCTTCCAGACTCGTCTTGTTTGAGCACTCAGATTTACGTCGGGCACCGATGAGGGCATCATACAGGACTTTCCAGCAGCAAGCATTTCTAACCACGCGGAAAAACTAGACTTCACTAATTGCATTGCGCTTTCGTCCGCAGCCCTGCTAAACGGTGTCTCCAGCTGCAGTAATTTGCAATAACTGTTGTGCGTGAACTGCGTGGTTCAACCTTTACATCTGTTCGCTTTGTTAGCTGTCAAGTTGACCACAGTGAGAACGCTCGAATGGACGCTACATGATGGTTCGTTAAACGAGCTGCCGTCGGTCCCCAACATCAAGCTGCCAGAAATGCAACTGGAGAGCATGTATATCGAGGTAGTGGCTACGCAACGAAATTTTGACTTTTTAATGCGCCTCCTGAAGGATTGTCGCTGACTGAAAAACTTGCGCACCCACTTCATCCGGAAAGAGCCTGCAAGCATACAGCATATCATGAACGAGGAGATATTCTTGGTTGGTCGTCTCCCATATTCGAAAGTGTTAAATTACACCTACGAACAGTTAACGGACCCCGAAACACCACGAAGGCGCCGCCATCGGGTGCCGCACCGTGTTCAAGCCGAATACGGCAACTCGACAGATCCGGTGAATTCGCGTAATCTGGTCTTCCTCGATTACGGGCTGGTAAACGCTCGCCTGAGAGGGCACGAGGAAGCGGTCGCAATCATGGAAGCCACCGCCTACGTAGAGTACTGCCGGCTTTCCCAAGCCGTCGCGAGGCCCGAGCGCTCGAACGAAGTCTCGTCCCTGTCTCTAGTCCGGTTGGTCCGATATTACGGACAGCAGCCGTCCGGGACTCCAACCGCCAGCAAACGCGTCATGGAGGGAACGCAGCTGTTTTTAAATAGCTGCGTGTCCAACATCAATGAGTTGAACCTGGCGTTGATTCACTTCGACCGCGACACCGACGGGTGCGCAATGGTGGGGTCCACGCTTCCCGACGTCCCCACGGCCTAAAGTGCGGTGAGGCGAAAGCCTAGCGCGGTGTTGATGCTTGTGTCGCTGATTTGTGGTGAAGATGTTGACTAAAGAATCCGCAATTGTTTGTAAAACTTGAAATTTATTTATTCGATTCAATCGAAATCAGCTAGGTCAAAGTCATCCTTTTTATTTTCTATTACTGGCTCTTTATTTTTATTTTTATATTTGTTTTGTTTGATTTTATTTTCTAATTTTCATTCATTAATTAATGTTTTTTGCTTGTTTCATTCGATGACGTCGTCAATTTGATTGACAGCTAGAGTGACACTTTTCTGCGAACTAGACCGCTGGCGAGTCATGAACCTATAAAGGCTTTCGCATTAATATCGTCGCCAGACGTGCCCACGTGTTATCAGCGCACAACAATGAGCCAAACAGGCTAAACACGTGGTTTCGCACATGTACTCAGTTTAACTACGTTAAAGCCCTACCACGTTTTTTTCTCAGGCTGATGCAGGCCAAACTGCTGTTGTTAGAGGTGCTTCACGCGCACTACATGCACACCAGGCAGAGTGAAGCCGGTCACGTGGCTTCGTCAGCGGTATCCCGTCACTACTCGGCTGGGCGTCGGGAGACAGCTGCGCCTGGGAGCCGGCGTTTTTCTCGACAACCAGCCCTGCCTCGGCTGCTACCGGACGACTTTCCTAGGTATGGTCAGACCACGCAACCTTGTTTGAAGTGACGTCGAGAACACAAGCTCTGCCGCCAACGAACCAACCCCGGTTGGGACTTGTCATATTCGTCGAGCCGTTTTGTACATGCCTGATGCTGCTCGTGATTGCAGCGGTATAAACACCATTGTTAATCTTTTCTACGCTCCTTCTTGCTGCGTGCATTAAATATTGTCTTGAGCGCAGGATACTTAGCCCCAACTCGGTGGACACATCCTAGGCGTACGGCGGAGCGCCTGCGCGCCCAGCGCCGCGCCGCGACGGGCATCGAAAAAAGGCATCCACCTCCATGCTCCCTATGCTGGCGCGTTTCCCCTCTCGAGCCGACCGAAGGAATTTCAAGCTTGAAGAAAGGGGATTTGAGGGGCCCTGAAAGGACAACTTAAACCGCGAAGAAGAGTTCCAGGAACCTGAGAGAGCTTTCCCGGGAGTCCCCTAGAGCCCCGCGGTCCTTCTATTGTTGTAAACCGCACCCCGCTTCCGACGCGCACTGCTCGCGCCTGCGCGCGCGTCGCGCTTTGCTCTTTATTTCCTTCGACACTAAAGCAGAAGAAATAGTCTTCATTGAACATTCTGCCCAATAGCGAGCTCTGGATTTAACTAAGAGTGCTTTAACTACCTTGAGGCGACAAAGTAGTTATCCACGACTTTGTGCCTTTGTAGTAGTGAATTCGAGATATCACTGGTGGAGGCTACGGGTTAAGCGGGTACCGGCGCAAAAGTTGAATGTCCCCCCAGTCTCGCCCGCGCCGACGTGAATGCGAAGATTAGTTGTCCATCTGCTGGCTGACTGAAGAGGTCAGGACAAGGAAAGACCTTTCATTATGACATTTGCACGTGCCTCCTCTCATGAAATTTCATCGGACCTTAATAACGTCCTCTCAACAAAATATATAACAAAATATTTAGGAACACGAATTGGGCTTATTGGACGAGATATCAAAAGCCAGTCGCAATGGGCAAAACCACGCTCTTTTAGTTCATTAGTTACCACAGATCGTGTGACAGCAGTTGAAAGCTCCAAGAAAGCAAATTGCAGACACAAAACACATCATTGAATGTCCGTTAGGATTGCATGTATCTGCCCTGGAAGCAGGCGCCTAGGCTCGCGACAATGGCGATAACCGCTCCTAGTCTCCTGTCGTTTCCCTGTCCATCGGTCCCGACCCGTCTGCCCCATCGGTCTTCCCCGAATGCCTGCACCTGATGGCCCCTGCAATCTAATTAGTCACGCACCTCAACACAACACTTACTGCCGCGTCCCCGCGGCACGAGGAGCATACAAAGGGAACCCTTTCCACGCAGGGGCCACAGGGAAGGGAAAACCCAGTGCTTGTTACTGCAGGCGACGCTCTTTCGGCTGCGATTAGTGTAAATAGTGGCAATAGTGGCTGCAACAAAATGAGGGCCGTGCAGACTGCGATCTAGGTGGCCACCACCACAGCCATTTGCAGGTAAAATTGAAGAATAGAAAAAAGAGCGAAGGCAGAAGATATAGCTATACTTGCACCACACAAAGATTCAGAACACAGACCTCTTCCCGCATATTTTGTGAATTTCTTTTTTCTGTCGCCACCCCGAATCAAAGCGAATGGCAATCATCTGACTATCGGGAGGTCGGGAGGGTAAGAAAAAGAGTGAGAGGCGAGGCCAACTTTGCATAAGTGCAGAATTCGTTTTGTATATGCCGTGATCTTTGAAGAGTTGGGACAGTGCGCTTATCATGGCACAGGGGTATTTTTTCGTGCGCTCTGTTGCTCGATGGCAAGTAAAGCAGCGCATTTGATGATGGCCGCGGCGTCTGTCAAGGGTGTCCGCTCTCCCAGCTTTTGTTTGTTCCAGCATAATAGCCTTTTCTCTTGGCAATCGATCGCCACTGCCTCATTAGAGGTCTGCCTTTGCCAGGCAGCGAGGCGGTGCGCGTTGCCGCTTATGCGGATGACACGACTCTCTACATATATAGCTGAACACTGCAGCCTCCTTGAGGCTTTAAATGTTTTTCGTGAGTACGCCTCCTTGTCTGGGTCTGCTCCTAATTGCTCAGTCATTACATTTTTGTGTGGTCTCCCCAAGCTCATGTCACATCTGCGGTATCTTTACAGGGGTGTGCGCAGATGTGCGTTTTACGTGTAAAATACGACTGTGCTGGAATATTGGATGGCGTGTGGTCTTCTGTAGTAGAGGGCATTACAGCCCGTGTGCGAATAGCGCAGACATTTCACTTTCCCCTGCTTGAGAAGCGCTACCGGGTTCAGTTCGTCACGCTTGGTGCCTTCTGGGATACCTCTGTCACATTGTTAAGCCTTACCTGCGTTTCATAAGGCGCGTGCATACTACAGTTTATTTTTGTTTGTTTTTTTGTCAGGCAGAACCGAGATTGTGGCTCGGGCTGTTCTTGGACGACCACGGAACAGGGCAGGCGTTGCCTTCACAGATTTGTCCGTCCCTTTGAAGAGTATTTTGCGTGCAGTGCTGGGAGACACATCTCAGGCGCGAACCCTGACGCGGAACTTTTTGGGACATTTATGTTTTTTGCATCCCACGGCTGACGAGTTGTCCGAGGAGCTCTTTTTCTTGAAGAAAGAGGAGTGTCCCCGACAATGGTCATGCGCGTTCATTTCTGTTAACAACGATCTCCTTGTTCTTGTTTTTCGGCCGAACTGGCGCTAAGGTCTTTCTTTTTCTGTGTGGCGCTTCACTTCTGTATGCTATCCCGTAAGTTAAAATGAACAGTTCCTGTTATTTACCCAAATATGCTTATGATATCTCTTCAATCGACTCGCCTTACATTGCGTCATGTCTTTACCTGTGTATGCCAATGTATCCGGTAATCCTGGAATGTGTACATATTAAGTAAAAAATTTTCCAGCCTGGCTATTGGGCTTCGCCCGCCGCAGTGGCTCAGTGGTTTGGCCGCTCGGCTATCGAGCTGGAGTGCCCGGATCCGAACGTGGCCGCGGCGGCCGCGTTTCGATGCAGGCGGAAGGCGCCCGTGTGCTTCCACTCCTTCCCGTCGACGGGATGGAGTGAACGGCGGGTATGAGAGCCGCCAGTTTATTTGGAGGGAAGGAACGGCGCAGTAACTGTGCCGCTTTACGGTGGAAACCTCTACCTGAAAAGCGTCACGCGTCGTAACGCGTTACTGGCTGCGTTCCAATACTCTAGACGTCTAACAAGACGTCTGGTGTGACATCTAGGAAGCCATCTCTATTGGAACATGGCTACTTCATGCGCCGCCTTGCTGCGTACAAATGAAACTAAAACTAACGAATAGTTCCACTGTTATATTTTTAAAGTTTGTCAATAGAACAAGTTAGAAACGCGTTTTTAGCAGTTTGGTTATTTTTACTGCATTAATGTGTGCGTTTTATTTCAATTGTGCCAATTACATGATAGGTGGCAGCACCTATGTACATGCTGCAGACCGTTTTTCGCGCGCAATGTTCCCGCTATCGGAAGACGACGCGATTCTGCTTTGATTATTGATGCTAAATGTATCATGCTCCTCGAACATGCTCATCCAGATGGTCCTATCACGAAGCAACTGAAGTACTTCTTTTCCCGCGTTAAGTGGTTGATGGTATTCGTTCGACGTGCGCGCGCTTTTCCGCGCTCCAGTTTACTGTTCCCGGCGCCATTGGGGAAGTCAGATGCAATACTGGTGGGGAAAAGAGGAATTTGAGTTCCGGTTCAGGGGCACATATTGAGGTATTACTGTACAGACATTACGAGGGATCACGACTTGTTGTGCAAGTACAGTATTTTCGTCTGCTTGCGCAGCGATAGTCGACATGGAGAGACTAGTACCAGTTGTTCCTGCCATAGAGATCGCTACTCCATAATTATGCAGAGGGCGGCTTGAATGAAGTGCACGTATTTCGTCTAAAAAAGGTTAAAATATAAAAGTTTGTCCAGTGTACTGGTGAGAATGATAATCAGGAGCAACACCTCTCACTGAATTACTAAAATGCAATTGTGCACTTGGTTTGAAACTTTGCTTGACAATGTTATTGTGAAAATTGTCTTTGTAATTCAGCATTGTGACACCTTTCTTTATTTTACAGGGCAGAGGCCCCTACTGCTGCCTAACACAGCGTTCGATACTCCTTGAGTACCTCCACAATCAGGAGCTTGATTTCAAGCATCACTTTAGAATCACCAGAGAGTCCTTCCGAGAACTGATGAATCAGCTTTGGGCCGACCAACCTACAAGGACCCACGGATGGAGTAGAGAGGTGCACCTCCTGGTCTTCTTGTTCTGATTCGCGTGCGGAACTTCGTACCGTGTGGTGTGGGCTTGTTTTAATGCACCAAGGACCACCACTTTCCGAATGGTCACCTCTGCACTCAACCTAATAATGAGGCAGCTGGATAGAATGGCCTACCTCCCAAAACAAAACGAACTCCCACAAATTGAGGCAGGATTTAAAGCCCTCTCCGGGAATGACCGCTTTGACGGCTTTGTAGGAGCAATTGATGGTTGTCACGTGAGGATTCAAGCATCCGAGTCATTGCACCAAGATTATTTCTGCCGAAAATAGTTTTATTCTATTCAACTACAGGCAGTGTGTCACCATCGTGGCATATTCTTAGATATTTTAACTGGGTACGTACCCTGACAGTGTTCATGACGCCAGAGTACTCAGAAGCAGTCCGATATACGTTGGCAGCCTTTACCCACCTGTGGGATACGCCATCTTGGAGGACTCAGGTAACCCAAATTTAACCACCGATCACCATCACAACACCCTTCAAAGAGACACAAAGCCCTGTTGAGATCAGCTTCAACAAGGCTCATGCAAAAGCGCGCTGCATTGTTCAGCGGGCTTTTGGTTTATTCGAAGGGTCGCTGGAGATCAGTATTCACCAAGGCTCTGGAAGCCTTGGTGCGAAAGGCGCCAGACGTTGTGGCTGCCTGTGCTGCAATGCACAATCTGTGCATGAGAATGCATGATGAAGCTCCAGAGCTCTCAGACGACGATACGGAGCCAGACGCCCCAGATAATGATGTAGATGAAACGTCCAATGAACAGGATTCCTCATAATTCAGGAATGACCTAGCTGCCAGCTGCTGTCCAACAGCAGCTGGTGATCACGACTATCACGTTGTGATTTAAACCAGGCTGTTCATACTAACCCGCACCTCAAAAGAGTGGAACCACCTTCCCGCAGCTGTGTCTGGCATAAATGACTATGTTGTATATCTTCAGTCGCTGATGAGGCTGATGTGTGACACCCCTAGTTATTTTTGCTTCATCATTTCTTCGCATTTTTTTCCTGTGCTGTTGTCCTTTTGATTTATGCATTACTTTTTTGCTGTTGTTTCTGTGCTTTATTTCTTTGCTTTCTTGTAATGTATACTTTGTTTGCTGTTGTTTCTGTGCTTCTTTGCTTTCTTGGAATGTTGTATTATCTTACATTTATGTTACCTACTTAGTTTTGCCGCTTTTGAACATTTTTGTTGTTGTTCCCCCACTCCCCTCTGTAATGCCTCGGCACATTGAAGGCATTGAAAATAAATAAAATGGTTTGTTCAATTACAGCAGAATGGTACCTCTTAAAACTAACATGGAGATAACCAAAGTAATGTTCACCAGTGTAGCAAGGGAACAGCAGTTCACAATTGGTAGTGAGGTGCTTGAAGTGGTAAAGGAACACGTCTACTTTTGGGAGGCAGTGGCCGCTCATGATCATGAGAGGGAAATAACTGGAAGAATAAGAATGGGGTGAAGTGCATATGGCAGGTTCTCTCGGATCATGAATGACAGTTTACCAGAATCTCTCAAGAGAAAAGTATACAACTGTATCTTACTGGTACTCATCTACAGGGCAGAAACGTGGAGGCTAAGGACCACACAACGAGGTATGGAAAAAAAAATGATAGGTGAAACGTTAAGAGACCGGAACCGGGCGTAGTGGATGAGGAAACCAACGTGGGTTAATGACATCTAGTCGAAATCAACGGAAAGACATTTGCTTCGGCAGGGCATGTAATGCGAAGGCAAGATAACCGCTAATCCTTGGGGGTAACGGAGTGGATTCCAAGAGAAGGCAAGCATAGCAGGGGGCGGCAGAAAGTTAGGTGGGTGGATGAGATTAAGAATAATGGCCGCGTTTGGGTGAGTTGGTTTTCCATGCTGAACGAAAAAGCGCAAAAAATGACACAGAATGAGACAGACAACACGAGCGCTTACTTCCAACTGATTTTATTTCATGCCAGAAGCGGAATTTTATACTGTCGATAATGTCTGCAAGGCATTATCCTAGAATTGTGAAAGATAACAGTCATCGAGTGACACACTTGAAAGATGTAAGATAGGACATCTCTTTTTGTGGCAACAGAATTGACTTCCGCAGTCATCGCCAGCTCGCGCTATCTCCAAAGCCTCAACAATTTCTCGCGTAATTTGACATTTGTTCACGTAAAGGACTTTGCACTTGTGCAACAGAAAAGAGGGTTGTCGTCCTCTCTTTCACAAGTGCAAAGTCCTTCTCCATGCGACAGAATATTACATTATATAAACATATCAAGAATGTTTCGACATGAAACAGTCGAACATTTTTGACATATCTTTCTGCCGCTCCATGTTTTCTAGCAGATGTTCTGCAACATCAGCAGATTGACGGCACCTTTTTTTTCCGTCGCTCCTCACGTGGTGGCTCAGGATCCTTGGCATAACATAAGAAAAGAAGCCACAAACTTTAAGAAAGTTCAGAAGAGGCAGCCAGACTGGTGATGGCCAGTGCAGGCGTTCCACCAGAGCTTGGATGAGCACTGGAGACATTCCCAGGTTGCAGGCTTTGATGTGGCGTGCAGAAATTCCCAAGGTTTGAAGAGGTAGGCTAAGTAAGAATGCAGTGCAATAGAGAAAAGAAAAGAGGACAGCTCGACCATGCAAATACTGCTGTTAGCTACAAACCACCCCTCCAGCCGGTCATTCAGCAGCACTGCCACCAGCAGCACTGCCGCCTTGGGCCGATGCAATGAGGCGCGGTGGACTTTTAATCGGCCGGCCGCTCATGCCGTCGTCAAGCAGCTGGAAGTATGGCCAGTCGAGCTCCCCATCCTCACTGCCCGCCCCAGTAGGGGGATTCTTGAGCTCCTGGAAGCAAAAAGCCTCGAACATTAAGCTTATTAATGACGACAATAGTCCTTAACATCTGGATTATCGCGCCATGGAAAAGGTACATGCACAGTTTGCATGAGCAGATCACGTGATACACCAGGTCGTGGTCCAACTTGCCTTGCATTTTATCAGCAAAATGAGCCACTTTTTGCTGCACTGCTCTGGTGTGGCTCCCCAAAGCTCCAGCTCCTGAATGATTCGACTAAGAAACAGTAAAAGTAGATGTAAAATTTAAAATTAACACAAAACATGGCAATTCCGACAACAGTTGAGGCTCAGGCTTTGCTGGCCCATGAACTAAATAATGACAAGTACTTCTTGGTAGGTGTGTTGGTGCTTATTCATTAAAGACAAAGGAGCGTAAAAATGCGAACACGGACGAAGTGAGGGAGGAGGACGAGCGCTACTCCGTTGCTTCACTACGAGTGTGTTCGTTTTTTTTCGTTCCTGTGTCTTTCTTAAATGAATAATGGCACAGCTACGATACTCCTGTGTCAAGTACCTATCATATGTGGCCACATCACCCTCACAAAGTGAACTCGTATGTATACACTATCGCAAGTGAGCGGTAGAGTTTATGCGCTGTGCTGCTGGAGGAAGGCGTGTATTTATTTACTACACACTGCGAGCCGCAGCTTTGGCGCACGCAGGCGGGGGTTTTGCAGCCAACGAAAAGGCAAGAAACACTACCTGAACAACAGAAAACGCCCGAGACGAAGATGCGATGAACAAAGATTGAACATGCATACACCAGATTCATTGCTCGGAGCAAAGTAGTTTTACCTACTAACAGGACTGCAGTCATGCGACGCACACACGCTTGCTTTTTGTCGCACCACTTACAGCCAGGCTTGTTTAGAAGAATTCCGCTTCCCCGTGAACAGGGTCTCCGATTGAAACCGCTTCGCGATGAGCCGCTTTGTTTTTTCTTCTGAGGCTGCAACCAAAAAGAGTTCGATAAGGCTACCATACAGTAGCAGAAAAAACATGGATGCGTGCCCTTAAAGGCGTCCGCTGTGGACCCCCGAGGGATAGGGAGGTGCAAACCACAGAAACCAACTTTTTGATCTAGTGCGGAACAAAACGTGCAAAACAGCTTGGATCGTCAGATTATAAACGCACCAACAGCGTTCATTGCTACCGCTTGAGCAGAGATCTCACCGTCACGATTTCCTCCCTTGCGTTTCACACACGTGCGCGGCTATGGCAATCGTAGGTCCACAAAGACTGCTTTATTGGCTGCTAGTTCTTATAAAAATTAGCATAACGGAAAAACTCACACTTAAAAGATGATGCGTCTCCGTGCTCCGGTGCCCGCGAAGAACACGGCTCGCTCCGCTCCACACGCGACTGGTCCAGCTGCTCCGCTGAACCCGCCGCGGTGACTCCATGGTTATGGCGCTCGGCTGCTGGTCCGAAAGGCGCTGGTTCCATCCCGGCCGCGGCGGTCGATCTTCAATGAAGGCGAAATTCTAGAGGCTCGTGTACTGTGCGATGTCAGGGCACGTTAAAGAACCCCAGGTGGTCGAAATTTCCGGAGCCCTTCACTACGGCGTCTCTCATAGCCTGAGTCTCTTTGGAACGTCAAACCCCCATAAACTAAACTAAACGAAACCAAACCAGCTGCTCCGCCATCTTTAGAGTGCAAGTTAGCCTGCATCGATGTTGACTTCGGCGAAGCAGTGTTCTTGGACGGCTTCGTGAGAGTTGGAACGCGTCTCACAATGGCGGCTATCCGTCAAGCCATCTAAGCAAACATTTACTTGGGAGTACTGGAACGCACCCACTGCTGCCGTTGTAACCCAAATGGCTGGTGTAAAGCTAATACAGGTATCGCGTCTGTGAAAACGCGTTACGCGTTAGACAGCCGCCGTTATACCCTCTAAATTGCTTCTTCTAAATGGTTTGTACAAAGCTATTCCAGCTTTCACTGTTGAAAAAAAGTAAAACTGCTCATCCATGACACGACTCGAACCTGCAATCTTGTGACCTTATCCATTAGGGCACGCAGACTTTTTTTTTTCTCCGCGGGCGTAAGGAACTAGCACCATCGAACGTTACGACACTGAAGCAAGCCATCCCCAGCAGGCAGCTCAATTAATCGCGAGAGGCTGCTCGCAGAGAGCAACCTGGGTAGCAACCCAAGTCTCGTCGATGGTAGCACCTGCCATATAGCGGCAGTTGAGCATCGCATGACCACTGCAATACTCCGCCAGGAGTGGCTGGAGTGCTGCCAGGGATCTATGATTGTAGTGGAGGGAATGGCGTATACGTGGACATTAACTCGATATTGCTATCCTGCTATCTGTGCGCACTGTATCTCAAAACTGGAACCGAAGTGCAAACCAAACTTCTAGTGCTAATAATTCGCATTTTGCCTATAGCTCCGCAAACCGACCATCATTTTTTATTCTGCTTTCTTATCAATTATTCTTAGACGAGAAAATAATTACACTATAATCTCTAATTAATCACCCCCACAAATTGAAAAAGAGAAACACTACAGAGACTGTTCACTACATTCGAATCAGTGGTAATAATAATAATAATTCGTTTTGGGGGAAAGGAAATGGCGCAGTATCTGTCCCATATATATATCGTTCGACACCTGAACCGCTCCCTAAGGGAAGGGATAAAGGAGGGAGTGAAAGAAGAAAGGAAGAAAGGTGTTGAAGAGGAGGGTTCCGGAATAATTTCGACCACGTGCGGATCTTTAACCTGCACTGACATCGCACAGCGCAAAGGGCTCCTTGGCGTTTTGCCTCCATAAAAGCGCAGCCGCCATGGTAGGGTTCAAACCCGGGAATCCGGATCAGTAGCCGAGCGCCCTAACCACTGAGCTACCGCTCGTTTTTCGTTATTGCCGACTTCAGCACGTCATTTACAAACCAATCCACGCGAACAACACAACACAGATGCTAAAACTACGTCACCCGCACTTGGGGTAACGTAAACACATTAAAATTCGTTCATGAGCCACCACTGAGCCACCGCGGCGGGTCCGAATCAGTGCGAAAGCATGGATTTATGCTAATTAGAAGACGACAATAAGAGTGCAATGACGCCGGACGGAGCAGATGGAACATGAAGACGCTCTGCAATGCACAGCATGAGAGTATGGTGCAGCTTACGACTAGGCGTGTTCGGCTGCGGCGACAGCCTAGTTCACAATGTCGTTCCATCATGCTCGTTTTCCAGAGGCTGTGTAGCCCAGTCAGAAAGAACATGTTTAAAGGTTCACCAATAAATGGCAGTGCAGTGGGATACCGCAAAAATGCGCTGTCAAATTACGTTTCTTTTTTCAATGTCCGTTGCAAGATATCCCAAAAGTGAAGAGCACCTTTTCAATCGATGAAACAAAGCTCAATCGTTTCTGGAGTATCACAATGGTGGCAATTAACCATGGTAACCAAAATGGCCTTTTTTCTAACCATGTTCTAACGGGCAATGTCTCGCTATAAAGGCTACAAGAAACCTACTTGAGCAGAATGATTTTTCAGCTAAAAAAATTGTATGCCCAGACTGAATTTGAATCAGAGTGGCAACCACTCCTAGTGTTGTGTTGTTCATTACCTTGTTTCTAGTATGTTGTTGCTTAGGTCTGTCGTATTACGATGCAACAGTGCTGTGCCCTTCGTCGCGTCTTTTCTGGTTCTTGATTGTTTAGGTGTGTCGTGTTATGCATTGTGTTGATTTGCTATTGCTTTCTTCGTGGTTTGTACACAGTTCATGTACATGGAACATTGCTTCACTGTAATAAATATCATGTTTAAAAAAAGCGGCAATAGCCTATAGTGGTCTCGTGCAGAGGCTTTTGAAGCTAATCTGTTCTCGCCGCCGAGGACTCGACTCCCAGTATTGAATATTGATGTTTTTTCTGCCTCTTTTATTTTCTGTGCGGACCTTCATCGGCAATAGTCGATTCCGCTATAAGCTCTGAAGCTCCGGATTAGTGCCTGGTCATATAACGTTAGCTAATGATTCGCGGAACCGCTCATAATTATTAGTGCCAACAATTTCTGCCGCAAGGTGGTTCCAGCCGCGTGAGGTTCGCGGCAGGAATGATTGGGAGAAGCATTTAGTGCGGTTTGACACAATACCGACTTTTTGAAGCTGACCAGTGCGATGAGTTAACGCAGATTGGCTGAAGGATGAGGTAATCACGTATAGAGCGGCATGATAGTGCAACTTGTGGAAAAGGGCAATACGGAACTCTTCCATACGCGATTTCTGTGATGGGAGGCAGTAAATACGCTCGCTGTGTGGTAGCAGTTAGCAAGAATAAAGCGTACTCAGTTATTTTGGATTATGGTCCCATACCGGTGTAGCATACTCAGGTTTAGATCGTATTAATGTTTTATATAGCAACAGTTTCAAATCAGAAGGAACATCACAAAAGTTGTGGTGTAAGTATCCTAGCATTCGGTTAGTGTTTATATGGGCTGGTTATGTTTTTGGGGTGGAAGCTTCTCTGGATACATGCATGGCTTTGCATTTGTTATTATTCAGCTGCATTAACTATTCATTGCACCAGTTTTACAGTGGTAAGGTCAGATTGAAGTAAAGCAGTCTCTTTAGCGTTATTTATTTCTTTAAAATTGACGCAAGCATCAGGGAAAAGGTTAATATGAGAGTTCACAAGAAATGGGATATTATTAATGTAAATGAAAACAGTAAGTGTCCAAGATTCTTACTGAACCTTTCCGAACTCCTGAAGACACCTGTGTAAAACTGGAGTTGTAATAAGGTGTGCAATTACTCATTTCATTCAGCCGAACCCAGCCATACCCCTGCAAACGAAAGGTATACAGGTTTCCCAGAAATTTAGGAGTTAAAGAAAAATTCGTCCTTCTGCTCCTGAGTCGAATGCTTTCGAAAAGGCTAAGAAAATATATAATCACAGTGAAGTTCGCGACGCTATTCAATGTTTCCCGTTTCGGCTTGTGAAAAGGGAATGCCCATTTTCTTTTTATTTATTTTTCTGGCCACTGCATAGCGGCAGAGAAGGGGTGAGTCACATTCCTTACCCAGCCCGATAATGGGAGCCGGACAGCAGAGGATTTCGAGAATACCGGAAAGGTCAAACCCCTCCAGGAGCGTACACGTTAGGTCGGCTCTCACGCGGCTGATCCATTACCCCCTGGCTGGTCTCGAGGGGAGCGCCCGCATTTCTACGCGCTTCCCCCCCCTCCCCCCCCTCTGAGACCAGTCGTGGCTCACATGCCATTGTGCACATTCTTGCCGCCAGGTGGACGCACGCGTGCAGCGACGAGGAACCATCATAATCCGCACGCGTCGCGTGACTTTTGTTCCATGTCGGAGGCAACGCTGCTCAAAGCTTGGGATGTCTATTGTGGCGCTAGTTGACAGCTTGAGGCGCAGTCAACAAGGCATTCTGGAGACCGGAAGAATGACCGCTCCTGAGGAAGGGACACGCGAGAAACGCGCTTTGTGGGAGAGTTTGCATCCGTCGGTCTATGGTACAAGTACGAACAGGTACAGGTACAGGTACAGGTACGAATACACTGGCGGAAAAACGCGGCGGGAAAACGGTGGCACTATTCGCGGCGCAAATGGGACGGCCACACCGGCGGCGAGGCGCCGCCGCGCAAAGCTCCTTTCATGCCAAAGCGGTCGAGGTTCCTGCTCGTGGCTTGTGGAGGAGCGCGCGCGGCTCTGTCACCACCTCTGGAAGGTAACTTTGCTAGGAGCCAAGAGGTAGCGACACAGACGCTCCCCACGTGACTAAGCCGGGCACCCCACATTGGTCTCCCCGCCCCGCGGCACGCGGCAAGCCGCCGAAAATGCCTCCTCAACCCATCCTCTGCGCGGCAGATCTACCCGCCGCAGCGGCAGGTTTCGCGGCACGCGGCTCCCCGCCGGCGGCGTGCCGCGCGCGTTTTGCCGCCAGTGTGTGCGTACCTTACTGGGCATGATGACAGTCTGTGAGAGACGGCGCCCTATAGATAGGCCTTACTAAGGGTAGACAGCTGGGCTAGTTGGTTTGCATTATTATGGAACATGGTACCAGTGGAAGAGACAAGGACGAAGGCAGAAGACAACACGAACACCAGACTTCATCTGAAATTTATTGCACACTCGAGCGACTTTTATATACGAAGAAGCACCGCTATCGCCACCTACCGTTCAAAGCTATCAACACACGCCGGTCCACAAATGACGAATGCATCTAAACTAAACCAAGGCAAATCAACCGACTGCGTACAAGAGCACATCGCAGACTTTTTTTGTTTTTCTTTTTTACCAGCTGCCTGAACCTACAATCCCATTTGCCTGCAAATAATCAATTTTCTTTTTTTCCGAGCGCGACAGATGGGGAACTGACACACTTATCTTTTTCATGCAAGATACATAGGGCTTCGAAAGTTTCGTGGCTTAACTGTGTGCCGAACCTGCGCAGAACACGTGTATCCTTCAAAAGCGCTTTGCATGTCGGCTTGTGCAAGCGACGACGAATGTGGGCAGCTAAATGGCCTCAGCCACTTACTGAATCGATATTCCGGCGATGCTCTACCAAGCGCTCGTTAAGACAACGCCCAGTTGCCAGACAACAGGCAGGCAAGTGTTTGGAACCGCCATGGGCGCTTCGATTTCGGTCACTTGCGCCAACCTTGCCTTGGAAACCATCGAGGCCCTCGCCCTTGCTTCGTCGCCCAAAAATTTTTCTGCGCTATGTAGATGACTGCTTTTGCGTGTTGAAACAGCAAGACGCGCCTGCCCTACCACACCATCTGAACTCCATCCAACCAACGACACAGTTCACAATGGAAGAGGAGAGTTCCGGCCGCATTGCCTTTCTCGATGTTTTAGTACAGCGCACAGCGAATGGCCTCGTGAAGTCGGCCTACCGGAAAGCCACACATACAAGCCAATGCCTGAACTTTGCCTCTGCGCATCCGGTTGGGCACAAGCGCTCCGTGGCACACGCGCGCAACCGCTATGTTCATCCCCGCAAGCGCGAAGGAAAGAAGAAAAAGAAGGATAAAAGAAGAGCTCTCTAAAAATGGCTACCCAAGGCAAATTCTTAACTCGCAGCAATGCTGATCTTCAAATCCGCTCACAGCAGAGAAGAATACCGAGCGGAAGTAAGCCGCCATTCCTTACGCGGTTGGTGTGAGCGAAACACTGGCAAGAATCTTCAGTGACTATAACGTACAAATCTGGCACGTACCTAGAAACAAGCTCAGACAGCAACTTAATTGTGCGGGTGAAAGACAAGAGTGACAGCACTAGATACCCCGGGGTTGTTGACAAGATTCCTTGTCAGGATTGTGATGGAGCCTACATCGGCGAAGCTGGGGACTAAAGGAGACAGCTCGGGGAGCATAAAAATGACATTGCCAAGGGACGCACCGAGGAAAACGCCTTGGCAGATCACCAGAAGTGCACCAGTCACATTATCGCCTGGTACGCAGCCAGTATCATTTCCACCGAGAAATATTCATCTTCCCGCCTACTCCTAGAGTCATTCCATATCCAATCAACTCCGCACACACTTAATCGGACACGTGGGCCCATGCCTGAAGCATACGCATGCTCATTACTGCGACCTTCACTCGTATAAACACGGCCGTTCCGTTTTTCGTTTTCATATGTGAACAAGGAACCCATAATGGTCCCGAAACGTCATTTGTTTTTACCCTCTTCCTTTTCTTGGCGAGTGTTAGGTTTTTCATAATGGCATCATTTCCTCGCCAGGCGAGTTTTCGTCGAACTCCGGCTAAGTGATGTCGGGCCGTTGCCCTTTTGCCAGGGTATATGGGGTATATGCGGAGTCAGCATAAACCTTATTAATGAAGACCTCTTGGGAGGGTGTAAGGCTGGTCTTGCAGGGAAAGAGGACCGGAGGTGTATGTTCTTTAATGCGGGAACGACTTGAAGTAGGGAGAGACGCACGGGCACACTGCATGGTAGCCACTCACTGAGGAGGCTGTGTAGCTTAAGAAGATATGCCCTGTGGAGTGGTGGTAATGAAGAGTTGATCGTCCCACTTGAAGCGGCAGCGGCATGTGCCGCCATATTGGTCGCGGGCACATCCGTGTGCCCCGATGTCCAGATGATTGCGATCGATTTTATTTATTTGTTGTTTTAGTAGCTATTTATTAATAAAATAACAATGGAAGGAAAAGATGTTGCTAACAGGGGCATCTGTCATCGGAGCCTGAAGCACCTGAGCTGCGACTAGCGCGAATAAAAGGACAGGGAGAGTGAAAGAAAAGGGGGATCGATAGTAAGAAAGTTTAGGGGTAGGGGGTAGTGTACACTGTGTGCAAATAAATAATATGGAAATAAATGCGAGATGCTGCGCCGTGCATGATAGGAGTACTAATCACCTGAATCGACTTGCAGCATTACAGCAGGGCGGAAGAAGGTACAAAATATTTATAGGAATTCAAAACAGAGCAAATAAACAAAAGCATCAAGTTACACAAAACTTCTAAGAGCCTCAAAGCGGGCAAAAAGCATCACTACTGATAATGGAAACAACTCATGAACGAAGCTCCATATACCCCTCAAAGGAGGCCCTTATAATGAACTCTGATCAGATGTCTTGCACTGATGGCCTCTTGTGCTGACATACAAATCAGATTTGTGATAATCTGGCCGGTCATCATAAGAAGGATAAATGCACACGAAGTTCGAAAAGAAATGAGTTCCTAGTAAGCAAGGCTGAAGATAAAATAACGAGAGATATTAGAGGCTTTCAAGAAGAAAAAAAATAGCACGGCGCTTCTTTTGTCAGTTTGCCTTCGGTATCTCTATCGCAAAGGAACTGGGCCCATCAAGGGTCCAATCCATAAAGAGAAAAATAAACAAGAGAAAATGTTAGGTTATCGCGTCCTTCTTGTAATTCTTGTATGCTGTTTATGAGTGTACAGATTTTCCGAATTCTGCAGGGCAGCGGGTAGTGAATTCTTCGCAAAAAAATAAGAAGAAATAAGCTGTCTGTGCGCCGACGTGCTTGCCTTGACAGTATCTTCTGGTTTCCGTTTTGGAGGCTTTTCTTGGGAAATGAACCAACTCGCCCGACGGGGTAGTGGTGACTAACGCGTGAGGATTCCATATCTCAGCCTGTCAAACCGCTCCTTCCCTTTCTTCAGGCCCCTCCCCCTCCTCTGAGGGTGGACCCCCCGCAGAGGTTGTTCGCCAATCATCAGAGAGAGATTACTGCCGCGTCACGTTCCCCCCCCCCTTCTCCCCCTCCCCCATCATCACCAAGTACCACGTTTTGCCAGCCACATCAGCAGTTCGTTCACTGAAGTCTACGCGTTCGTTTTGTGTCTGCCTTTTTGAGGATCTGCAAAGAATAGTGAGTAGAATCTTCGTCGCTATTTGGCGTTCTACGGTCACCATTTGGTTGCGGAGGAGCTGGTACTGTTTTTCAAGAATTCGACCGTCTCGTTGGCCACGAGCGAAACTCCGTTCCAAGGAACTTTTCAGCATGCCACCGAGTTCGGGCCCCTTCAAAGGTGTTGATTCCCTGACAGTTCTAGCATGGGAGAACATCTTCTCACTCCTCGACGGAGGGTCCCTGATGGCGTTCGCCGAAGCTGTTCCCAGCCTCGCATATATCGCCTTCCAGGAGCGTATCGTTCGAAAGCTCCGATTCACTCCCGACACCGACGAGCGCACGATGGAACAATTTCACGCGGCAAATATTTCGGGTCGTGTGCAAAAGCTAGAATTCTATAACTGCCTTTCGCTGTCGTCCGCAGTCTTGCTAAACTGCGTCTCCAGCTGCAGTGATTTGAAAGAACTGTATTGTGTTAACTGCGTCGTTCAACCTTGGCATCTGTTCGATCTTCTAGCTACTAAGCTAAGCCAAGTGCGAAAGCTCGAATGGACGCTGCACGATGGCCGGTTCTACGAGCAGTTGTTGGTCCCCAACGTCGAGCCGCCAGACATGCAACTGGAGAGCATGTATTTAGAGCTGGTGGCTTCGCAACAGAATGTTGACTTTTTAACGATACTCCTCAAGCATTGTCGCGGGCTGCAAAACTTGCACATCCACTCTATCCGGAAAGAAGGTGCAAGTGCATACACCGCCGACCTAGGTATAAGTATCGAAGTGGCTCGTCCCCTGAAAAACTTGAACGAGCTAAAGTTGACTTCCGAATGGGTGTTCGCCCCCGAAGCACCACGAAGACCCCGCCATCGGGAGCCACGCCGTGTTCAAGTCGTAGACATTGTTCACAACAACATAAGTTTTCGGCTGAGGCCGGTACATTCCCGTAATGTGACCGTGTTCGATAAAGGGCTGCTGAACCATGAACTAAGAGGGAGCAAGGAAGCAGCGGTGGTCATGAAAGCCAATGCAGACATAGACCGCCGCCGCCTTTCTGAAGTCGTCGCGGATCCCGAACGCTGGAAGGATGTCTCTTCACTGTCACTGTGCCTTGCACACTTTGTCCCGTTTGAAGAGCAGCCGCTCAGAACTGTGACCGCCAGAAAACTCTACATGGAGGGAACGCAGCTCTTTTTAAAGAGCTGCGTTTCCAACATCACAGAGTTGAACCTAGCGTTATTTCACTGCGACCGCGGCACGAATGGGTCCGCAGTGGTAGGTTCCACGCTTCCTCACCTCCGGGCACTGGCGCTCGCTCCCTGCGGCGTCAACCAGGCCGACTCCCTCTCGTGCCTGGCCCGGGGATGCACAAACCTGGAGCAGCTGGACGTCCGGGCGGAGCGTGACAAGAGTGGCGCCTACGTGTGCCAATTCTGCAAAGTGTCGCTCCGCTTCAGGGAAGCATGCTTCAGGGAGCTCCACGCGAGGACCAAGCTTTGGCGGCTCAGTCTGGATGGCACAGTCCAGATGGCATCGCTGGATTTCCTCCGTGAGTGTCGCGTCACTGATCTGCGGTTGAGCCTGGAGAGCACCGAGAAGATGGCGATAAACACTGCCAATTTCCATGCTAGCCTGACCCGGATGCTGCGAGACAACCCGAGGCTCCAGCAGCTGACGATCGATACCCGCGGCATCCCTCTAGCGCAGAACAGAATGGCGACGGGCCTCTCAACCATTTCCACCCTGCGACATCTGTGCGTCCTCACGCAGGCGGCGGCCACCAAGGACAGCGTCGCTTCCTTCTTCAGGTAACTGGTTAGTTATATGTGTGTATATTTACTTATTCGCATGTTACGTTTGCCCATGTCATCTCCCTTCATACGCCTCTTGCGTTCTCCAGTGGAGCGCGTAGCACGCCAGAAAGTCTTAATTTACCACTCTGCCTTTCTTAGTAAATACGTATGTGTATCTCCTCTTAGGCTCATGCAGGCCGAACTGCCGCTGCTGGAGGTGCTTCACGCGCACTACATGGACACCAAGTGGAGAGTGAATCCGGTCACGTGGCTCCGTCAGCGGCATGCCGTCGCGACTAGGCTGCGCAGCGGGAAACGGCGGCGCTCAGGAGCCGGTGTATTCCTCGACAACGGGCCCTGCCTCGGCTGCTGCCAGTCGACTTACATCGGTCTAGTGAGGCCGCGCAACCGTGTTTAAGGTGACGTCGAGGACACAGCTCCCAAAATTCTATCGCCTGCGACCAAGGAAGCAACCTCGGTTCGGGCTTGTAATAATCGTCGAGCCGTTTTGTGCATGCCTGATGCTGCTCATGATTGCACCTGTATAAACGCCATTATTGCTCTTTTTCTACACTCTGTTATGAACGGGATGCACACCAGCCGAAGAAGATTAAAGCGAAGATTCAATCGGCAGGGATGATCATGCGGTAGCGGCAATTCCGACAGGTCGTATGACCCCACGAGGACCCCAAGAACAAAAGATGTGCTGGGAACCCGCCTGCGGAATCTTTCCCACGCTCTTCAGGAAGGGGGAAGATGACCTTCCCTTTGTCTGTTTCTTCGCAAGACGCGACCGGCGGTGGTCAGACGACAGGGGAAGAAGACAACGGCGCCTTCCCGAAATTAACCGTGACTGACAAGCGCCGGTGTTTGGATCGACATGTACAGCTTCGAACGAACTAGCAGCGGACCTCCGAATCCTCCTCGCCCATTCCCACGGTGCTCCGCGTGCTATGTGCGGTGTCACCCTTCCGATCTGTGCCTCGTGTGGTGAGAGGGCGGAGCAGGCGGCCTGAGTGAGAACGATCGCTCTGGGCCTTGGCCACAAGGCTCATCCAGTCACTCGACTCTATGAACTTTTAATTTGTGGCTGTTTGCTCTTTTTTAAATTATGTAAATAAGTTTCCTCAAAGTGTCAGTAAACCTGCTTGTTTTTCGTTTTCCCAACCTTCAAGTTCCACCTATCCTCAGCTCGAAGGCTCGGGCACGCTACCCGAAGGAGCCCGGGTTCGAGTGAACCCCTGCGTCACGACAACTCCTTCTTGCCGTGTGCACTGAATATTGTATTGAGTGCAGGATACTTACCAGGTGCATGCTCAATGTTGTTTTTTTTCTTTCAACACCATAAAGCAGAAGAAATAGATTGCATTGAACATTTCCCGCAATCGCATGCTCTAAATTTTGTTTCTACCACGGCGTATACTACTGTCTTAGCCACCTTGAGAAGACACTGTAGTTATCCAAAGGGTTGTGCCTTTTTGGACGCCATGTTAACACTAGTAGTGAATGTGTAGATTTCGCCGGAGCAGGCTGGGGGTTCCGCGGCTGCCTTCTTATCACCTATAGTAGTTCACCGTGTCGCCCCCACCTCTCGCCTCAGTCGTAAGGGCGAAGGTTAGTTGTCCATCTTCTAGCTGGATGAAGACATCGACAGTCTTTGTATTAAGACCTTCAGTCGTACGTCCACTCGCGTAATTTGTCCAGAGCCTTTGATAACTTACAACAAAGTGTATTAGAAAATATCTACGAACACTGAGTGGACGAAATCTTGGAAGCGTTCTCGTTTCTAAATTCTCTCTAAGCCAATCGCAAGCGGCGAAATCGCAATTTCCTAGCACGTGTAGATTGCAGGTGTCTTCCAATGCTGAGGGCCCTAAGCTTGCAACAATGCAGATAGCCCCTCCAAGCCTTCTCGGTCCCCTCTCAATCACTCCGAAACCACGGAACGGGGCTTGTAAATCAAAGTAAAAGTCAGCAGCACCCTGTCTTCGCGGAATAGGATGCTCCGATATGTAGCTGCTACCTGGATTCATGCTGCACAAGCATGAATTCTTTACTCTGTTTGCTCTGTCAAGAGAAACTGCATGACCAAAAGAGGCTTCATTTATCCACGTCAGCAAGCACTAATATAGTACGTCGCATCGAGTGTTTCACGATGACGTAAAGCCGCGTACCCTTTCACTCTAAAAACCTGAGTGGATAACAGGAGCAAACATCGCATATCGCGCGCTGAAATGCTCGTACCCGCAGAAAGACGTCGGGTCGAATGTTTTTTTACAAGTGCGCCTCCAGAAATAACCGTCTTCTGCGAAATGTGCGCTGTAGACAGTCACCCACTGTCCATTCTTCCTTTAAACGAGGGTCCTTCGGAAATGAATGCCGGATTATTTTGCTGTGAATGGCCCTGCTGGTGCACTGTGGCACACTGCGCATGCGGTTGCTTTGTTATTTTCTGTTGATTTGAAGAAAAGAAGCAGGGAACAACACAACGAGCAAGCAATACTACACAAAGGCACGCACGGATACACACTGCGCGGTCAGCGATCGCCGTCGTGGCGTTTCCTCTTTTCGCCGTGGTGAGGCGCCGGCTTCTGTGGAACTTTCGCAGGGAATGTGGAAGCGCGCGCCCTCCGCACTCCATCCCCGGTGTGGTTGAACCAACCCAACAGCAGGTTCTAAGAAGGTGAGGCGGCAGCTCCCACGTGCGGGCATCTCGCAGGGCTACTTTGCACACTTTGCCCCTTCCTCATTCCAGGACCTTTCACTCTCCTCTCACAGTAGCTTTTCAGTCGCACTGTAAGGACCCCCACGAGGGGTTGGATCGGCGAGTGTGGTGGGTGCGCATGCAGGCACCTTTAAAGCGAAAGCTTTACTACAGCCAGCGAGCCATTTCGGCACGTCGCGCCGTATGCCTTATGCGCGGGCCCACGAACGACCTTGAGTCGCCGTTGCCTACACCAGATGTGCTCCGCTGGGGTAAAGGGAGAGGAGGTGTCGCCTCGCTGGGAATGGATAATATATATATATATATATATATATATATATATATATATATATACACGCTTCTTCGCCTCGGTGCATTGTAGTTGTGGAGAGCGCGAAAGAGACGCACCAATGACAGAACGAAGCGAGGAAGAGCCAACGCGCTCAAGAGACGCTAGAAGAGCGTGCCGCACGACTCGAGAAGCGTCGTAACGAAGATGCGGCTAAAAGAAGTGGTGCCACGGCCCGGAGTCACTCTTCAACTGCGGAAGAGACCAGTTTGAGTTCTCGAGAGCGTCGGAATGAGACGCTGCGTAGACGACGTGCCGAGGAAACGAAGCTTTCGCAATTGAACTAGGGTTAACCTGAGCTAAACCACAGCCAATTTTTTTTCTTATGTTGTGTTAGATTATTTTTTGGCTGGGCCCATGCTTTTTTGCACCCGCCTTCACAAAAGGAACACAGCGGCGCGGGCTTGATTACTTTTTGTATTTTGTAAATAGTGCACAAAGCTCTCCCCTGTCCTTTCTTGGTATCGCTCTCCTCTCCCTTTCCTTTTCACCTCCGCCGGCTGCAGCTCGGGTGCTTAAGATATTCATAGCAATTGCCGTGGCCGGCGACAACATTCTTTTCCTTTACTTTTTTTTCTTTTAACAAACTACTACTACAACACGTCATCATCATCATCATCCTGAGCAGCAGTGGTTTATTTTCTCAAGTCTCCGCGTTAGTTCTTTGCCTGCGTTCTTCAAGATACGTCAGGAATGCAAAGTTCTCTTCCAAGTGAGTGTTTTCAATATTTGTGGCCGGACTTTGGTCGCCGAGCCTACGGTCCTGTTTTTCAAGAATTTGTGCGTGCCACTGGCCCCGAGAGAAGATTCCTTCCAGCAAACTTCAGCATGCTGCCACTTGAAGTATGGCAGATTATATTATCACGCCCGATAGTGTTCGCAGAAGCTTTTCCCAACCATGAATGTGGCCTTGTATACACGAACCTGAAAGCGGCGGGTTTAGTCGGGTTGCGCCAGTTGTCGAGCTTACCATCCGACGCGACCGCGTTTATATGAACTCGTTTTTTTGTCGGGCAGAGATCGCCGCTACCCCTAACATCGAGCAAGCAAACCACGCGCGGATGCTAGAAGAGGAGGAGGAACGCGAGGCTTGCGCAGCGGCGCCAGATCAGAGAGGAGGCGGTAAGCCGACGCGACCGGGCCGGGCCGAGTCAACCCACCCGCTGCAGTCGGACTAGCCCATCTCGACTCGACGGTCATTTAGCTCGACCCCCTAACGTATACGTGAACCCGAGATCCGGAGGCCACTCGACCCGACTTTTGTCGGGTTCATGCAAATGCCGTTTTTTTTTCAGGCTCGTCTTGTTTGAGCACTAAGATTTACGTCGTACACCGATGAGCGCACCATACAGGACTTTCCAGCAGCAAGCATTTCTAACCACGTGGAAAAACTAGGCTTCACTAATTACACTCCGCTTTCGTCCGCAGCCCTGCTAAACTTCGCCGCCAGCTGCAATAATTTGCAAGAACTGTTTTGTGTGCACTGCGTGGTTCAAGCTTTGTATCTATTTGCTCTGCTAGCTGTTGTTAGGACTGGGCCTCCCACCCTGTTGGGACTGGGGCGCCTCAGCCTGCCGCCACTGTTGCGCAGAGCTGAGCGACGAAATGGAAATGCGACGGTGAGTGAACGAAACATTTATGTAGTACAGTATAAGCAAGGGCGTTACATTATCGGCACAGGGGCCGGGAACACAACTGGCTCACACAGAGGTAGGGCGATGCGCCGGAGTTCTCGCTTGATGTCTCCGTCTGCTCGTCTGCTGCTCCTGTCCGGCGCGCGGCTCGACTTTTATAGTCTCTGGTGTCCTTTCGAGCAGCCAGCCGTTGAAACCCTGCAATCAGGTCACGGCACTGGTCACTGTTTGAATTTGACGAGAGGAGCTCGGCCGTTCGAAGTTTGCAGCCGGGAAAGGGCCGTCAGCGAAGCGTCGGTTGCGGCTCGAGCCGGCCCTTGCGAGGGGGGAGGATTCCGCCGGGCGTGCCTGGATGAACCAGCTGCAAGCCGCGACATGTCCGAGAGTCCGGGCTTGCGTTGCGCAATGGCGGGCGCACGGCGCTGGCTTCCACAGAGGCCAGCGGAATGCGTGGTCGGGCAGAACACTGTCAAGTTGACCAAAGTGAGAAGGCTCGAATGGACGCTGCACGATGGCTTGTTCTACAACTCGTCCTTGGTCCCCAGCATCGAGCCGCCAGGTGTGCAACCGGAGAGCATGTACTACATGAAGCTAGTCTCTGCGCAACAGCATATGTTGACTTTTTAATGCTCCTCCTGAAGCAATGTCACCGACTGAAAAACTTGCACATCCACTTAATCCGGAAAAAACGTGCAAGCATACAGCATATCATGGACAAGGAAATGTACTTGGTTCGTCTGCTACGATACTGGAACGTGTTAAATTACACCTACGAACTGTTAATGGACCCCGAAGCACCATGAAAGCCCCGCTATCGGGAGCCGCGCCTTGTTCAAGGCGAAGGCATTCTTTGTGGAAACTAAAGAGATTAGGCGGAGCCGGCTTGGCGTAATCTGGTCATTTTCGATAACGGGCTGGGAAACGATCAGCTAAGAGGGGACGAGCAAGCGATCGTGATCATGAAAGCCACCGCCCACACAGAACATCGCCAACTTGCTGAAGTTGCCTCGAAGCCCAAGCGCTGGAACGAAGTCTCTTCCCTGTCCCTAGTCCGGGTGGTCCGATACGGACAGCAGCCGCCCGGGATTGTAACCGCCTGCAAACGCTACATGGAGGGAACGCTGCTCTTTATCAAGATCTGCGTGTGCAGCATCACAGAGTTAAACCTAGCGTTGTTTTACTTCGACCGCGACACCGACGGGTGCGCAGTGGTGGGTTTCACGCTGCATCACCTCCGGGCACTGGCGCTCGCTCCCTGCGGCATAAACCAGGCCGACTCCCTCTCGTGCCTGGCCCCGGGGATGCATACACATGGAGCAGCTGGACGTCCGGGCGGGGCGCGACACGAATGGCGGCTACGTGTGCAAATTCTGCAAAGTGCCGCTCCGGTTCAGGGAAGCTTGCTTCAAGGAGCACCACGCAAGGACCAAGCTTTGGCGGCTCAGTCTGGATGGCACAGTCCAGATGGCCTCGCTGGATTTCCTCCGTGAGCGTCGCGTCACTGATCTGCGGTTCAGCCTGAAGAGTCTCGAGCAGGAGTTGACAGCTTCCAAGCTAGCCTGAGCCGGCTGCTGCAAGACAACGCGAGGCTCAGGCAGCCGACGACCGATTTCCGTGGCATGCCCCTAAGGCAGAACGAATTCGCGATGGGCCTCACAGCCATTGCCACCCTGCGACAACTATGCGCCCTCATGGAGGCAGTTACTACCCAAGAAAGCGTCGCTTCCTTTTTCGGGTGAGTGGTTAATTCCATGCGTGTTGCTGCGAACTGCGCTGTCAGGGTCACGTGTGCCTCCTATCGCTCTGCTATCGTTTGCGCCGATGACCACGCGCGCCACTCGACAACCCCCCTTTCTTTCATTTTCCTTCTTTTCCTTGGCCAGCACTTGTTCAGTGGCTTGCGATTTTACAGCCATTTGCGCCGACTGCTTGCCTGGTTCGGATCGGCCAGGCGCGCTGCCGCCGGCCAAGGTTGCTACAGTGGCGACGAGGATTCACCGAACAGAAAGGCCTGACAACAGCATCCAGGCCTCGTACCTCCCGCAGCCATGGGCCACTGCCAGAGTTCGACGAAGGAAAAGATAAGCGTCAACCGTAGCTCGTAAAAGTTGAAGCGTATCTCGAAGCTAACGAAATAACCGACGGTGCCAAGAAAAGAGCATTGCTAGTCGCCGAGCTTGGGTCAAGAACCATTGACGCCTTTTGCGGACAAGTCGCTCCTAACAAGCCAAACTCGTTGAGCTATCAGTGAGTTGTGGATGAGCTAAACAAGTACTGTGACCCTACATCGAACGAGATTTCCGAAATCTTCGTTCTTTCACAGTCAACAGCAGGAAGGGAACGAGTACAGGCGTTCATTGTCGAGATACGAACTGCAACTTCGGAACAATGCTGTTATAGACAAGATGTTGAGGGACCACATCGTATGTGGCGTTCGTTCAAAGAACGTGCAAAAGCAGTTGCTGGCAAAAACGGATCTTGCAGAAGCAGAAAAGCTTGCCTCAGCGTCTGAGAATTCAGAGCTTGATTCCCAGAACATAAGCAGCGAAGGAAACTTGGCGGATCTTCTATCACTAAAGACACCGCGACGTTGCCCTGCGAACCGGAACGAAAGTGAAAATCACTGCGAATGCTCTGGAAAGAGGGGTTATAAAGGTGCCGCCTGTTCAATGCGTCATCGACGCGGTTACAGTTGTGATGCAGAAGGGCATTTGGCTCTGATGTGCTCAAAAGCAAGAAACGCCAGTTAGCCACTAAATAAAAATTTTAAATTTCATTTTGTGGCTCTAAGGTTCGTGAACGTCACAGCGCACGCGGGTAACGACCGCGCAGATAATGCGTCCCAGCTATGGTCAGTAACGGCGAAGGAATCACTGGCGCCACCGATTAGACACTTTCACTGGAACGGCGTCGAGCTGTTAATGGACGTTGATACGGGTTCGCCGGTGTGTGTCGTCCCAAGACCAACCTACGAAGTGCACATTATCAACAGCAAGAACTGCAGAAGCCGGAGATTAAATTGTCTTAATTGCTATCTGGGAAGACTGTATATATCGGTGCTCGAAGCATTGCCAGTGCGAAAAGTCTAATGAAAAGGGTTCAGCTGAAGTTAAAGGGACTATGCAATAAATTAATTGAGATTACGTGAAGCAGGCGAGAGATAGGCATTTCATCACTCGTCACCCCAACGCAAGAATTTTTAAGCTAGCATCAGTAACACCGAAGATATAGACGATTAAAAATTACGCTCCTCCTCTCCCCCCTCAACTCGTACACGCGGGGCACCAGACAAAAATAAAGAAAACAGCTCTGGGACTGGGCCCCGCCCATGAATACGTAATCCGGTGACGTTCCTCTTGCAACTTCCGGTTGTCGCTCCTAGCACCCCGACAACAGCCATAAATCCGCCTTGCAACAGCTGTGAAAGCTGGGGCTCAAGGACGGCGATGGACGCGGCACTGCTCGGACGTGCGTCCGTTTGCTCCGTAGAAATCCGCTGCGTATGAAAACTAGGAGCACCATCGATAGAAAATATCGCTGGATTTGACTCCGGATGTACAAGCCCTGCCTACGGATACTATTATTTCGAAGGTAGGCCGAATTTTTGAGGTTTTACGACCATTTTAATTTCGACCACGTGTTGAGGCAGAAGGGCAGTCTTTGCTGCCTAGCCATGCACGCCGGGTCTTCGCCGGCCCCGGCATCGGAAGTGGTCGCTACGAGCTTCAACACGGTTACCGTAGATGGACGAACAGCTACGGAAGAAGAATTACGGGAAGGAAATTAGTTCGAGAGGAAGAAAAAGCGGGATGTGCCGGTGCTGGCCAGCGTCGGCGGTAGAGAGGAGCCCGCGAGGATGAAGGGATTCCGGCCGCTACGCGGCAGAAGACTAGCGGAGAGGTCGGTTGAAAAACTACCGATCAGACTGCCAAGCGAAGCTTTGAAGATAGTGCTGAGACCAAGCGGAGGAGTGGGAAGCATCCTCCATAAGATTGGAAGCCTGAACTTAGCCTGCGTGATCGCCCAGGCAGCTGGAGTCGACCTGATGGAAGCGGCGAAGGATACGGTTATCCCGAACTTAAAGCAGCAGTCCATCTTGATCGCTACCACGAATGAAGATAGGGCACGTAAATACTTGAGGATCAAGGGCCTGGCCACGAGCATGGACTCCGTCGTAGACGTCACGGCCTACGAGGTCGCCCCAGAAAACTGCGGGAAAGGTGTTATCCATGGGATAGACACCGCACGCACCGGTGAACAGCTGAAAGAAATCATCAGAATGGATGAACGCAACCCGCCCATCCTGGGGGTGAGAAGATTCGGCAAGGGACAGACCATCATGGTCCTTTTTGAGGACTGGCGAGTTCCCATGCTGATTTTTATGTTGGGAATGAGTATGAGGTGCTACTTGTACCGAAAGAAATATGAGGTCTGTTACGAGTGTGGCAAACTGGGACACAGGGCAGACGTATGCCCAAACGCAAATGAGAGGACGTGCCGTGGATGCGGCCAAGAAAACCCAGAGAAAGAGCACGATTGTCATCCTGAGTGCCAACTTTGCGGAAAACCACATCTGTTGGGAGACATCAGGTGCAAGAACAGTGCAACAGTGCATGCAATTGTTTTAATGTATGCCGATGCTGGAAACCATGATCAGCAAGTGCGATGGCGATTGCACGTCGGCAATAGTGCTGTGCGAAAAACTAATATAAATCTCACCTGCCAGACAGTAATAAGATATCTTTAGTATACAGTAGCGTCCATTTTATTTTCCGCAATCAAAACTGTTACGACACAGTGATGTATGCCTCGTCGACGAAACATTTAGCGGGCCGTGGTTGCCGTCCCGTACAAGAAATTCAGAGTTGAAAACACTGTGGCGCCATCTAGTGCCAATACTAAAAGCACATGGTCTACGCGAAGGGAGCATTGTTTTTCACCGAACGGCGTGCTGGAGAGAGTGCACACTTCAATAAAACACCGCGAACAACCCTCAAAGAAAAAAACAGTGTGCACTTAAACAAGCGATATTTTACCGAGATGTGGCCACGTGGTGGGCTACACTAATAATGGCGGATTTCACCGCAAGGTGACGATTTATGCGATTTTCAGTGGCATATTAAATTATAAATCCTCGTTTCTTTGATATTGCCGGGTAAATTCTTACAATATGGGGCACGATCTTTTCATTTTCGCCGTACTCTCATGACACGTTGTTGGCCAGTGGTCAGTTCCATTACTGATTAACAAAACTGTTAGCAAGCAGTCAGTGTTGTGCCCTAGCTCGCAATGACTGTCATATTGCATCAATGTATATCACGAATTCTTCTAATCCTGTCTGGATTTTCTACACTATGGCACCATATCCATGTATACTTCAGTTCGGCAATTTCAACGTTGAGTTCTTTTTGTGTGTTTTTAACCTGTGAACACGCATATTTTCGAGCCACCCTTGCCTGCTACAAGGATCAAAGCATCGTACGTGCCTAGAGTAACATCCATCTCGGACAGTGATACGAAGCAGGAAACTTTCGTGCACATTGGCCTATTAAGCAAATCAAATTTTCCTTACACTTAGCTCATTCGAAGTATCTAAACAATTTGAAGTTAACATACGTTAGTTTTTTTGTCTCAACACACATTTGGTTCACAACAGCCATGACTCGAGCCCATTACGTAAATCCTTTCTTCTTAAAGTTCAATGCTATTCTGCCTGATGCATGGTATGATGCTAACTGAAAAAAGTACAAGCATGATTATAATGTTCTTAAGTTAAATGGCAACGACAGATGATTCTTAAATCGCTTAACAAAAGCACGTTCATAATTTGTAAACTTTGATGGTTTTTCTTCGTTCCTTCCACATACTAATCACTCCCATAGATGACTTATTTGATTGGATAGGAGATCGCGGTCCAAGCTCTATATTAGCGGCCCACGCAAAAGTCAATATAAGCTAATTATATTGAGTTCAATGGCACGAGAGCAACTAAGGCTATGATGCACCAAACACAATAAAAGCACCGATTTGTCTGATCAGCTGTGCACTGTAAACGCAGGAAAAAAAGATTTGATTTTGCGATACTGTAACAGCGTGAAAGACGTAGACGAAGAACGAGGCAAGGCAAGCACAGCGCTGGGTAATACCCGTGTTACGCGGCCGACTTGGAACCCACTTGAACTTCCTTCACCTAATGGATCACAAGGTAGTTTAGCCTCAGAGGAGTTGTCACCATGTCACACGTTCTGTAACGAACAACCTTTCAGAGGAACCGCCAGGGGTCCATAAGGCACGGTCCGTTTCAGAACAAACACAAAAGAAGAACCTTCGAAACAATTGGAATTTTCTACATTTTTTTTTGTCATAAAATACAGTTGTCACAACAAAAACAATTTTTGCAACCACCAAGGACTCAGCACAGCGCTCTTCTCCGCTCTGCTGGAAACCATACGCGGCATTCTGCAATGTCTGTGCAAGGGATTGCGGCCACAGTTGATAGCGACTCTGCGAATTTTCCGCTATGACGTTCCGCTAGCGGATGTTGTGCAGGTTGCACGAATGAGTCATCCATCATAAGGCGCTACAGGGCATAAGTGAATGCTATACGGATACACGTGCGAGTTGCGAGCATGCGTCTGACAGATGAAAACGAACCTAATGGCGTAGCCAAGGAAAGCCGCCGTCAAGTGCCTAATTCGAGAGTATATTGTGCAGGCAATAAAATTAAACATAACCAGCCGAGCTGGAATATTTATTTGACACCATAAAAACTGATGCAATTACAAGTAAAGATGAGAATAGTGAAGAGAAACGTTATCCACTTACTCGGAAGCAAGGCACATTGGAAACGAAAGTACTCCCCTCACCAGTAGAGGAAGATGATCGATCTCCTTTGGATAGGAACTTCTTTAAACTTGTCTCCCTAGAGATAAAAGCTAGCTTGGCTGAAGAAAGCTGAAAGGAGTGGAGCTGCGCCCGTGTGACAGGGTTGTGACAACTTAATCCAATATAATGAAAGAAATGTTTATTCAGAGGCTATCGCAGCTGTGATAGCCGTACTCAACGCGGACATTTTATTGTATTGCAAGGCTACCTCCACACGATGAGTTAATGGCACGTATAGATATGGCGTTGCACTGTCGAACATCCTACTGAAACCTTGCGCACGTCAAAACAGCAAGAACCCAGGTTCCGATGTACCATTTCATTGTCTCTCCGAGGGGCTCACAAGTAGCATAAAAGTACATCTCTCCGCATTGTTCATCTTCTCCCAGATGCGCTACGACCTCCTTACGAGCCATGGTAATAAAGTCCGCCAGACGCAGCCATTTTGACGCAAGGCACGGCATATATACAAGCCAGGAAATTTTGCACTGCAGGCTACATGATATTGCAACGCAAAAGGAAATAGCGGGGCATTTTAAGAAATTCAGACTTCCTTGTAGCCAATCATCCTTACATTGGGTTAAAGCAATCAAAACATAGTCGCGTGATTTGGCGACATCACTGCACATGTATGACCTAAACACGGCGAGAGATTTGCTTGCTCCGATCTTCTGCTGGCACTTAGCAAACTTCTAAATCTCGTTCACCTCCTACACAACTGACGTTCCAAAACATGTCACCACCCCTGCGCACAGCACAGTGTGTGCACTCGCCTCACATCCGCGCACACTCAGCTTGAACTGCCAAGCACAGTAAATTAGACAAAGATTCTGCTAATACACATGTTTCTTGTCTGGTGCCCATCATTAAATTGCTGTGGTCGAACAATGCTTCGACGGGCGCGCAACTCGAGGTAACTAAGTGCCACAAAAAAATCGCTACTAAGCGAAAACTGAAGAAAAGTATCCGAAAACTAAACAGCGTCCTTGCGATATTACACGCACTGTTCGGACACGAGAACGAACGCCTTAAGGTCAGTCAAGATACAGAGCGTAACGGGCGCGTGCAGTCCGTTCTATACTGAATACTGACAGAATAAAGGCGCTTTAAAAATATGTCGTCACTGCATGCAGTATGTCGTGCGCACAAAATAACCTACTGTTAGCGAAAAAATCAGCCGCAAAAATGTCTGTAGCTCAAACGCCTCCCCCTCCCCTTTCCACCCCTTTTCTCCATTCCGCTGGTCCTCAGCTTCCATTCCAGGAATGGCGGCGGTTCATTCCCTAGGAGTCGTGTGGGCGTCGAGCAGGCCGATCTTGCCAGCTGCGTTGACTGTCATGATGACCATGACCACGACGACGACCTTGGCGAAAAGGCCAATGATAAACTGGAGAAACACAAAAAACAAGGGAACAGCCGCGTCACTGAGCTCGCAAGGGGGGACTCTGGAATTAAATATGCAGCTCGCTCTAAACCATAGGATAAAAGGAGCGACGAGTCTAGAATTCTTCCAGTTCGTTTTACAGCGTTAATGGTTCTTAGCTCTTTTCTCAGTTTTTCCCCGTTGTCAGCGTCCACAAGCCCACCACCACAATGGTAAAAATGCATCTCCCACCTATGAGCCCAGCATATGCCACCCGGCACCTCCCTCCTGCGCACGAGGCTAATGCTTTGAGATACGAACCATAATATTAATATTGGTTAGGTGGGCGGATCAGATTAAGAAGTTCGCAAGCATAGGGTGGGCGCAGCTGGGAAAGGACATGGCTAATTGGAGAAACATGGGAGAGGCCTTTGCCCAGCAGCGGGCGTAGCCAACCTGATGATGATGATGATGACGATGATTCATTCCTTGATGATCACGAATGATTCATGAACAGTGGATTATTCGTTAGATATTTGTAACCACCCTGTGATTTTTTGTTTTCTTCCACAATCATGAAAAAAAGGCCACCATTTTCTTAACTTTCGCTGTTAATGCTGTACCATCGGCGAAACAGAAATCAAGAGAGGGGCTTAGCCACAAGTATGAAAGCGTTAAAGGGTGGACATCAAAGAACCATTTTTATCGCATCCTTTGCTTAGCGAGGGAGCGAGGGGAGACATTTTGTTCGAGTTTTGGAGTTGCAAGTCTGTGACCCGGAGGCCGGATTCGCGTATTTATGGAACTCAGACTGAGCGACGCACGCTCCTGCGCATGAACAATCAAACAAGCGTTCAAGCGCCCGGCTTAACTTCTTTACATGCCGCTATTATGTTATGCCTAATGTTATTGCCACTCTCATTGTTTTACGCTGTGGCCAATCGACAAGTCCGCGTAGCCAACGCTGGTGCAACAGCGTCAACGTGCGAACACTGGCGTAGAGCACTCACCAGCCTCCAGAAGGACACGTGCGCCATGTCGTGCAGCAGAGCTAAGGGAGCCGACGTCGGCATTATGACGCCGCTCGAAGCGCACACAATCACAGGGGTCGCCAGGTACGCCGGGTGCATGCGCTTCATATCGGCCTGCATCAAGACGACGATAGTGCGCAAAAGCAAAATCACCAGTGCGGCAACCGCATCTACAGCGCCTACAGCACAGCATACACACTAGAAACCCAAGTTACATAACAACTGTAGCTGCTAATGGAACTTTCTCTGGTGTACACGACGGGGTGAACGTTCAATGATTGGCAGTGGGAACGCGCGATATATTGCCATGTGACCCAGATAGCTCAGCGCCTTTCAGACCGGGAACATCGTGCTCCGAAGACACAGCCCGAGTTTTCAGCGAGTTTCACTCGGCGAAGAGGTCAGGAACAAGCGTCGTACGCTTGTCAAAGGTTCCAGCAGATCCCGCTGTTGATGCTACTGTGCCGTGCAAGTCTAACTCGTGATGTGGGGCTTGGGGTAATATAGCGCCAAATATGTTTCAAGAACCCGAATATATAGCAAAGTGGCGCCAGAGAGAGACAGATAGGAATTTTAAGAGGAGAGGAGGAGAGGTCGCCGGCGGTAACATGACCCTGGCCGGCTATTCCACAAGTGGCGTCAAGGTTTTTGTCATAGAGAAGATGTGTTCTTCTCTGATATGGAAAGAATTAAAGCCTCCGACTGACATAGTGCCATGGAAATTCGTTCTGCTCTTGCCAGTCAAGCGTGCGCGTCATTCCCATTGCTGATGCAGTAATCTTGTTGTAATAGTTAGGCCTGGATCCAGGTAATGCAGAAATCTATCAGATCTTAAGTTGATTTGAAAGTTGCATGTGTAATTCATAAATTTAACAGCAACGAGTCTCACTGACAATTTAACTGAGCAGGAAGTAATAAATGGTTATTAACGCTGAAGCGGCTGCTGTTTCTACGACGGAAGTCGACGTGACAACTGAATGTAACCGTAGGCTTTACAAATGCCTAGCTCTTCGCGCGTCATTTGGCACATTTGGTACCCGCTCTGTCTGGTCGTCGCTGCGCACTCACTATGTGCGCTACGACCGGCGCCATCATCTCGACGAGCACCTGCTTGTCCGTGGTCTCGGCCAGGAGCGAAGTGACGACCGCCAGCATGGCCTGCACTTCGAGCGAGCTCCGCCGATGCCAGAACGCGCTGGACGCAGCCTTGAAAACCTCGTGGGGAACGTCGTAATTCTGCGCACGGTCAAAGACAAAGGCGCCTCGCTCTCTTCCGCACCATCTGCCATCTCAGGAGCCACCTGTCTGGCCTTCTATCTATCTTGGTCGTACCGCGTGTTCATTGTTATGCAGATTCATCTTGTGTGTCTTTTTTTCAAAAAAAAACAGATTATTTTTGCAGCTTAAGTGCTATTGGAAGACATTCAGTACATAGGCGCTTTGACCGGCCTTCCAAGTTGGTTGCTTTGTGTATATCAGCTTTTTGTTCCTATAGGGGACAAACAGCTCCCAAATTTCTCCTTCTTTGCCATGGGATAATTTTTAGACTAATTTTTAATACGCGTTCTTCCCTGCGTATACTTAATTAAATATACGTGGGAAGACGTTGCTGCACGCTTTTGCAGGCACAGAAGCCCGTATCGGGGAGCATGAAGAAAACTAATGGAGGAAGAACTGTTGGACATACACGTGGAAAATGTTTTGTGTAAACTCATAAGATCACCCCGACTTGAGAAACGTGTTAAAATTGACGCTGACTTCAAGTAGGGCCTCAAGAATACATTCGAGATATTTCGGCTATCTCAGCTTACGAGGTATCGCTCACGCTAAAGTTATGAAGACATTTCCCTACAGTTCAATTTTTATTAAACGATTGCTTGTGAGACATGACAGAGGCTGGTAGAATATCTTCTCCAGTAAGGCATTCCTTGAGCCAGCATCTCGTCAGCAAAGTATGGACTCTTCTCAGCGCATGCGCGGTGCATACCTGAAGCAGACTGGAGGCGACGTGCGTAGCGCCGAGAAGTAAGACAGCGCCCCAAGGCACCATCTGCCAGACGTTGCGGATGAAGTCGAAGGCCACCCGCAGGCACGACGTGAGCAGGCTCGTCGCCAGCGTCATCGACGCCAACGCACTCAGCAGAGCCACCCTGGGCACACACAGCGCCACCAGGTGTCCTCAACAAACAACACTGCACCACATCACATAACACGCAGTCAGTTACGAGATTCACACAGACGAGTCGCGGAGGTATTGGGCGACCGACTGTGACACGGAGTCACATATACTGTGGGGGCATTAAGGAAAATCAATAAAATTGCCTCCCTCGAAATATGAGTAGGAGTCCCCTCTGTCTTGACCCACCGGTGATCCATGCCAAGAAGAAGCGAAGGTGCGTAAGTCAAACTGAAGATGGCCGCATATGCGACCCCGGCGTACTTGACACCCCTACAGGCAAGGGGAGGGAAAAAAACGTATTTGGTTTCTTGAACAGCAACATAGTAACGTTTCCATTAAAAAATGAAAACGATTTCGGCGAGTGCGCTCGTAAGTAAACAAAACTGCTAAAACCACAACAGCTGCTTCTAGCAGTGTTGATCGCAATGAAGCAGCACAAGAACGATACAGTTAGTGGCCCACAAGTGGACCTGTCTTTCGCTCGTTCCGTATCTACACTTTCCTTGTACACTCGTGATAAAAACTGCGCATGCAACAAACCTTCACCAATCTTCAGCTTTTATAACAAACATATGAAGTCACCGTAAGCAAGGAGAATAGGGGAGTGCTTCTTTTTTAGTGCACTACCACTGCAATCACCAATCTTAGATTTTGCTGATATTTGTTTGTCCGAAGTGAAATTCAGGGGTCGTGGGTTTGGATCTCTGTTTCGGCATGTGTGGCTTTTTCTTCTTTAATCAGTTACTTTTCAGTGATAAAATAACTACACTAATAATTTTCCATTGATAAACACCACAAATTTAAAAAAAGATAGATTCTCCTATGCCTTTTGCTTTCGACGAATGTTGGCTTCTTTCATATGTATGTCATTACGAGTGCCTAGTTTCCTTGCGTATGTCTACTCAGCAGCTTTCCTACAACTATGTCCTATCGTTATTTGATACCACTGTACCATTCTTTGCATATCGATACTTCCCGCATCACAGTCACGCTAGAACTTGCCGTGAGGAACAGATAAGCAGTACCACGAGGACGGCCAGAAATATCTTACCTGTGATTTCGTCCACTTGCCCCTCCCACTTCAGCAGCTTTGATGACGGCCAAGTTCTGAGGCGACATTGGCTCCGGCTCACTGCGAAAGAACGTCTGAGTCTCGTTTCCGTGCGCGCTCTATAGGGAAGTCGCTATCAAAAGCACGGCAGCCTACTTACAAGCTACTCTCATGATGCGTTGTCATACGCTAAAACACCGGGATTTTTTTGTTCTATACGCATGAGCCTTTCTCGTCTGGAGACCCTCATATACTCCTTCCGCTTCCTCAAATCGTAGCGACAATTCAGCACTGCCAGTCTGAGCGACAGCTCATGTACAGGCTGTTGCACACTTAGAGGGTACCGAGGTCATGTGACCACCGCCCTTCGCGAAGCGCTGCCGCCGAAAGTCCGGGAGGATCGATGACAAATGCGCATGCGTAATAAGCATGGCAGGCTGCTTTTTCCGCGCATGCGCGTGCTGGCGCGCATTCTCTCCGGCTGTCAACGGCAACGCTTCGCGAAGTGCGGTGGTCACGCGCCCCCCTCCAAGTGTGCAACAGCCTGTGCAAAATGTGATAATTTGATATTATCAATGGCATTTTTTTTAAAACGTTCTCACTGCGCGCATTTAGGGTACCAAGCAATTTGCAGGCCTTGAACCAAAAGGCAGCGTTGTGATTTAAGATCTACTTGAAATTTCAAGCTTCGTCTTCTTTTTCCTCTTCGTTGCTTCAAGTCAATATGAGTTCGAAGAATAGGAGGGCGGCTTAAGATAGAGTGCTTCTTAACTTGCCAGAGAGACACCCTAGCGGCGTGCGCAGTGCACACAAGGTTATGAACGTGTCTTACTGTGGTTTCAGGTAGAGCATCCAGATGACCGCGCTGCACGTGATTAGCGCTAGCGCTGCTCCGGGGAACGTCATGACCGCCCAGGTGACGGCATTCACGGGAGTGTCCTTCACTTCCGCACTGCGAGGGGAGCACCTCGTCGTCAGAGAGTGTTTCTCCTACGTGTCCACATGTTTTCTGTCCCAGCATGGGTAAATGCAGTGAACATCGAGAGGGTGAACCATCAAAATGGTGCCGCCATCTTGTGACCTAACGATCAAGTGAAGACAAGACAAACTTTGTTACCATGAAGTTGAAGAAGCCCGGCGATTACTTCGTTATAGCCGTAGTTTTGTTATAGCGCGTGTTGACCGAGATTCCAAGGAAAATCATCATCGAATTGTTGTATCGATTATTTCGTTATAAACGGTTTCATTATAACGAGACTTGACTTAGTACGAGGATGAAAGAAGACAGAGGAAAGTTCCGAAAGTTTTCACCGTTTTTCTTTGGGAATAAGTAATAACACCTCGTGCTAAGTTTAACCAACTGCACCGGCATGGAAACACGGCCACAGCCGATGCCTTCATCCGTTAAGTACACCTCCGCGGACGGGACACTAGTGAATGAGGTCAGTGAGCTTACGCGAGCAAGACGACCCTCAGCGCCCTCTTGTTGCCGCCAGTGTGGAAGCTGCAGATTCCTCCTAGCACGCACATCAGTGACGGACCCAACAGGAAGGCGTTGTGAACGTCCAGGCGGGCGCTGCATGAAAAAGATCGCTGTAGTGTCTCCGGTTCATATGAGCAGCTGTGTTAAGACACGGCAAGCAGAGATGTGTTGCCATTCGCATAAAAAAAGAATAAATATGTTAGAACTTTCTTTATTGTGTTCTTGTCTACGAGGCAAGAGCAGCGGATGATTCTGCATTGATTTCGGACACCGGGTGGGCGAACAGGATCGAATGACTGATTTGGAACAGAAATCGCGCATGACGTGGTTTCACGTCATTCACACCACGTGGCAGTAAATGTAGTACGAGCGTCGAAAGAATCGCTAATAGAGCAGAAAAAAGGCACGGCGTGTGATGTTGCTTTGCTTTGTGTCTTCAGTGCCAGGAGTACGACGGCCGGCGTAGACATTCCACGAATACGATAGCGAACAATAACGGGCTTTGAAAACGAGTTAAGCGCGTGGCGTCATGACTTAGCGCTGTCATTTAGAACACTGGTACGAAGAATTAGTCCGTCAGTACACTGGTCTTTAGCATTACACGCGTTTTTCGGGTCAGCAGCGCAGCCCTAAAACCACGGAGCCACCGCGGCGGCTCCTTTACATTCATAGATCCCTGGTAGTCCTCACGCCACTAGTGGTTCGCTTGTGTTTGTTTACGGGGATTTAACATCCCAAAGCGACTCAGGCTATGAGGGACGCCGTAGTGAAGGAAATAGTAATAGCGCTGCAATTAGACGTACACAAGAAAGACTGACACAGGACATGCGCATGTCCTGTGTCAGTCTTTCTTGTGTACGTCTAATTGCAGCGCTATTACCATTTCTGTCTCAAATAATGCACCATCTAGCCCAAACTGACGTTCTTCTAAACCGTAGTGAAGGGCTCCGGAAATTTCAACCACCTGCGGTTCTTTAACGTGCACTGACATCGCAAAGTACACGGCCATCGCTCAGTGGTGCACCGGTTAAGCGATGCACTACTGCCCTGCGATGCCAGGTGCTGCCACCGGAGGGGCTTCTGCCACACAGGTTACTCTTGCTGAGCAACCTCTCGCGAACAGTCATTTTTAATTCAGCTGCCACCGGCCACGGTGGTCAGTTGGCTCACAATCCTGTTGACAGGTTGCGATGACGCCACAAGGTCATGTGACATAGGTGGGCCACCTAGGTTGCTTCTCTAGCTTCACAAAGGCTTTTTCGCTCACAACGCCGATGAAGCCGGGTTTTCTGCGGAACGGAACCCTTAATGATATCCCGTCAAAAACTACTGCTTTGCATAGAATGGAACCCGCCGCGGTGGCTCAGTGGTTAGGGCGCTCGACTACTGATCCGGAGTTCCCGGGTTCGAACCTGACCGCGGCGGCTGCGTTTTTATGGAGGAAAAACGCTAAGGCGCCCGTGTGCTGTGCGATGTCAGTGCACGTTAAAGATCCCCAGGTGGTCGAAATCATTCCGGAGCCCTCCACTACGGCACCTATTCTTCATTTCTTCTTTCACTCCCTCCTTTACCCTTCCCTTACGGCGCGGTTCAGGTGTCCAACGATATATGAGACAGATACTGCGCCATTTCCTTTCCCCAAAAAACCAATTATTATTATTAGAATGGAACAAAAAAGCCAGCGTGCATGGGCTGTGTTATGCGTTAGGTTACGTTTACAAATCCGAGGCGCTCCTCTGCAAAAGCGGATTCGAGAAATGCCTGCAACAGCACGCTTCTCCCTTTCCTCGAGGAGGGATCTCTCACCTCCTCGCCTTCGCCGCCTCCGTCGTCAGTCCGAGCTGGCATCCTACCTGTATGACTGGGAACAAAAGAAAATCAAGGCGCATTTGAGTTTCCGGCACATAAAATTCACAATTACGCATAACAGACACTGTCACGCTAAGGAGGTTATAACGCGCACACAGCCTAGGCGTAAAGAACGGTAGAGCACAAGGAACAAACAGCGATAATGGGACTACATGAGTGCTGACTACCAACTGGAAGTTTATTCCGGGGCAAGAATTTTGAAGTAGAATATTTATTCCGAACAAATAACACATGTACAGTCTTTGTAAAAATATAGAGCCGAAGTAGTTTGCTTCCAAACCGTAAAGCGGCGCTCTTTAGCAGATTTGCTAAAACTAAGCTTCGGAGAGTTGAGGACTTGAGTTCCTCTCGCGTTGGTGAGACTACAGGGTCCGTAAGTACGGAGGAGGAGCCGCGCTGCAGGGCTCAGAAGCAGACCCCTTGGGCTGTGCACTTTTGACAAAGACTGTACATTCTTCAGGTGAAGGGAGAAACAGTGGCTTGACGATGCTCACCGTCATATACGTTGTGTTTGGCAGCAGAGTGCCCAGCAGTGACAATATATAGTAATAATCATGATAATAATAGCAACAATAAAGGCATGGACTGGAGAAACACTATAGCGAGTTGTACACTCAACAGGAACAGGAAGCAGGAATTCGTAGAAAACAGGTATGTTGCCACGTGATGACCGGAAATCGGTGTAATCACGTCAACGATAATTCTTAGCTTGCGGGTTCTTGTTCTGTTTTTTTGCCTTTTAGCTTTGTTATTGTTTTCTTCGCTCTTATGTCCTGTGGTCTTTTACGTTTCAATTTTATCAAGTGTCTAGCTTCCCAGGTTTCATAATTTTTACTCGCCCATTTTTGCTCATGTTTTTATTGTTTTCCTCTCCAAGTGAAGGGCAAATTTTAAAGCGGGCCAGAAATTTCGGAGGAACTCGCATGCGACGCTGAAAAAGGCATCCGTCAACTGCAGTTCTCTTCCTTATTTCGACGAGCTGGCAAAGGCATATACGTGCTCGCAGTAAACGATGTTGCCTAAACGACCGTCTTGTGCTGAGTATTTTTACGCCTCATGATATTTCCCTCTTCGACATCACACGTCTGCGCTGGTGTGAACCTCCTCCTGGAACGGCATCTCCCACTCCGTTGCTGCTATCGCCTGCCCATTATCCTTCAACGCCAACATTGAAATTCTCATATCATCGTGACAAAATGTAACAAGGATTTTGATTACCCCACGCCTTATGTAATAGCCCGAAAGGGGCCTTTAAGGTAAATGAATGAAATGAAATGAATTGACGGCAAGTCAGCTGCAAACTATTGCTTCCCCCCGTTCCCGCCATCACCCGGCGCGTGACGTGACCTCCACTCACCGCTGAAAGGTGAATGGCCATAAAATGGGCTTTTCGTGGGCGTCTCTTCGAAACGAGCCACATAGCGCACAGGGGTCGAGAGTCGTCGGCTCATGTCCAGCGCACCGCTGTCAGCCACCGACGATAGACTGGCTGCGGATGAACGCCGCTGCCTGGTGCCCGCAGCGGACAGCCGCCGCAGACTGAGCGGCGGCGCGACGACGCCATGCTCCTGCACGGGGCTACGCGCGGCATCAAAACACCCGTAACTTGTTGGCGCCTGAAGCAGTTCTCAGCAATGAAATGCATGTCCCTTCAGTTTCCGAGTCAACTATAGCCATACACGGAGCGTCCTGCTCATACGTCGAGAACGGAAACAAGACAACGCTGTGCGGAGGATCAATCCTCTCGAATAGAGAGATGATGAATTTTTATGCCGCAAGGGCATCTGTGGCCAGAAAATGCCATGACACAAGGGTTTTCGTTTTCTCAAGGTGGTGTCAAGGACTCATTTCCCACGCATTTCATCCTAAAGAAGCCGAGCACCAGGCAGGGGAAGCTTGTGCCCATTGTATAACCGGTGGGTACCCGGCGGCACTGGGGATTGAGCCGCGCACCTCCCGCATGCGAGGCGGACGCTCAAACCATTAGGCCACCGGTGCGGAGCGCGTACACCCGAAAGAGAGTCACGCATGTTAGATGCGTTGCCCCTCCATTGTCCATTAGAACACTCACACTTACAAGGGACACTGGCCGGTTATGCAATGATGTTCGGTGTTCCCGCATGTGCCCTTGTGCACAGGATAAGCGAAGGTGTATCAGGAGAGGTAGATTCACCCTTGAGGCTGTGGGCACAGCTCACGTGATACCCCGATCTAGCGCCACTACGACATTCCCCAACTTATATATTGCGGCTCGTCAGCCGACAGTTAGGTTGTCTGTGAACATGCCGTTTCACAGCTGCTCATTTCTGCGACAAAGATATGTAGCCTGAAGTTAGTCTTAACAAGAGCAGAAACACGCGGAATTTTTTATGGTATTGAAGTAAACCATTTTATTTTGGGGGCACGTGTATGGGTGCAGGTGTATGCAGCTGATAGCTGTAGCACCGAGGCAGTTAGCTAATGACAGATCGTGAAGCTTGGCGCTGTTTTCATACACACCTGATTAGAGCGAATTGCGCCGGGCCAAAGTCCACCGATGATGCCCTTCGAGTCCTAGACGTTGACGAACCAGAAGTCGAGGGAAAAGCTGAGGAGCGTCGTCGTCTGCGCGCTGTCTGAGGTGCCAGTTCGACAAGGTGCGCCAGGGGCGAGGGCTGTTAGAAAAACGTTAGAGATCAATGCGGCTGCCTGCATTGCAGGAATGCGAAAGCTTTGACGCCCCCCCGACACTCGTCGCCTCTCCTTGCCCCTCTTTGAGTCCATTGACGTTTGCTTCAAACTGATTACTTAATCTATGTCAAACTTTATTGCTCAATTAATTATCACTCATCAAATACATTTCAATTCATTTCAAACTTTATTTTCACTTCTTTGACTATTTTCCCACTATTCTGCCGTCCACGACTGTTTTCCCGTACACTCACTATATCGACGTCCAAGCTATTTCAACGTTTTTTGACATTATTGGCTCTAACTAATCATCCTGTTGACATCATTTTTTTTTGCGCATCATCCTCACATCGTTCTCTATCACAACCATTCGTTTCAAACTTCCTTTTCTGCGAACGTCACAATCGCTGCGTACACGTTTTGGTGACACGCTTTGGTCACACGACCCCGTCGACATAGCCGAGATTTGCTTTCGCATTAATAATCAGGGAGGGCGCCTCTGAAGCGTGTGCGCGAACTCTCGACCAAACGCACAGCGTTCCACTATGCCTTACCTTGTCCGATGATGACGGTTCATCTCGGTTAAGTTCTTTCACGTCCATACCGAAAGACACACCGGACGGTATGCTCCGCCTGGATGTCAAACCCGCTTCAGACGCGCGAGTAGGTATGGACATCTTGACATTAACGTCGGTCGAAGCGCCTTTTGTCTCACCAGCTCTCGGAGCATTGCTCGGAGTGCATTCAGAGTCAGACCTGTTGAGTACCGCTTCCTCCGCAACTGGCTTCGTCTTTTTGGGTACGTCTTGTCTACCGTATGGCTTCAGGGCATCGGGTAGGCTGATCTTTCTAGCCGTCGTTGTAATTTCAGGTTGCTGCTCCTGCTGAGCTTTCTCAGAGGGTGCTGGCGGCGGACGCGAATCTTCAATGTTCGTCGCTTTCCTCACACACTGTTTAATGTCGGGTCTTATCTTCACCGCTTTCACGGTTTTCTTCCCGCTACTGGTCTCCTTCAGGCGTTCGAAAGAGGTCTTGCTCTTAACTGAAGACCTCGACAGCTGGCTTGCCTTGTCGGAGTTTCCCTCATCATCTGGGCGCTTTTTGTCGTCTATCTTGTTGCAGGAATGAGTCGCGGCTGCCGATGTTGGTTTAGGCTTCTCAACAGACGGGGCAGGGGGCAAATGTTCGCGTGCCGCGTTCTCCAGGCCTGAAGTGCCTAAACGGGATGCCTCTGCTGTGGTTCTTTGGAGTTGCTTCGATTGAAGAGGAACGGCTTTGTGACTGTTTTCTGCGCCCTGGTGGTCTTCCTTCTGGGTCTGAGCAGGCTTGACACCTTTGGCTGTGTGGCGTTCATCTTCCATTGAGGAACGACTGGTCTCGGAATGTTTAGTACTTTCCAACTGGTCTTTTTTTCTGTCGGAAACGGACTCTCTTCGTTTCTTGTCTAAAAGCTCCCCTTTCTTGGATTTTGGAGTGGCACGGCCAGATGATCTCCCTGAGGAATGGCTGCTACTTCCAGAGCTTTTTCTCTTCTTCCTTGCTGCGCTTTTGTTAGTTTGGGACCGCGTTGTTGAAAAGTGTGTCCTGCTGGTGGTTTCATCGTCAAGGTATTCCTTAGTCTCGAGAGGCTCGTCCATCACCGCTGCGGTAACGGGAACAGCCTTGCGAGATTTTTCGAGAAGAGGTCTTGTGTCCTCAATCACACCGATGGGTTCGCGGTTGTCCGTGAGTGTTTGGAGGTACGCCGGTTCTGACTGAATTTCGCGACTCTTCGCAGTACCAAAGGGAGCGGTTTGCGGGGCAAGATCGGTGACTCTGCTGGCGGCAGACACAACGGCCTTAGCTGCAACGTCAAACTGATCGGCCAGTGCGTCGAGAACGGTAGGGTTTGCGGTCGTCCTGTCCGCGATGGCAGTACCTGGCAGTGCCACACGAACTGGCGTCGCGATGTCATTTCTGGGACTCTCACTGTATTCGATCGAAGCAAGCCTGAGCGCACATACATCATCCCGGGCCTCGACGAAGTTGTCGCACCGCCAGAGCTCCGCAGCTGACACGGCCGCGGCGGAGTTTTCGGGAGCAGCATGTTCCGCATCCGGGTCGGGCTGAGAGGTGGGTGGAAGCTGACGACGCAGTGTGCCCGCGAAGATATTGAACTTACGAAGCCACTTGAAGCGTGGGCTGCTTAAAGGCTGCGCTTTCATGTTTTCAGTTTTCCTCTTGTTTCTTTCTTGGTTTTGATGGGAATATTGCCCCATGTCGATAAAAACTGATTGGCGAGTGCCCTTAGAAAATTTCGAGGGATCATCGTCCATGGGCGTCGGCATCGTCTTCGGATTGTCGACTTCGCTCACGAGTACCTTTGGCCGTGAGGGAACCTGGGACTGAATATCCTGCTGTGTTTTCGCTTGTTCCGGCTGTTGTAGTCGCTGGTCTTTCCGCTGTCTCCTACCCGGCTTTTTCTTCATCACAGTAGCAAGTGGGCTCACTTGGCTGAAGGGTTCTGTGCGAATAGAACAGGCATTGCTTAAAATAAGCTGTCTAATGGATTAAATACTTAGAAAACGTTTTCTGCATGTCGACAAAAAAGTACGAAAGCCAACAGAAATAAGTCCATGCTGGTGCCTATGGAGAAAATTTCTAGTGCATTTTCTGCAAGACCGACTAATGCGTTTACTCTGCAGGGGCGTCCACTTTTCCCCCATGCCCTGACTCATTTCGCCGCGGAGTCGGGAAGAAATGCGACATTTTGAAATTTTGAAATTAAATTTTTTTTCCTATGTTTCGTTTCAGCTGGTCTCCTCATTTCTATTGAGCGTGTATCTAAAACATAAAGCAAACAATACTGCCTTTTTTGGGGAAAATAGAAGTATGGAGACATTTAGCAAATTTGTGACGCATTTTTCCCTAGATCTCCCTACTCTTAATGTATCGTCTATGTTCAGCATGTGAGTGATTCGCCAAACTTTAATAACGCAAAGCAGTTACAGTTCTCCCCTCACCCCAGAAAATAATAGGAATTCACTCTTGCTTGTTAAGGTAAAGCACTATTCAAAACAGCCTATATTTTGAATTGTTCGAGAACATGCAAAAGAGACTGCTGCTACATTGAGGTTAACGTCATTGTAAACGCCCCGTCGTTTTCATTGTTATGTCGTAACGGAGAGATGATCATTGTAGCAGCGAAATGTACAACCAATGCAACGAACGCAGATTAGTCGGATCACCTCGTATGATCTCCTATGCACTTATTGTGTGCAATCAGCCCTTTTGGAATACGTGTTTTGTCTAATTCTAGGCGTACCTTGGGTTCTGGCAAGGAGTCTTAGGCGTCAATTGTTCGCAGTCACTGCGGGCGCACCTTTATGCGATTAGGCATGCAGTCTAAATCTAAGCGAAAGAACTGATTTATTCACATTACGAATTATTCTTTCTCGGGTACCATAAGTGTGTGCGCGTGCTCCCACAGCGACGTGGAGGCTAACGAAAAGGGTTCAGCTTAAGTTAAGCACAACGCAGCGAGCCATGGAAAAAAAAATCATAGGTGTAACGTTAAGAGACCGCAAGCGGGCAGAGTGGGTGAAGGAACAAACGCGGGTTAATGACATCCTAGTTGAAATCAAGAGGAAGAAATGGGGTTGGGCAGGGCATGTAATGCGAAGGCAAGATAACCGCTGGTCCTTAAGAGTAACGGAGTGGATTCCAAGAGAAGGCAAGCGTAGCAATGGGCGGCAGAAGGTTAGGAGGGCGGATGAGATTAAAAAGTTTGCTGCGTCGATACGGTGGGCGCAGCTGGAAAAGGACCGTGTTAATTGAAGAGACATGGCAGAGGCATTTGCTCTGCAGTGGGAGTAGTCAGGCTGATGGTGTACACGACTGCCACAGCCATTCTCATTCGACAGAATTTCAAATTAGGCCTGTGTTTATGTCCTATTGACCGGCGGTAAACATCTCTACAATGGCGGAGATAAATAGGTACCTATTGCGACAGAAAGGCCCTTGAAATATATGCCCCCTGAAAAGATACCTTGCGTCACGTGGCGGGGATGGCTGCTACTGATTTCCCTGCTAGACATTGCGCTTGACGGTCCAGCTGGCGTCAAAGTTGCTCGGTGGTCTACGTCATCGCCTTCCATCGCTTTGTCTTCCTGGGGTCGCCTATCCGCTCTCGAGTCAGCAGCAGAGCCCGCCGGAGCTTCCCGACTCTCCTGCGTCAAGATCAAAACAGGTGTATCGTTTGATTCAACTGAACGAGGAGGGCACCGAATCGCAGGTGCCCTGATTTCGCCCGCTTTCAGTCTCATGACAAAAGCTTGTGCTGAATGCGCCTTGCTTTAACACTGCAGCAACCGTTCCTTTTTATAGAAGGGACCAATGATTACCTTACTTCCGACTACAGTGAAGACAGTGTATTGTAAAGAGAAATAATGACAAAAGCATTGTTGTAGGTTTCAGAGAAGTCGTTCCGTTTTTTTTTTTCGGTATCATTTTCAAAATTCTCAAGATCGCCCAGTCTTTATGCGGGGCACCGCAGAAAAGGTTCAGTTGCGCCTCTAGCATTTCAAAGCAATGAGGGGTGCGGAGGGAATTTATTCATGCAATATCTGCAGATATGGGAATGCCACACAAGTCGCACTGCAGGACTCACAACAAGAAAAAAAAACTACGCTTTTCTGACTGTTGCTTTCTTTGCTCTTCCACCTAGAATGATCATGAACAAATATTTTCCTTTCACATTGATTTGGGTGTTCATTGATGCGACTCAGCAACTGACCTGTGGGTCGACTGGTGCACGTTTTTTGGACCACTGCAGGCGCCACAGACCAAAACGCGCGTTTTTATCCTTGCCGCTTCTCTGCGGCTTGCCGGCGTCCGTAAGTTCCACATCGTCACTCGAAGAAGTTGCCTCAGGCATTTGTCGATGTACCTGCACAGATGTGGCGCGTATTTAGGCACCTAAAGATGAACTAAACCAGCAGGAATGCCTCACGTAAAGGTACCGTGGAGTGCCAAAGTACATGCGACACCAGGCATTGAACATGGAATGCAGTTCAGGTTGTGACAGACACTGTGGAATCAGTCAAATCATGCAGCATCGCAGTTTCATTGCGTAAGCTTCGTAAGCCCTCATCTGCGTGGCTCAGTTTCTGAGGCGTTTCCGAGATCCGAGTTCTGAGTTTGCCTTCGTCTATGTCACTTCAATTAAACAAATATATCGCTGTAGTCTGTGAGAGTCCTCGCACGTGTCAGTCTTTCTATGTTTGATCGCAGATCCTGTTTACAGGTATCAGAATGGCTACAAAAAGGACCTCATCAGTAGAGGACGCGTCGGTGTTCATGCTCTGAGATACTAACTCGTAATCGCCCTCTTCTCCTAGAGGCTCAGATGAGCAAGCAAATCGGCCCTAGCCTTGCCTACAACGACGACATCAACGCCTGACGCGAACTTAATAAGACACCTTTAGTCAAGACTTCATCCGAACACGTACCTCGGGAGAAGTATTGACGATAGATACGGGGGTCAAGGCGGCGGCAGAGGAACCCTGGTTCACGACCGCGTCCTTGTCCTCAGACTCAGTCCCTGTCTTAAGGCGGTGCTCCGAACGCTTGGGCTTCTTCATGCTGAGCACGACCTGCGCCAGCCGGTCAAAGAGGGCCTCGTCGTCGACGCGGACTGGGCGTTCAGAGCTCCACTCCAGCTGCGACGGGCGCCTAAGCGAGCAGTGGGCGACGTCCGGGGGCCGGTCCATGTTCTTCTTGAAGATGGTCGCGCATATGCGGTCCAGCAAGTACAGCAACGCCACCGATGCCACGGCGGCCGAGAAGAGCCACGCGCTTACGAAGGAGCACAGGCACACGCCGACGAAGAGCGTGCGGCGCTGCAGACCGAAGCGTGCGCACACGCCCTGGGCCAGGCTCCTCACCAGTTCGCTCCAGGCGTCGACGACCACGACCAGGAATAGCAGCAGCGCGACGATCAGAACATCGACCTGTGAGGCAGCCAGAACACGTTGCCAGGCCGAACACATTAAACACGGCGAGCATCTGAGTATACTTGTAGTTCCCAGAGGCGTGTACCGTCTTTGTCAAAAATATACAGCCCAAGGGGTTCTCTTCTGAGCCATGTAGCGGGGCTATTTAGCACATTTAACAGTCCTAAGCTTGTGAGGGTTGAGGACTGAAGTTCCTCCCGGCTTCGTAACATTAGGGTCCCTGAGTATGCAAAAGGAGCCGCGCTGAAGGGCTCAGAAGCGGACGCCTTGGGCTGTGTACTTTTGGCAAAGACTGTACATTGCCCTGCGTGCGCCGTGTCGGAAAATGTGGACGCGAACGCATATAACTCGGACAACCTTTTTTTCTACACTAAATGCCGAAACCATAGGAGACAGGTGTGTCTTCTGCTTCCTTTGCCTCCGTGGTTTGTCAGTGCACATCTCGAGCTTTACTCTAATGGGGCATCACCGAAAGCCTATAGGTGGTGCGTAGGTTTCTTTGTCTAAAACGCTCAAGTACGGAGGAACCCGAACAGGAACCACTGGAACAGCAATGCAAAGTATAATAGCGCATCCAGCGCTGACGGCGATCTTTGGAGGTCAGCGGGTACTTGTAACAACCTTAATGCCTCTGCTTTCTGTAAAGTTATCTCGAATCCAAATTGATGTCGCACCTGATTTTCTACTCTAATCAGCATCGTCATTTAAAAAAAACGCGCTCCCCAGTGCTTTCCTCTGTTTCAATGGCTCTGTGCTTCTTTCTTGTGTATACCGCAACGAGCCCTTTATTTCTCTTTTCTTTGCCTGCTCAAAATCAGCACAATAAGTATATTTATGCATTTCATTCCGTAGCCATTCATCAAATCTCGAACCAGACCAATCGAGTCTTCCCGCTGAACTCTTAGCCGTTAAGGTAAAGATTGTCGCAGCCATTTTCCAGGTTTTATAGGTGTAATGGGAATGATGTGATTAGCAGCAGCCGCCCTTCCCTTGCCCCTTCCTCGCTGCCTTCTACGTACTGCGAGGTATTGGCTGGCGACGTTCTCCGGTGCCATGAGTCCCAGCAGCGGCAAGGTGACGAGGTGCACCAGCGCAGTGACAGGCTTGGGCAGTGCGTTGAAGGTCCACAGCAGCAGAGGCAAGCAGACGCAGTACAGAAGGCCGCCGTACTGCAAAAGGAGCACGCACCCGGCGAGGGTGAACGGGAAATGCTCCGCCCCACGCGTGCAGGGGAGGATGACGCAGCGGAAGAGCGACAGAGAGCAAAGGAGCTCGTGTGACGAACCTCGGAGCCGATGAAGAGAAGGGGCAGCAGATAGAGCGGCATGAGGATCCCCAGATGGGAGACGCTGCGAGACCCCTGCCGGCGCTCATCGGCCACCAAGATGGACGATGCACGCTGCCTCCAGTGCGCGCTGTGGGAGTGCGGTGTGCCGGGTTCCGCATGTCGCTCGCCTTTGCACGCACGGAAGCGGAAGGGGATGGTTCATATTGGTTAGGTGTTTATAATACACTGTCATCTCTTCTTAGCGAAGGCCTTTGCTCCGAAGTTCCCGGAGATCCGGAGTTCCCGGGTTCGAACCCGACCGCGGGGGCTGCGTTTTTATGGAGGCAAAACGCTAAGGCGCCCGTGTGCTGTGCGATGTCATTGCACGTTAAATATTCCCAGCTGGTCGAAATTATTCCGGACCCCGCCACTACGGCACCTCTTTCTTCATTTGTTCTTTCACTTCCTCCTTTATCTCTTCCCTTACGGCGCGGTTCAGGTGTCCAACGATATATGAGACTGATATACTGCGCCATCTCCTTTCCCCAAAAACCAATTATTGTTATTATAAAAATATACAGAGACTTATCTACTTTACGTTCCATTATACATGGAAAATTTGACTTCCCAGAGTTGCGCATTAATTCGACCGCTGGAGGCCAACGTGCACTGACATTGAAAAGCACTCAGGCGTTTTATGCGACAGCATATAGGAGCCTCGTTGGAGCAAACACTCGGCAACCGCCGTCCGGCGTTACATCGGCCGCCTGCCAATCGTAGCAGGTTGTGTACGGTAAGAGCTCGGGAAGAGCAACCTGAGTCTATCAGCCACCCCCCCCCCCCCCCCCTCGCCTCCTAAGAAAATAAATAAACAGCCGCGAGCGGGATTCGAACGCACGGAGGGGCGAACAGACAGCTACAACTGTCGCTCACCCAGTCATCGGAGCAGCCATTCACCAGACGTATTAAACTGCAAGCCTCGCACGCTATGCTTTCTAAATCGTCGTTTTCATCAACTTTCATCCTCTTTCAAACGCTATTTGCAAAAAGGGCGTGGTGATGCTTCATCTGACGTGCATGGAAAGGAACGGAAAGGTGGGAGGTCTTAACCACCGGCGCAGGGTCGCATCAATTTCGATCACCAGAGGACAACGTGTGCTGACATCGAAAATCACACAGGCGTCTTATGCGATAGCATTGAAGCCTCATGCTAAGCTCTGTACTCCTGTTTCGCCTTTTTTTCTAGCAATCTCATACGTTGCCGGTTTCTGACACGCAGTCAGCGCTAAATCAATGCTTCACTTCAGGTGGCGCTGCAGTTAGAACAAAAAAAATCGATTTAAGGCTAGAAAACGACATGCTGAGGCCGAAGCAAAAAAAAATTAGTTGGGACGCATTTGTACACTCGTGGCTTCGGACAGGACTGCTTCGTTGCGCCGTAGTCACAGCGTCAAGATGTCCCCGTACCTTTAACCGTCGAACGCCCTCACCTGCTTCCTTGGGAAATGCGTGTTTCTCCTCCATCGTAGGCAATGCTGGTAGCTGAGGAACGGCAGGAACAGTCAAGAGTGGCGTAGTCCAATCAGTGATGGCTGGGCAGGATGCCAGAATCGAGTAACGCTGCCGAGAATCTGAGCGCACGTGCTTCCCCGCGCCCTGCCTTGCACTTCCTCTTCGGCGAACCATGAGTCAGCGAGCGGTGCTCGTCTTTGCCCAAATGCTCATGTGCTGCTGAATGCTACGAAATCCTCCAGTAAAGTGCTTTTTATATCGTGAGTGTTTGAATATTTGCACGACCATTTTCTTGTAGTCGAAGAACTATTTTCTTTAGCAGACCCGCAGTGGTTAGCCAGAACAAAAAAAAGAGTGAATTTCAGTTGAAATAATTACCTCATTCAATTACTTGTCTAACTGACAAAACTTCCGCCCCGTATTATAAGTCCACCCTTCCTGCATTATTGACCACTGTCTGATTCTTGGCAGATCAGTGGAATATACCGGATGTGAGACGATATCTTTTTGAAGCAAACAAAAGACATTTGCGGCACAACGGAGACATACGAGGGGAACAGTCAAACGGGGAACACGGCGAACGCTTCTCTGCTCTACCTTCTCAGCACCATGCAGCGAGAAAAGACTCTCATTATTCTTGTTCACTGCTAGAAATATACTCATAAAATTCGCTTATAGTAAAAATTATGGCGCCCAAGTATGCGGCCAGGGAAAACTGCCGCCGGACTTCTGCCTTCTAGGTTTTCCTCGCCATGGATTCCCGCTTTACCTACTCCTGTATTCAGTCTGTCTGTATTTATCTTTATCTTTCGTTCTTTTTCATCGTCCCACAATAATTTTGTCTTTATTACCTAGCCCGTTGTACTTAGTTGAGCGAGCTAGGACAAATTTTTTTCTTTCTCTAGTCCCAATATAATTTATATCTTCATTAACTAGCCCGTTATACCCAGTGGCACTGCCAGGGACCCTTTTTTCTTAATCTTTTTTCTTAGTCCACAAATAATTTTTGTCTTCGTTGCCTGCTCCTGTCTTCAAGTTGTTCATTTTGAAAGTGTGCATTGTTCACGAAAAAGGCAGGAGGACCTTTGCTTGGAGCACCCTCTAAACTGCATACCAACCTGCTGACAATCAGGAGCCGGATCTTTGTTATCTGAGGAATTGGTGGATAGTATTTCGACTGCAGACAACGGCGCTACTTTTGACTTCATTTTTTGTTTGCTGTTCCTTGCAATAGTAATAAAGTAGTACGTGGAAGAGCTTAGACAATTAGACAAGCTTAGACACCTTATGTAATGCCCCTCCGGGGGACTTTTAAGGTAATAAACTGAACTGAACTGAATAATTGCCTGGAATGATTCTAAGAACAGAGCTCTGGCAAGAACGAGGTGCCACATGTTCAAAACTAGCGACGCCAGCAAGAGGTTAGCGGAGAAGCCGGCGCATGACACATTCTTGTCACATTGGTTGCAGACACGCAAGTATGCATAAATAAGTATTGATCGAGTTGTTGTTAGTCGATCCGCTCATCGATTTTTATTGGGCGACATGGGCATCTATGCGGCACGCATGAAGTGTGCGGCTTCCATATGTAAACTACCGGATGCATGGCATACATCAAACGCGCACGGTACATGGGGACTTTAGGGGCAGGCCCTGCTTGAGTTCTTGCCCCGACGAGAGAGTTGGCGCAAGAAGGCGTGCAGTTTGCGCATCCTGTCGGAGCCCCTCATGTGCGACGTGCTGGGTAGGGTGCACATGCCGCGCCAGTCTTCGCATTCCGCGTCGAACAGTGCGACGCTCAGTTTGAGATGCCGGTGGGTCTTCTCCAGGGAACATATCTGCGTCGTTTAGAGAAGCAAAGAGAAAGACGATATGAATAGGCAGATGGGCAAGTTGCTAACGAATCACAATGTAGGAATACCGCACATAAACGAGACCTCTTTCCTGGCCCGTCACTTTTTCCGCTCTCGCTTCGTAACGAAAATAAAATTAATAACAAGCTGATGGAAAGGAAAAAGAACGGTACCTTTAAATAGCGCCATGAACTTCTTGTTTGTGTTTTTTTCGGGGGGGGGGGGGGGTGCAGGGGTGCATAGCCAATTGCTTTCTTCTGAGTTCACACGTGGCCGGTGTGAAATCTTCGTTCAAAGCATTTGTTCAAGGTTGCAGCATGGGAGGGGAACACTTCTTTTTGGGGTCGCATTTTGATGGAAGTCAAGTGAGAAAACGCCCGTGTACCGAGATTTCGGTCCAACTTGAAACCCAAGGAGCTCGAAATTAATCCTGAGAAGTTCATTACGACAGGCCTCATAGGCGCCCCCTCTGATATTTTTAAGCAGAAATTCATATGTTATTCGTATTTATATCATGAGCCTCAGTGAGACATGCACAGGAGCGGAACGACAACTGCTAATTTGTGCCGAGGAGGTGGAAAATGCCACAAACTTTTATTTTTGAATATTGCTCCTAGTGGGCGTCCACGTCATTTTGCCAGCATGAAGCAACATTGCGCTTTTCACTGTTTAAACGCAGGTGCTCTCTTGTCTGTGTGAAATGTAAATCTATGTAAAATCCTCCATTTGGAGCGCTGTTGCTAAAGGCCCAACACAACTAAATGTACGGCTGCACCGTAAAAGATAAATTTGAAAAGGTGCGGTGCGTGAGCTGGGCGCCTTGCCTTCCATCGCATCGTATCCGCGGTGTCGTACGTGGCCACGACGTCCGGTTTACGCCACGAGTAGGCCGTGTGCTGGATCTTGTCGATGGCCTGGTTCGCGTAGAAGTCCGGCCTTTCACTGCACAGCTGCCGAATGTTAGCGCAAAAAGATGCTGTCTTTTATTTATTTAGTTTACAATACCATTCTTTGGTAAATGGTGTTACAGGATGGAGGGCAGAAAAGATTCGCACACAGTTTCATAACAAAATGTGAAGTTTGTTAGACAAAAACAATAATATAAAAAATAAAATTATGAGTGCTCATTACAAGATATGTAAAATTCGGGTCATATTTTTTTATCTTAAAAATATAATAATGTATCGCATTCTGAACAACAGCTGGTGAGCAGTTTCGTTCTGCAGTAATCCTTGAGCAAAAATGAGTGAATGTTTGGGTTAATGTGTGATTGTACAGTGCGGTGATTATAATCACGCGTTCAAGCAAATTACTTGATATTTTTTAACTGCAACTGATACTGATACTGTAGTACTACAGAAATTGATACTGTTGTAATGTGTCGTATCAAGGATAAGGTACTTCATGAATAATGATAAAGAAGTTTCAGCCTGCCAGGTCTCCAGCGATCTGCTGAAGGAGGAAATTGCAGTGTTTTAAGCATATCTATGAACAAATGCTCGCATGAAAATTTTAGAAGACGCGCCTGGCTACTATGCATTGCACCTTCTTGAGGTTTTGAATTAGACTGACTAGGAGAGAGTCTCATATAACGCTGGCATTCTGTGATGTAAAGTCACATGTGTTAAATAAGCTTTAAGTAACGTAAGAAGTAAAGTGCATTTTGTGCGGTTGACAAAATCTGATAAATGTGGGTACTCGAACGGAAGAAAACGCCGCGTAGGCTGAGTGGTTATGGTGCTCGACTGCTGTCCCGAAAGACGCGGGTTCGATCCAGGCCGCGGGCGGTCGCATTTCGATGGAGGTGAAACGCTATATAAACCCGTGTGCTGTGCGATGTCAGTGTACATTAAAAAACCTCAGATAGTCAATATTATCCGGAATCTTTCACTACGGCGTCCCTCATAGCCTGAGTCGCTTCGGGACGTTAACCCTCTCATCATCATTAACATCATCAGCAGCCGCAGCATCATCAGCAGCCTGACTACGCCTTCTGCACGGCAAAGGTCTCTTCAACGCCAACTGAAGTAACTAGCGATTTCTATTCGAGAGAGTTATTTGACAAGCATTGACCTGCCGCCATGGGGAGCATGGCTTCGGACTTAATAATAATAATAATAATAATAGGTTTTGGGGGAAAGGAAATGGCGCAGTATCTGTCTCATATATCGTTGGACACCTGAACCGCGCCGTAAGGGAAGGGTAAAGGAGGGAGTGAAAGAAGAAAGGAAGAGAGAGGTGCCGTAGTGGAGGGCTCCGGAATAATTTCGACCACCTGGGGATCTTTAACGTGCACTGACATCGCACAGCACACGGGCGCCTTAGCATTTTTCCTCCATAAAAACGCAGCCGCCGCGGTCGGGTTCGAACCCGGGAACTCCGGATCAGTAGTCGAGCGCCCTAACCACTGAGCCACCGCGGCGGGGCGAGGCTTCGGACTTTAACGACCCCATTTCTATCAAGGCGCAATCCTCGAACGCCCTTGTTCTGTGCGATGTGAGAACACGTTGTAGAACCCCTGCGGCAGAAATTAATTTGGAGCCCGCTACCACGGTGTCTCTCATCCCATTCTCAGCTAACTGCCACCAAGTAGACGGGCGTTGTACGTTTCGCACGCAGATTCACTATATAAACCTCAAACGGCGGCAGGTGAATAATTGTCTAAAGCGCACTTGTAGAGAATACGCAGCTTTACTCACGGCCGACGATGCGATCGTCGTCGTCTTCCTCTTGGCGTCCCTGCTGCATTCGGCGCCGATGTGCAGAGCCTTCTGTGGCCGGTAGCGGCGCGTGCAAAGGGTGAACGAGACAGCCAGGGTTGTGTTTCTGGCCCAGCTGAACTTACTCGCATAGGACACCGCATCTGCCTGCAGGAAAGGGAAACCCAACGGAGCCCATCGGCGTGGCGACTTTTAAATGAGTCACTTGCGTGCTTGTTTTTGCTTTTCCTCATGGCGGCAAAGACGATGTCTAGTAATGTGCGAGGATGATAATTAGCGTCCCAAGCGACAACGTTTGTTTTGGGAACAAAATATAAATCCTAGATATATGTACCCGAAGGGCCCTAGCCGTTTAGCACAAATTAAATTGCGAAAATTAGACAGCGCATAGTAAAAAATTACATAGCCCAAATATTCTAAATGTGATAGTGCGAAGGCAAACGTATTTAAACAGCAAAACAAACAGAGTTTCCAGAGGTACAATGCTGCACGGTGCAGGTTGTAAGGTAATGCCCTGATAGAAATAGTGGTTAAAATTTATTTTCCATATTTTCCCCATTTCACTGCCAAACCTTCGAACGACTTTCTGCCCAGATATTTCTTTCTGATGCATTCATATGCTTCATGTACTTTGAAAAAAAAAAACCGCATCCCCACATCGATCTAGCCATACTCGAAATCTTTACAAGTACAGTTCGCTTCAAGCAGCCGTGATTTTAAGTTTCTGAAGCAGAGATTCTCATAGTTAAACAAATTGAAGGACGTCGTTGAATCTATTATGTCTGATTGTTTTGTCTGCTATCGCATCATTAAAGGCAGCACAGCTATCCCTCCTCAATAAGCAAAATAGGCAAATTAAAATAAGGTTAGAATGCTCGTACTGAAATTTAATGCATCCGTTGAAGATAACTTGAAAACCTTGCAGTCTCTATGAAAACTACCTACAATCAAGACTCAACTGCTATTAAGCACCCGATTGTGAGATGTTTAGGAGCGTACAAAAAAAAAACACGATCACGTAAAACAGCTTGCTTTTATTATAAACGAAGTGAGACTTAAAAACCCCCGAAAACAGCTTCCTTTAATTATGAACGAAGTGGGACTGTTTTGTCAGTTCTCTGAAAAGAACCACCGTATCATCCATCAAAAGCACTGAACATTGTCTGATAAGGACATTACATTTCTTTTTCGACATCACAGTCGAGAGTGCAGCCTAAACGGCATTAAGGCCGGCAGCCTCACCATTCCCATGAAATGCTTGCTGTTCTTAATCTTGTACGCTGCAGGGCCGTTGACGTTGCATCCGTAATGAGGCGTCGACGCTTCACTGTCGCTGATGTGTGTGCGAAATATGAAAGCGCTGACCACAAACGACCTGTTGATTGGCAAAAGAGGGCACCATTTATAGACTCTCTCTTCGCTGGGGTTATTAGCAACACCACTCACATACCGTAAGTTGGCACCAGAAGTGAGGCATGTACTCTTAAAGTCCTTAGTACAGGCCCTTACAAAAATTATAAAGCCTATAAACTTTCTATACACACTCCCTAGAGAGAGCAGTCTGTAGGCAATACAAATCCTATAGACAGTCTAAAGACAATCTATTGATTTATGGCCATACATTTTTAGGAGACTTTTGTCTATCGACAGTATATAGACTATGAATAGACGAAAATATTTATAAGGAGGCAAAAGAGTCTAAAAGTTATAAAGTCTACAGACTGCCTATAGACCATTTGTGTAAGAGGGGCGCTCTCAGTAAATTCAACTCGAAGCGCACCAAAAATCTCTTCGCATTATGCAGAGTTCATTCTTAAACGGTGCACTAAAGAGGCTCTGAACTCGTCTTTTTACCTCGGGAACTCGGTCTACACGTTCCCAGCATTGTTAGAAACTTCTAATTATTGTACTGTGTGGCCGATTTCCGCAATTTAAATCGGATTAAACCTCCAGGCTCCCGCCTTTTTTTGAACTCAACGCGGAAGGTAGGAGGAGCCAACCAACGCATGGAGTGCCATTCAAGTGGCGGCTTCGCTTTCGCTTTCATTTTGTTTTTTCAGGTTGCTGTGAATCAATATAGCTTCAGTCGCAGAGAACATAGCCGCAAATTAGGCCCACGGAAATAAAAATACTCATGGACTCTGATTTGCGTATCACTCCGCCGAAGGCAGAGCGGCAGGCCGCCACGGGACTGGATTAAAGGCACTCCGCGCGTTAGTTGACTCCTCCTACCTTCAGCGTTGGGTTCAAAAAAAAAAAAGGCTGGAGCCCGGACGTTTAATTCGATTTAAATTAGAAAAATCGGCAACACAGGACAATAATTCGAAGTTTCTAAGAATGCTCGCAACGTGTGAATCGAGTTCCCGCGGTAAAAAGAAGAGTTCATATTCCTCTTTAGTGCACCTTTAAGATGGACTTTTTTATACACTTGGTGTTTACGGGACCAGGCCGTGAATGAAGAAAAATGGGCACTTCGAATTAAGCGAGTCAGGGCAAGTGAGAGTGCATTGTTTGCCTGCTTAAGTCATTAAAACTCGCAAATAATCACTGCCACATGCCCAAGCATTCCGTACCGTGCGTGCTCTTCGAGGGTTTTGAAGAGCTGGCCGTTGGTTGCCAAGAGCGAACGGACACCCAAAACGACGTATGCCGCTCTGTGGTGCTTAGAGGCAACTTCGGATTCCCGACGGATATTGTTCTGTGTATGTCTAAATTCCTAAGGTGGCGGAAAAAGTAGACGTAAGCAAGATAAGAAATCAAATGAGTAAGTGCGGGGAGAATGTCCGGCTATTGCTCAGACATCAACTATAAGAATTTAAAGTAAAGACCTGTGCACGTTAAGGAATCCAACGGCGGTTTAATTAATCCGGAGTCTTCCACTAAGGTGTCTATCATAATCCGAGTGCAGTTTTGGGATGCTAAATCCTACATACCACACAACATACGCGAGCATTAATATCGTGTGCATGCGGCTACTACAGATCTTAGCTTAAGGTTATGCCCGCAAAAGAGGAAGCTTGAAACACCTGCAGGAGTATAATATTCTTGATCTGCGCACCTATTGTAGATACCCTAATGGCACTGACTTGTTAGCTAAAGAACTCTGCCACAATTTATTTTTTACTCTTATTCAAAAATTATGCTTTAATCCTGTAAGAAGCCTCGATGTGTGAGCTAAGTGACGAACAGCGTTTGTATGGGCTACATAGCAAAATCTGAGGCTTATTATGGGTTATGAAACTTGCCTTGAGCAGGGCGAAGACTCGTCCCGCTGCGTCGGAGGCCGTGGTGCCATTTTTCCCGACGTGCAGGTCTAGCACCCCGTAGTGGTAAATGTTGTATTTCATCCAGTAGTTTTTCATCCTCTGCTGGGCACTCTTTCGTTTCAGGTCGGTAATAACTTGAGAAACTTTTCTGTAACACGCACAGTGACAAAGCCCAGCCAGGAATGTAGTGGCGTCGAGATCAATTCAAGCATTATACGTATATTATTTATCGATACCTCATAACCAAGTATTCGCCGTACTTAAGGTTACGATGCCGTACATCAATTTTTTTCGCGCCTATAGAATCCAAAGCCTCAAATGGAAACTTAATGCATTTAATGGTGCCTCACATTGTAACCAACCCAAACTGTAGCAGCTCTGAACAACACATCTGTCAGTTCCATATATGAGTTTGACTGCTGTATTTACACAGGGTTTTAAGCCCAATCCTTTCTCCGAACTTCTGTGAAATCACTAGAATTGACTTCATTTGCCGAACGATTCATCCTGTATATTGCATGGAGAAATCAAATTCAGTTTGTAAAAGTTACGTCACCGGCCTATATTCATGTCAGCATACGCTCGTGCAATCAAAGTATACGCAGATATATACAACAAAAATACAGATATCATTTGGCTTCCAAGTGTTAAAATGCATTTAGGACAATAGTTTTAAAAATCTCGTCACAAAGTTGTAACTGCAGTTCGATTCAAGTCGAAGCCACCACATGACAACTACGATCGACAAACTCAGCTCGCAGATCGACGTATGCACTACCAGCCTTCGCAAGGTAATTTCCAGTGAATTCGTTCCCTTCACTATTGGTCCTCCCCACCAGGTTGAGATACCTTCCTCCAGGTGTGGTCACCCGAACGCCCTTCTGCCTCTCAACGCATGCTTCGTGTGAATGAATGATGCCCGTGATATCAGGTCCGAAACACACTGCGTACTCAGCGTTTGCAACTGGGGGATACGCATCGCAAAAAAAAAAATCTGTCAAGACCCCACCCCAAGATAGTTTGCAAAACGGCCGGTGGTGGAGATTCCTGTGTTATATTCTTATCTTTTCTAGCTTATGAAAGCTGCGCTTTCAGTGAAACTAGTGCGTTTGTCATAAGGACACGATAATTTATCGACGCAGGCCAACTTCAATTCATCCCCAGACTCCCTTTAGAGCTCCTCCATGACCCCGTTAAAATAGTGACGTTAAGGTTCTTCCTGGCTTTCTTTCTCGGTGGCCGCCGCATGCCGCAGAGACCGACAATGCAGCCTCGCATACCCGAGTGGCACGTGGATGCCGTAGGTGGTGGTGACCGACTTGGCGGCCGCCTCCAGCACCTCCTGCGTGATCCTGTGGCCATCGTTCAGGAGAGTGTCGCCGCCCTTGGGCAGTGCGTAGAAGGGCACGAAGACCACGTCGCAGAGGCCGTCCAGCCTCGTCACGCCGTACTCCTGGACCCGACCGCCCAGCACGCACACCAGAGACCGGCCGGGGAGCAGTTTCGGGCCGTCGACGCGCACCATGTCACCCCGGGGAGCTGCTGAAAAGCCGTGCAGTCTTGGTCAGAACTTGCCAGGTCAGAGCGCAGGTTAAGGGTGGCTGGAGTCGACATGCACCATGGGGAACGCCAGAGAGCATTCACTGAGCTCTGCAGACATACTAGACCGAATGATAGACAATCCTTACAAAAAATTCTTTAGGCAGTCTATAGACTATGTATAGGCCGCTGTCTATAAAGTCTACAGACCCTCTATGGATAACCCATAGAGAACAGTCTATGGCAATATAACTCCTAAAGAAAGTCTATAGACAATGTATAGATTTATGGCCATACATTTATAGTAGAATTTTGTCTATAGTCTATAGACTGTGAATAGACAAAAAGAAATATCTGTAGGAAAGCAATAGAGTCTATAAGAAGCCTACACACTGTCTATAGACCAGTTTTCTAAACGAAGTCTTCGTGCCGCGCTCAGACCTCAAGTCTATGGAAGTACCACGAGCACCCCACTAATACGGGTTAACTGTAGCCCTGGCTTTGAAACTCCCAAGAAAAATTGGAGAGTACACTCGAGCTCCACCTTAAGGGTGTAACGTGATAGCTTTAATGGGTTAATGGCTATATATGCGTAATTGGCCAATCTCGGCTTTACGTTCATAAATCTGTGGGAGTCCTTATTCCACTCCCGGCGCAGTATTGCAGCGGCTAAGTGATGCGCCACTGCCCTGAGATGGCAGGTGCATGCTGCCACCGGTGGAGCCTATAAGACCCACATTGCTCTTCCAGAGAAACCCCTCGCAACCAGTCATTATCTTAAATGCCGCCTGCCACGGTGGTCACTTTGCTCACAATCCGGTGGGTGCTTGTGATGACACCACAAGGTCACGTGGGTGGCCCACCCAGGTCTGTGGATTTTTCGCTCACAACGCCAACGCCGACGACGCCAGATTTTCTGCAGAACGGGAGCCTTAAGCTTTCGCATTAACAAATCACGGGGACACATTAGCGCAGCCTTTAAAGGCGTGGCGCGACAACATTAGTGGCTCCCTTCAGCAGTTTCTCTTCACATTCAGTTAATGCTCTCGGTTCTTAATTAGCGCATTTATCTCAATTACTACCACAGTTTTCACATTCTTGTCGGCAGCTCTTCCACACAGCAGTACACAGAGATAATGTTACTCTAAAATGTATATCACTAATTAGAACGTCTCTAGGTAACTCCATTAATTACCACATTACTAAGCTTCAAATTAAGCCACATCACACGCATATCACGAGCACGTGATGGAAATTTGCGACAATGTGTGTGCGTGTCCTTCGCCAAAGTCTTCCTCGGTGTTTTATCCATGATTGTGTACTTAGTATTTCTTAGCACTAGGCACCCGGAAGCCTTAGCCTGGAAGATTTAACAGCCTTGGAATTATAGAAATGGATTACACACTGGAAAAAATTCAGTTATATGAATAATATGAATATCGCGCTTTGTTCACTTATAAGCAGAGAGATCCATCCACGCCACGTTTCAAGAGGAGAGGAATGAATCAAAGAGTGACAGTTCTTGCCGTTGGTGTCTTAGAGCAGGCGACAGCCAATGCAATGTATGGTGACTGGTTCGCTGCTACCATAAATTCTTTTTTTCCTCCAAGAGAACAGCTAGGCTTTCATGAATACCACGTCGGACCTGTCCACTGACAGGAACTTGTGGGCTCAGTTCCTTCGTGCCCACACGCACGGACCCACGTGCAGTGTATGTCTTGTAGATACACAATCCCACACGCTCACACGGCTCATTCGTTTGCTTGCTGGTCTGAATTAGTAACTCTACCGTTGGATTTCCGGCGTTTCAAGCGGTAAATGATTTTTCCCTCTAATGCTTTATCACCAGTTACCAGGGAGATGCGCCACCCTGTGACCTTGGTTCCTCCGATGCGCACTTCAAGCTCAAAAGCTTCCAAAGAGAAAACGTCCAACTGGCGCATAGCCTTGTCCAGCTGCGCAAAGGAGGCGTTGTGAAGCAACTTTTCTATAAGCTTGCCGAGAAGCATACCTCGCGTCTTCGTGGCTGCTGTCTCCCGGGTTGCTTCTACGGGTTCCTCCTCCGCTCGTACGGCGATGCTAGGCACACCGTTCTCCGTGACGATCACCGCCACCTCAGGCTCGGCTGTGAATTCCAAGCTGGGCGCGTTGCCCACGTTCGCTGCAGCGTCGTAGCCAACGAGAGCTTGTAGTTGCTGCTATGTATACTACATGGCAGTTAAGCTCCAAGGCGCGCCGGTGCTGGACAGAGCGACTGTTTGATGCCGTCATTAATACCCCGAGTTTCTTTTACAATAATAACATTCTATTTCATTTAAACTTTCGTACGAGGTGATTACTATGTGCTGAGAGGCACATTTGTTTAAGGCCTATAATCTGCACATGGCCACAGCGGAGCTAATAACTCGGATAAAGAAGATAACGGGAGGAGCGCTACTAACAACTCGTCTTATTACTACTATGTGACTAATGACTAACAAAGTATGACGTAACTAGACCATGCGTGTGACCGCAAACGAGTGTTTAGAATACCGACAGTGAGAGAATGGTTTTCGTAAGCCGAATTTATCATAAAGAATAAAAATATGTAAAAAAAAACAGGTTCGAGTTGGGATACATAGCAACATGGTCCGCGTGCAATTTTATGATAAAGCTTGCTATTTCACCACACAAGATTTGCCCCTCAAGTAATGTTTTTCTCTTTCTTTAGCCTTGCGTTGTTTTCTCTTAACTGCATCGTTCAGGCCGTCCGCTCTCACGCTCTCGAAATGGCAGAGTATCTATTCAGGAACGCCAAGTAAAAGAGAGCGCAGACAAGCTAGCGCAGCCAGGGGCCGCATGCTGTCATTCTGTGTGAGGCGGCTGTAAAAAGCCTGTCACTATCGTCACACCAAGTTTTTTTTTTCTTAAACGACACGAGTTCATGCTATAAACTGTTAACGCCCAATCTTCGTCCATGTAACTGCCTGCTTCCTAAAAATTATAGCAGAGCGGCCGGAAAAGCACGGTCCAAGGATTCTTAAAAACCCCCAAGTACGATAGTAGTCGGCATCCATGTGAACGTTGCTAAAAGGGACGCTGAGCACTGACACCGTATAACCCCCAGGAGCCCTGGGCATGAGCAATGAGCTGGGCCAATTGTGGGTCCATTTACGACCTGTGCCACTCTGCAGCCTTCAAAATGCGTCTGCTGTCGGGCTGTATAGCGCTTGTGTTACAATAGCGTGAGTGCGTTTACCGCTGACGAACATGAACAGGTTGGACCCGAAGAGAAACAGCAGCAGCAGGCCGGCGATGGTGAAGAACAGCGGCGGTGTGCAGCTGGTGGGGAAAAGGGACGACCTATGAATGCACTGTGAGTGCAGACAGTGGCTTGCCTGAAGAAACGGTAGCGTGAGGTTTTGAGAACATATACCTCCGACAGTAGAGACTACCAGTCTGTGTATAGGATTATATTTAAGGAAACACAAAGCTCAAAAGGCGACAACGTTGAGAAAGGTGCATTGTTGTCCCATTTCAACTATATATACTATTGACTATAGACTGTCTATAGAGATTCTATAGAATTCTTATAGACTCAGTGGCCTTCCTATATATATTTCTTTTTGTCTATTCATAGTTCAAGCAGTCTATACCTATAGAAATAAGTCTGCTAAACATGTATGGCCATAAATCTATAGATTGTCTATAAACTGCCTATAGGATTTGTATTGCCTATGCGCTGTTCTCTATGGTCTGTCAATAGAGACAAATTCTATCAGTAACTGAAGTACGCCAGAAACTCTCCGGGTTTTCAGTAGGGTTTCTTTTCTAGGCTCTAAAGCAGTCGAATAAACTCCATCAGTCAAGAGGGCCACTCGAAATGTCGCAGTTTACTTCATCATTTCTTTGGATTCGATACCGCGCTCCATATATACCGCTGACCCGAAAATTCGCACAACTTGATGGTTGGGCGGATGATTTTTGCAGATAGATGATTGGAGAAAGTTCAGTGACTCAGCGTGTTTCGGAAGCCCTTAGTGCGATAAACGAAAGGAAACATGTTCACAAAACTGCAGTAAGACGTCAAAAGCACCTACAGTGCTGATTTTTCAAAAAGCGTGAATCGTCACAAATCGTGTGTCAGACAATACACTCAAATCCTCATTTTTCCTCATTCCACTCAAATTAGATGTAACCGTTCGATTGAATTCAATTTTTCTGACGTTAAAAGATCCCCATGCAATCCATGTTAGTAGTTCTGCAGAATTCCTTTGCTTCTCTTGAGCACGTATGCATGTTATGCACTAGGCCACTTCGTAATTTTTTTCATGCTGGTCTGCGAAAGCTACCGAGGCAACAAAATTATTAAGTTGTGTGTACTTACAATGTGGCCACTATACAAAGGTGAGAGAGCGTGGTACAAGTCATGACTGTATTACAGCAAAATGCGTTAGTACTCGCAAAGCCATCAAAAGTTACGTGTCTGGCAACACTGCACAACGCAGACAAATATGGCAGTTCTATCCTAACCAGCTACACGACGGTACTTTCGCTTGCTGCCGTGCTTAAATTTCTAAGTTGTGATGTGAATTCGGGGCTCTTTGTCAAAGGTTGGCGGGACAGATCAGCTAACCATCTCATCCAAATCGGATTTAACCATCACGTCAATGACCAGCCGAAAGCGTCATCCTTGCCAACCCACGTCCTGAAAGCAGTGCCACGCCAAATCTCCCTCAAGATAAAATTTTCTTCAGAGAGTCCGACGGTGAGGGAGACCGGCGCACATGCGCTAATAGCCTTTCTGAAAAGTGCAAAGACCTGTTGTGAAGAACTCAGCACGAAAACTGCTACTACTACTACTACTACTACTACTACTAATACTACTACTACTAGGCGAAGGGCAGAAGGTGGTTTATGGTTTATGCTTTACGGTTTGTCAGGGTTTAACGTCCCATAGCTACTCAGGCTATGAGGGATGAGGGACAGAAGAAAAGACAGAGAAGGCATTCACCAATTGGCCTAGTGGCATGCTTTCTTGAACTGCAAACACCTGTGTGCAGCACTTTTTCACTGCTACGGGCAGTTCGCTTTGCGGCCTTGGCCAAAGAGACTCCGCAGTGATTAAGTTCACTTTCGACTTTTCCCAACCGCTCGATTCGTAAAACGCTGCTTTTCTCTGCAGTCGGCTACAGCTGCTTCATTAAGCAAAATGAAATGATAGCATAGGAGAAAGTCGGCGCTCCACACTGAATTTTGTGTAACAAGTGGTTCTCATATACTGTTGTTTAAAATGTCAGTGCCATGCACGATACAGAAAAAAAAATTACAGAGGGGAAAGTGTTTTTTGCATTCGTACTTATTCACACTGACCAATGCATCTTAAAAAAACTAATTCGCCATTCTTTCCGATCCCCCACGGTTGCGTCTTGTGCGAGTCCAGTGAACTCGAGAAGGGCAGGCAGGATCGGGACATGATGCATGGACAGTTTACAACTTCCTCTTTCACGTTGTAAACAAGAGCGGGTTTAAAAGGAAGTAAATGAGGGTGATTCTGGCGCAGGCCGTTAGGTGCTAGATATTGACCTGGAGTAGTGAGTAGCCTTGTATTTTCAAGTAAGCTTCTTACCCTTGAATGGAGTGACGATTGAGGACGTCCCAGGGCCATCGTCTTGACGAAAATTGAGAAATAAAATTAAGCAGGTTAGAATGCCAGCCGTATAAGCGAGCGACATAGCAGCAAGTGTCGTATGCGATAGCTTGGCAGCGCAAAACGCACAGCTTTGTTCAAAATTCTTCTGGCCACAAGCTCGAAAACTTCGCAGAAGTGGGGAAAATAGTCTGCCTCCTTGTCCGGAGATTCTGAAGTTCGGGTGGACCGCAACTACTCGGCTACACGGTTCAATCGTGAGCTCTGTGGCTTGAATGCTTTTGAACAACGCTGTACATGATTGATGAGAGTTCGAATATAGCCGTATCAAAAGAAATGGATTCAGCGTTAGTTTTACCTTTTATTTTTGTACGGTGTTTTATAACACGTCTAACTACATACCAGCGAACGGTACTCTTGATTTGCTCTAGTAATCTTATTTTTGTTGGTAATTTTGTTGTTTTAATTTTCTTTTATTGTTATGTTATGCTCTCATATTTTAAGCCGTTTCACGCTCACCCAGGTATGTATATACCATTCTGAACCATAAATTACGTGGCCGTGGTAACGAAAATGCCTTCAAGAAATTTTTAGATGGAGTGCATAAAAGGGCTACTTTAGCAAAACGAGGTGACTGCCTAAAAAGATAATAACGACAAGACGAAGAATAAGCTAATATATTAGCTAATTAACCGCAAACACAACGTCAATATGCCTCCACGTATGGTAGCATTCGAAGGTAATGTTAACTGCCCACCTTCGCCTGTAGTGTCCGAGGCCGAAGGGTCAAGCATGGCGGTGCGGTCGCTATCAGAAGAATCTGCGGGGAAAGACATGTCATGTGGCTTTTAAGCGCGGTTAGGTATACGTGTGTGAGTGACGTGTTTGGGGGAGAACGAGGCCAACAAATTCAGTATTAAGAAGACACGCCTTGAACGCAAAGGAAACATGCAACCGTAGCTGTGCCCCGTCGGACGTTCAGATACCGTGCATTAGAACCGCAGGGCTGTCTCCACTCCTACATATATAAAGCCGGGTAATGACTGGCCGCCGCCCGTCTCGCTACCCACTAACAATGACCTCACAGAAGATAACCAATCAAATCACGAAATACTCTCATTAGCGCGTTCTCGCCCCAGCCCACGCGGATCTAGCTCCGCGACGCCACCCGGTTGTAACACCCTCAATTTTTCTCTAGCTCTCAAGCTGATCGCGGTGCCACCCGTAAGCGTGCCGCCACGCAGTCGCTCTTTACTGTGCAACTGTATATTGCTGGCCCGAAAGCTCTGACACTTTGACGACCGCTTTCACTTGTGGTGCAAACAAGGTTACTTTGATCACGCTCTGCATATGTGGCCACTGTCCAACACATGAATTATGGGCAGCTGCATGACTAAGGCAGTGAAGAGCGCCGTCAACGGACGCAACCACGTTGTTCCAAACTCCACGTAGAATGTCTCTCCCGCAACTATAGCACTGTCGTCATATACGTTCGCAGAATTATGAACTGCATCTGCTCCTTTAGAGACGATGCTCTCCACACAGGCCACGCCGGTGGGCACTCCCGTGGTTATGAATGGTACTTCTTTGCAAGAACTGCTCATAAACAGGCCGAGGAGCCGAAAATGATCGCCTCTAGCTGTCTCGGCTCATCTGTAGTCCTTCTCCGGTACAGAACTGTTCCGGTCAACGGCGGGTTTCAGCGAACTTCCTAAACTTACCCATGGCGAGCTCTCCAAAACCTGACAAGAAGGGCTAGAGAGCAGACTTCTTCCTCGTCGTGTTTTTCGCTGGCAAACTGAGCAAGCGTCAGGGGAACGTGCAGACTTGCCAGGCCTTCGTCTTTGTTACAGCGCAAACTATCTGTATAATCGGTTTCTGAGGGAATGAGTTTATGAATGCAATGAACGTAATACATACATATTATATAATTCAGCGAAAAGAAAGTCTTTTTGGCACGGTCAGTTATGGTATAGACGTAGACCAACGTTTGAAACAGTTTCTTGACGTTTCGACCATAGCACGGCGGAATGTTGTCGTGGCGTATTCTGACGCCATTGTACGACTCATTCAGAAACAAATGTATTACATATCAGTTTCCAAGGCGACCGTGGGAGAAGTGCGGCACATTCCAGTGTTGTTGAGTGTGGAAAAGAAAAACTTGTACGACGCTTAACCTACCCTTAACAGTACAATGCGACAGCATTATCGATGCCGGGATCTATTCTAGAGCGGGAGGCCTCCCTCTCTTCTACTCCTTTTCTTTCATAGATTCATAGATCGCGGGAAATGCACATACCACTACTGGCGCAGTGGCGCAGCGGTTAAGTGGTGCGTTACCACGCCGGCAGGTCGCTGTTTCAAACACAGCCACCAGTGGGCATTGTGAAACCCAGGTTGCCCTTTCAAAGCTTTTTGCGCATGTATTTCTTTGGGAGGCTGCCTATCTCTCGCCCAGTGAGCCGATGCGCAGTGTCACGATGGGAAGATGTTAACTGCATTGAATTTATTTGAATTAATTTCATCGTCCCCTGCTTTTTTGTGACACTCAAGAACGTGACCTCTAATGCTATGCAATAAAATAATTTCAGGAAAAATGTCTGCTGACTATTGTGGAGCCCGAACAACCGAAAATGGCGCCTCATGCACAAAGCGAAATGATGCAAGTAGTTATAAACCATGTCCTCATACAGGTGCTGTAGGCGCGCAAAGTAAAATATGGGGTCCTTACACTATTCTGCGGGCGCCTGGTGCTTCAGGGAAGCGCAGATTTCTTCCCTCCAACGAGAACGGAAGACGCCGCGACGCCCACAGGTCAAATGGCCGAATACTACAAGAACATCAGGCAAAGTCCCTCAACACTATCCGTCTCTCGAGACGGCAGAAACATGCATTCACCGCAACCTTCATACTGACATTCCTCTAATGCTCTGCAACATTAGATGACGATTCAGCGCACTGTGTCAACTGTCCTAGATCACGGCGGGAAAAAACGCATTATTCACCGATGCAACGCTGCCGTTACTGCCCCCTATTCCCCCACCTTCCCTAGAGTCTCCCTAAAAAGAGAGTTTTCTCACTCTCCCTATAGAAACAGAAAGGAGTAAGATAGGGGTAAGCTGTCCTCAAGCGCATTCCCTTTTATAAAGGGCAGTGCGCTACACGACAGCATACCCCCTTTTCTACTCCTACATCGCCGTATTGTTTAGAGTGTAGGCTTGATTCACACACAGCCAGCGTGCCTTAGCGGAACGATTTTTTTCACAGACTGTAGTAAACTGGCCGTTAATGCACTGAAGGAGCCATTAGGCAATTTCGCATGAAACACTCCCACTCACCTCCGAGCCGCCACTCAAACTGACCTCGACAACCCAGCAGCAGACCCTGTACCCCTGAGCTACTCAGACATTCTAAACTATCACAGGGGAACGCGACTCAAATATCCGCCACCCCATAGCAGCCTACACCAACAAGATGCAGTAGGCTGGAGGCTGCTGCAAACGGGAACTTTCCCTAATCTAAATACCTGAAGTAAAATCTACCCCACGCAATACAGCAGCAAATGTCCGTGGTGTGGAGAAAAACCCACGTTAATGCACATAACGTGGGTGTGTCAGAAAAACAAGGATCTAGCTGCAATAAACAAAAACCCGAGTGCGGAACAGTGGGAGGGGATGCTCTCCAGCGAGAACCCGGCCGTCCAGCGCGATTGGTGCGGAGAGCCTACCTGGCGGCATACCTCAGTGGAGCCCTGGACCAGGGGCCCCAACCCTGTTAAGACGGGCTGCAATAACTCATTGGAAGATGAAGAAGACAGCCCGCGACCGCTAATAACACATTTTACTATCAAATATAAAGTTTTTCCTCCTCCTCCTCCTAGTGCACAGGATGGAAAGAAGAACGTCGGATGTGCAGGCGACGACGTCACCTGACGAAACCTCGAAGAGAACTAAGTACTACCAGGTACTGCTCACACAGAACACATCGATGCACGTGCGCAGTCACTGCATGAGTCATCCCCTCAGAGTCTGTCGCCACACTGGGGTTCATTGATGGCTCTCGGAAGGGGGCCGGTTAGCAAGGTAAAAGTCAACAGAACCCATTTTTCCCCCAAGGCGTCAGGACCTTCCAAGAAGGGCCGTAGAGAAACAAAGCCGCCTAGGACGCCTACATGTATAGCGCGGCACATGCAGGCTAGGTACATGTCGGCTCTCTGAAGCCGCCGGCTTCTGCAATTCCAACATAATCGACGCTGCACTTCATCGCGCGCCTGGTCCATTGACATAGTGACATCTACGGCTGCCGGACTGTTTCCTGTCGTTGGAAATCTTGCTTTCTCTCGATACCACCCGTTACTAATAGCTTTCCTACTACACAAACAATATAGGCCGAAAAAATTGGCTGCGGTTCAACCCGGCTGAACTAAAGGTTTAGAGCGCGAAGGCTCTATCACACCCTGCGCAAACGTGGTCAAATGGATTGTCCGTAAAGTCTCTGAAATCGGTTAGTCACGGTCACACACTGGGCCGGGCGGATCGTATGATCGATAAAGCGCCGGCTTGGCTCTTCACTAAACATCGGCAAGTGCGTCTTGCGGTCTAAGCGTCGCAGCCACATCCTCGCTCCGCTGCTTGGACATTCTTCGGAGCGACATGACCTTGAGGTTTTGCTAGAGAGTAGCAGAGCCGCTGCTCTAAAATAGTACCAGATGACGGCCGTATATTGCGGCAAGCCTTTGACGCTGGCAAGCTTGAAAGGATTACATGGGTAATGAAGGTATGGACCAAAATATGCACCCTATAAAAGCAGCTCAGAAGCATTTCGTGCCTGCACACAGTTACACGTGGAAGTGTTTTTTTCCATTCAAGAAATTCAGACAACACAGTGTCGTGCGGCAGAGGGCAAAAATCAAGGTTTTTCGGACACGGCCGGTCCACGGATTTTGTGGTACCGAAAACACAGGAAATGTTGCCGTAATATGTAGCTTTCCCGCACATTTTAATGCTCACCACTCTCGGGTTTAAATAGCTGAATCATAACGATATAAACGCTATTTTTGGTCATTATCATTTGCTATCATTTGGAAAGGTAATATAATCCGTATTGGTGATAGTAGTTAGCTGTCCACAAAGGTTTACTTAGGCATAACTATATAAACTGTATTTTTGACCTTTATCATTTGTTGCAGAAGAGAATAATAGTAATCCGTCTTGTTGACAGTAATTGTTGATCTGCCAACCCAGGTTTCACATGGGTTGGCAGATCAACAGTCACGAAGGACGAACGACAGGCTACACTTTTCGCAACCAGCAATTTAGTTTTCTCGACATATGAATAAATGCAATTTTGTGCAATTACATCAGCGTCAAGCACTAACAAACTCACCTATGATGCAGTCCACACCGTGGCCTTCTGCAAACCATTTGCTTGCGACTGGCGCACGAACATGCATACGTTTCGACATGTTTGGGTGTTCGCATTACCATCAAAGGAGCACATGTGCAGTCAACTAGAGGTACACACACTGAACACAAGGACAAGTTGCGGCGAAGCACACATTCTCTACAGCAGAGTTTCAACAAAGGCAACAGCATCGTTTCCTTGATTTCGGCTCAGTCCTTCGTATGGGTTCACTCCATTTTGTAATGCAGTTAACCCTGGAAGATTGTTTACACAGCATGGTCCACACTGCAGCCGAATATACAGCACTGGAGTTGAAAGAAGAACTTGCATAACATTGTCTGCGGTTAAGGTGGAATCCACACCTCACCTCGGTGGTTCTGGCATTTCAATCACAGCATTCATTCGCATATATCAACGCTAGATAATAGAACAGAAACAAAACGTCGGCAGTAGTCATGTGGTTCAGCGGTATAAAACAACTAATAAAACAACTATGCTTACTATTAAACTCTGATGCAAGGTAAAGATGACGCGAGAGCTTTGGCTCACACCTTGCTTTTGCACCATATTCAATACAAAAACGCGAAACATCGAAAACTTAAGAAAAAAAACTAAGAAGCTTCGGACACAACACGAGAGACAACATCTCCTGATAGGTGCTTAGCTCGCGCTCTATGGGCACGGCTAATGTCACGAGAGCACTGCTGCCTAGAAACGATGCGGCTCATTCGGCTGGCGCATTGCTGACAAGCATGTCGGCTTTGCCAGCTATGTTGACTGTCATGATGGCCATGCTCAGGACGATAATCTTGATGAACAGGCCAAACAGAAGCTGCGAAAAAAAAGGCGATGTTCTCTCAGGCTACGTGAAGGATATAGGTCGAGGCAACATAAAAGAGAACGCTTTAGTAGCATGCAGTGAAAGGTAACACTGAAGTATACGAGTCGGAAGCACACACTGAGTTTTGCTGTTCAATTCCAGGTCGTTGCGTCGCTCAGAGAGACGCCTTGAACCCTTCCTCCGCCTGTACTGATTGCTTGCTCGAGCTCAGATTACGCACATAGGTGGCTTCTGGTGATTTAATTATTATTTGCATATTTATTCACTTCCCCTACCAATATATTGCATAGGGAGAGAGGGAGGGCATTTAATGCGCTGCGACCCTCTGACAATGAAATAAGGACGAAAGGAATAAAAAATTATAAACTGTATTGGAATAAAAAAACAGACATAACTAACCCGGTCCAGAAGAGGCGCTTCGATGGGGTGTGCGGATTTATTCAGGTATCTCGAGTGGTGTGAGCAGTTTTCTTACGCAGAAATGGCTCGTGCTTGCGAACCTAGTGTGACCAGATGTGCAAGCAGTTGTGGAAACACTACACAATAATAGCTGCGTAGACCAAGTGCCTACTTCCTTTACCCATGGGAACGTGAGAACACACTCGCATCCCTGCAGTAATGCGCAGTCAGTCGCCACTGCCAGGACATGCAAATGAATATGGCGCCCTTTTCTCACCAACTTTCCGAAGGAGATCCGAGCCATGTCGTGTAGGATGGCAAGCGGAGCCGACGCCGGCATGACGACATTGGACGAGGCACCGACGATCACCGGGATTGCGTAGTACGTCGGGTACATGCCCTGCATCTCGGCCTGCACGAAACAAGAGGCCACAAATATCCCCCTGTAGGGTAAATGAAAACAAAATACCTCTTCTACACGAAAACGAGACAGTACTGTGTTTGCTGTAGGCAACTTCGTCGTCACTCTGGACAACAAGCTGCACTTTGGACAACAACATGGCGCCCATGACGTCTCGTAAATACCTCTTATAACACGGCGTTGACATTTCCTCTTCCAGGCTATTCATTGCTGATCTCAGCGTCGATAACTCAGAAAACAAGAACCTTACACTGACCTTAGAGTGAGCATTAACTTAATATTAACGTAATCAACATAAAAACATTAACAACGTAATCACTTCCATGGGTAGAGACTGGATTTCACAAATAACAGCTGCGCTGTAGTAACGCGTTACAGAGTATCGTAATGAGCGTGTGATTCTTTTTTTTCATTTTTAACACGATGCAAGATTCCGTATGCATACATGGAGGGTGGAGGAGTGAGTAAAAACTCCAGTCGGACACCTCCATGCCTGGAGGACTCTTTCATTGCGCTGTGCTCGACGACAACGCAGTGACGTTTCGCTTCGCGATGGTTGCGCACTCACGATGTGCACTACTACAGGCGCCATCATCTCGACCAGCAGCTGCTTGTCCGCCGTCTCAGCCATGAGCGAGGCGGCGACGGCCAGTATGGCCTGGACCTCGATCGAACTGCGTTCCTTCCAGAAAGAAGGGGACACCATCTTGAATGCCTCGCGTGGAAGGTCGTACACCTGCCAACAGCAAAAAAAAAACATCAAATTCCGCGAAAATTTCGCTTGCGGCAATATGTATCTGTGGATGTATGTCGTCCAATGTCTTGTAAATATTTTGGCCTTCCCAGATGACCAGTGTTAACTTCTAACGGGCTGAAATCAAACACCAGGCTAAAAAAAGAGTAGTTCTTACTGATTAACAATACAGCGACAATGTCAATTATACACGTCACCGTGAGTATAACTCTAGTTGTTGAAGTTGCGTAGTACTCCCAGCTCTCTGATACTTCGTCTAGCAATAACTGCTGCGTAAGAGTCGTTTAAGAACTGCAATTACCCCGACAAACAGCCCTGCGATGGCTGCTATCACTGCCGCAGTGGCCTAGTAATCTCTAGGGCAAGCGGAAAGGGGTCAGAAGTGTTGCTGTCGAGTCAGCGGTCAGTACCACAACCTACCGAAACGCACTTGAACCGCTTCTTCCTCAGCTACGCGAGTTCGGCCTCCAAGGCACTGTGACAGCCATCCGATCTTTTCACCAGCAAAGAAGAGGGGGATAGCGAGAAAGGGATGCTGGCAGCTGAAGGCACAAGGCACGAATTAAACGCCGTCGTGCACGTTGGCTGTGTATATAGTGGTAGGCCTTCGGAAGGTATCACCGCTGTCACCATTGTCATCATCACCCTACCAATCGCCGTCATTACCAGCATTAGCCATGCTAGGTCCACTGTTGGGCAGAAGGTTCTTCCACTGATCTCCAAGTAACCTTCTTTTTAAATACACACCAGCAAATTTTCTCACATTTTTTGGAGAGTCGGGCAAAACGCGACACGGGGAAAAACGTGACGTTAATTCAGTTATTACGATTACAAGTAGAGTTTAGTTATTACAATTGGTTATTAGTCCTAGCGTATGAGAAGTTCACTATTTCATACCCTCGGGCAATTACTTAATTTAGCAGCAGGCTGCAGGTGGGGCAAAACGCGACGTTGTGATGTTCTGGCTGGGTTGAATTAAATGTAAGAGGTTTATATCCTGATGAATGCTCTAACCGTGTTATTCCCATCAGTACGATGATCTAAATGTTCAAAAAGGAAATGAACGTCGACTAGCGCGCTAAATACGGGAAGAAAGCTCTAGAGAGACGCAAGCAATGCTGGTACCATTAAGCGTTTTGGTGCTAATGAAGGCGCCATCAGAGAATATATAGCAAAAGAAAAGGGAAGATATCAAAGGCGGAAACTGTATAAAATGTCTCAACGACGCATTCTGAGCGGCGGCCATGAACCGCTTTTTGACACGTTCTCTCAACGAGACATGTTCTGCTCAGTTTAGGCTATCACAACAAAAACTTCGGGTTCACGCTCTGTGAATCGAATCAAATCGCATGTCTATACAACTCGCCTGAGAGAAAGAGCGACGATTGTTGACATTAAAACATAAAAAAAAAGTTGCGATGAAGGCAGGAAATTCAGAAATGTCGCGTAGCCATGTTTCACGCAGAGCCCGGTGGTAAAATTGCATAGAAATAGTGGGCAGTAGAAAAAATTCATGGTTTGGTCTGAGTACATCATAATCATCGTTATCATCTGACTACGCCAACTGCAGGGCAAAAGCCTGTCCCACGTCTCTCCAATTGCAGCGTCAGTCATTAGGCTCGCAAAGATTGACAGATGTCCATGGCATGGAACCAACTTCGTATATATTCACTACAAGGATTATAGTCGGTACACTGTCTCATTTTGCGTCCTTGGGTGGGACAAAATGCGACATTTTGAAGCTTTAAATTTCTGTACATTTTACTGTATTTAGCTGGCCTTTTCATATTTGGTGAGCAAGACGTCAGGACGGTAGGGAATAATTCCGCACTTTTGTTTTTTTTATATTTGCGAATAAAAAATATTGGCGATGATTTGTAAATTGTTCTCGTGTCTTGCCCCACTCTCGCCTTCTCAACTGGCTCCCTGCCTTCTACAGCTGTAATGGTTGCCGGAAAATATGAGGACACGTTCCGTAAAGGAACTGAAAAGGAATGAGTTGAAATACAGGATTGACATTTGACCTCGTTTCGCTGATTCTCTATTTTTGTTTGTCGCGAATTTGAAGCGAAGAACACGATCCATACCGTAGCCAGCTATAAGTACAATATGTAATATAGGCAGCTGTACTGGACCTGAACGAGTAACCTCTGCTTGACCAAAACGCATGACTCTCGAAACAATTTCGTTCAGAGATTTCCTAGAGAAAAGCATAGCGGTTTGGGCGAGTTGCTTATGCACTGATAAGCACTATTATCGAGAACACAGGAAGGGACACCGAGATGAGAACACACACACAGCTCCTTTCTGTGCGTTCTGGACTTCAAGGGTCCCTGAAGAGGCTGTTTGAGGTTGACTATAATATGCTTGCATCATGTAGAGTATAGGCCACCGAGTGTTCATGCCGCGTACAGGGCCTCAAAAATGCACCGATTATTTACAATGTATTTCTAACAATTCGCGCTTCCACGCCTCGAGGCGACCTGCGGTGCCGAGCTTTCGCCCGAATCCGCTCGCAACGCGTCATGCAGCGCTCGTTACGTCAGCAGCAGAGGGCTGTCATTGGTTCACCGTGACGTCTGATTTTGACGTCACGCAGCTGTCATGGCCGCGGCTGGAAACTCCGCCCCCTCCACCCTCCTCCCGCGCGCGTCGGCAGCCGGCGGAGGGACCGAGTGGATGGGACCGGCGAGCGCGGGCATTTCAGCGTGCAAAAAGTGAGGAGAGGAAAAAAGCGCAATGGCGCGTAAATTCAAATTTTGACTACAGATAACTCAGCTTCCACAAAACGCGTTAAAAAATTTTTCCTGGATGATATTTGTAGCAGTGTCCTTTAATATCCTAGGCATACCCCAACTTTATTCGGAGCCCATTTCAGAGCCCCTTTAAATAACCGGCCTTGTGGTCACGCTAAATGTACAACGCTAAACTCAAATGAATACACGGTGGCGTGCCTGCATCAGCCTGGAAGCGACCTGCGTGGCTCCGAGAAGCAGGAGGATTCCCCAGGGAAGCAGCTCCCAGATGGACCGGACGAAGTCGAAAGCCGCCCGCAGGCACGACGTCAGCAGGCTAGTAGCCAGCATCATGGACGCCAGCGCCCCCAGCAGAGCCATCCTGCACGTTCTCATCTGTGTCATGCTCTTAGCGGCTCACCAGTTCCGCGATAAACTGTGCTAAGCACTCAAGATGGTATATAAGAGGCGTGGATGATGCTTCGTGGAGATTCCTCAATAGGTTCGCACTTCCAAACTGCCCCTGGTGATGTCGATCCCAGGGCGTATAATAAAGGCCTTCTCTGAAGCCATAGTTTTGATGGAAACACTGCAGACAGTGAAACGTAAAAACATTTCTTAACCACGGTTAGATAATTGCAATTTTAAATCATGCGATGAACATTCAATAAGACACGTCGTTCGGCAGCAGTGGAAGCTGACGACTCGTTCTGAAACGTGTCCGAACGCAGAGCATACAATGGATGAAAAGACCTGCCCGTGAAGCATGCAATGGCGCAACCCGAGCTTTTATTCCGGGACAGGGCTGAGATTTATCAGGTCCTAGAAAGAGGACAGGGTGAGAAGGAAAACTCCCGTCGTACCTTTTGCTCGATGCAGGCGGGGCTCATTATTTTTCAGTCGTTTTGTAAACATAAAGCTATCGAATGTCAATGTCGCTGTGGGGGATGCGAGCTCGGGTGCTGACAATCTACTTCAATCTTCTTGCCAAACAGCTAGAGGCGTACTGGTCACGTAGTTTATAACTACGGCATGTAAGCACAGGTAGTTGCTACACGTTGCATCGCATAAAATGAGCATTGCAGTACTACAAATTTTTTCTTTTAGATAAAGGCGTCATTTTAGGGCAAACCGTTCTGAGAGGCGCCTATTCTTCCATATCATTTCAGAGAAACACTAATACCTGACACCAGTGTCTGCAGACCCGTTGGAACTCTTATACCCAAATGATTGCCTGAGGCTTGCCTGTGATTTCATTATCATTAAAACTTCTGAACAATCGCTATACTATCAGGTTGTGTACTATTGCTGCTTTGTTATGGGCTGGAGGGATGGCAGGCAATACATATAGCCGTGACTCACCGGGGATCGATGCCGAGCAGAAGCGAAGGTGCGTACGCCAAGCTGAAGATGGCTACGTACATAGCGCTGGCAAACTCCACGCCCCTGCGCAGTGGAGGCGCCCACAAAAGATGTCCATTCCTTTCAAACAAGGAAACAACTATGCGGCGAATCACAAATTAAGCAGCGGGTGCTGTATAGCTCATTTCTTGTTCGTATGTAATCGATGTATCATTAATGCGTGCGACCTTGTGACGCCATCGCCCTCTTGCCGGGGTCACGTGACCTTGTGACGTCACTGTCCTCTTAGCATTAGACTTCACATCACATCCTTGTGATGGATGTCACTGCCCTCTCAACATTACACTTCACATCATTCGATGTAAGCAATGCTGAGATGGCAATGACGTCACAAGATCACATGATTCCAGCGAGACAGCTACAAGGTCACAAGGTGACACAAGGTGACATGACGAGGTCAAGAGGTTGACGGCGTTAAAAGGTCACGCAACCATAGCGCGAAAATTAGATTGAAAAACAAAGGGAGAGCGCACAATCCGGGAAAGGGCGAGAGCGGCGTCGTTTACGTAGAGCGTGACGTGACACCGCATGACACGAATGCCACTGTCACGTCACCATCACGTGACTGACCACGTGACGTTACCGACAGCGAGCAGCTGTCTTGAAAGAGAAAGAATTTTAGAGGCATTTATTTCCGCCTTGTGGATGGTTTCTGTCAACTGCAATTGCTGTCATACGAACATCATCTATGCGTTGAGAGGTTGGCAGCGCGCCTAACCTAAGCCTCCTAAAAATATGCGGGGCTTGGGCTCATCGTGAGGCGCTGTAAAGCGCGCTGTATGCAAAACGCGCGAGAGAGGCTGACCTTTGTCTTTGCCGACCCGCGCGCCGTTCCCGAGCAGCTCTCATGACGGACAGGTTCTCCGGTGAGAACGGGTCCGGATCACTGCGACGCAAGAAACGCCGAGGGTGGATTGCACTTGCACCAAATCGATATGAATCGGAATAAAAGTGCTCCTTTCAGAAACTCCTGTTTAGAAGTCGTAACAATACGCTGAAAGTTGCAGACAGGCAGGCAGCGTTTACCACGTTACCTGCTCATTCGACTATACAGATGACCTGATAATTTTGTCAATTCTTAGCAACCCTTCGGCTCCTCATAATGCACGGACTCATTATAATCTTTGATTAAGGCGGAAAAGCGAATTGGGGTCAAAATTTTGACCGAATTTTCGATGCGAAATGTGACACCTCTCTGAGCGTGATGTAGCCAGTTATTTAGACTTCAACCTGTTACATATTCTTGCACCGGGAGTGCGCCATTCCCCAAACTAACAACTTCTCGATCCGCCTTTTCGCCTGTGCAGTGGAGGCAAGGCAGGAAAGCAAACTCACTGCGGCCTCACGTAGAGAAGCCAAATGACCGCGCTGCAGGAGACGAGCGCCAACACGGCCCCGGGTAATGTCACCATCGCCCATGTGACGCTGGTCATCGGGGGAGAGGTGACGTCCGCTCTGCGATATGGTTAAGCATGGGCCCTTGAGTACTGGGCCCTTGAGTACTGGGCCCTTGAGTACTGACACCCCGCCTACACGCTTCGTGAGAGGCCGCCACATCTTGAAGCGCGCTTATTCATGGCATTATATAGCATGCATTCAGCCCTGAGGGCAACTTAGGTGTCGCCTTGACTATACCTATACTGAGATCATGTGGATGGCCGCTACTGGTGAACTGGCTTCAAAATTTTTCACCAGTGACATCAAGCATCTTGCAAGCGATAGCGTTCGCATATGGCCCCTTTCGTGAGGGGCCATATGCGTGACGTTGGGATCACAAGGCCGTGCACAGGTCCCTGTGAACGTTGTACGCTGTCTTGCATGGCTGATTTCGCCGAAAGCTGCGTATGCCCTGAAGGCATTGACAACAGACACTGATAAATATAATAATACATTAGAAACGCCATTTCTGTACAGGAACATTAAGGCATGACTAAGGCCCATACTCCTCCCATGTCTTCGGTGCTCTCAATGCAGAGGATGATATTTCTTTTTTTTAGTTTCCGTTTCCTTTGATCTGTATCATCTAGAATCACCTGCCTCATGAGGCGGATGATTATTGGTACCCTGACCTGCCTGGTTCCGCCGAATAGTACATTTTGTCTAGAAGCTTATGTTTACCGTCACATTAAGCAATGCAGAGTAGCGTATGCGTCATTTTGGCTTGGTCTCAAGAAAAAAAAGCATGGCCGTTGTTCAAGTTTTCTTTACTTGGCTGGCTGTAAAGTGCGAGGCTTTCAGGCACGACTACGCAAACAGATGATCATCTCAATCGTGGTAGGCACTAAACCAGAGCTTAAACACTTTCGCAGCAGATGCTCAACGAGCGCTTTAGATGACAGCATTCACGCTGGTAGTTGCACTTATGCGAAAAAGCTTGCTAGCTTGTTAAATGATCTACTTTCTGAGAAGCAATTTTTGAAAGAAGCAGTTTGCATGCAATTTGTACCGCTTTACTGTAAGCACCCTTGAGGCAATAATGGAATACTTTTGAAGTACATTTTCTGAGAATACATAAAAGACGCTGAATGAACTATAATCATGCAGCATCTTTTACACATTCTACTATTTTATTGTATATTACGATGTCCTCATATTTGCTGCTCGTTCCTTGTAAAAGGGGGCCCAGTATTCGTCAAGTAATTTCCCTTCACTTTTTACGCGTATACCCACCCGGATCTGTAATCGGAATAAAGAACTTGAAAGTACCAAGCAGACGTAAAATTCCTATTGAAATAAAGCGGCATCTACCCCTCTCCCGTTACGCTCTTCGTAAAAGGAAGGCAAACATCCATGGCACCAGCCTTAACGAAACGAGACAGCGGTAATAGAAACACGCCATACTTTGTATCATATAAACAGACAAGATATTTCGCACTTCTTTTCCCTCACAGGATCATTACAAAGCTATACTCACGCGTGGGAGACGACCCTCAGCGCCCTCTTGTTACCGCCGGCGTGGAAGCTGCAGATGCCGCCCAGCACACACATGAGCGACGGCCCCAGCAGGAAGGCGCTGTGGACGTCCTCGCGAGCACTGCGAAGGCGAGGAGATTTTCGCCGTTGTGGGCAGAGCACCGGATGAAAGTGTGCTTTCAGGACGCCACTGGTTTGACGTGTGCTACACTGGACCTCTAATGAATTTCGCCGACACTAAGTGGCACGACACACTTAATGGTCGTACCTGCAAAGCCGGCAGCATGAGAAGTGAGCATAAAAATACGCCCACCTCGACCATGCGCCGAGAACGCCATACCGTTGCAACAGAGCAACGGCAACGTGTGGCACATCACGGGCCCTCAAAGTCAAAAATTACAAAAATAGGTACCCGCCTCGGTGGCTCAGTGGTTTGGGCGCTCGGCTACTGATCGGGAGTTGCCGGGCTCGAACCCAACCGCGGCGGCTGCGTTTTTATGATGGCAAAACGCTAAGGCGCCCGTGTGCTGTGCGATGTCAGTGCAGGTTAAAGATCCCCAGGTGGTCGAAATTATTCCGGAGCCCTCCACTACGGCACCTGTTCCTTCCTTTCTTCTTTCACTCCCTTCTTTATCCCTTGCATTACGGCGCGGTTCAGGTGTCCAACTATATACGGGACAGATACTGCGCCATTTCCTTTCCCCAAAAACTTATATTATTATTATTATTATTATTATTATTATTATTATTATTATTATTATTATTATTATTATTATTATTATTATTATTATTATTATTATTATTATTATTCTGCTAATTCTGCTAATTCAAATCGTGCTGGGAATTCCCCCCGTTTCGCTTACGCACTTGGCGACTATGTTGGTCTCTTCGGTTTCTTCTCTTCTGTCGACTGGTCTGTTTTAAGCGAAATCAGCGATGTTGACGAACAAGTCAGTCGCTTCACTGAAATAGTTCTCAATGGTATGCGCCAGTACATACCTCTGCACACTCCTACTCGCAGCAAGTTTCCGTTCTGGTTTTCCAAGGAACTTAGAACAGCGCTGAAACTTAAGGAGCGGGCCCACCATAAAGCGAAACGCCCTGGGCTGGATACAAGGGCAGATGAATTTCGCCGCTTGCGCTCCCTTTGCAAACGCCTGTACAAGCGGGATCATGAGTCCTATCTTGAATATTTAGAGAATAGTGCCTCTAATCGTCCTACTGAATTCTGGCGATACGTTCGCAAGCGTTCGAATAAATCTGATAGTCATATTCACTTAGTTGACTCTCATGGGAATGAAATTCGGAATGTCGCTGACGGCTTTGCTCAACACTTTTCCTCCGTGTACAAATACCCACGTTGCGATTCCGTATGCCTTCCAGCTGGCGCACATAATTCCGTTCTTCTCGACGAGAAGTTAGTAAGTGAGAGTCTTAAGTGTTTGAAACCATCTTTGTCCCCTGGACCTGATGGCATTCCAGCCGCCATAATAAAAGCCTTCAATAGTACCTTCGTCCCTGTTTTAACCACGATATTTAATAACTGTTTGAAAAATTCTGCCTTTCCCCGCGTGTGGAAAACGGCGCGTGTTTTCCCTGTCTTCAAATCAGGAAACAAATCTGATGTTTCGAACTACCGCCCCATTTCTCTTCTTTGAGCAACCTCTAAGCTTTTTGAATTAGCTTTGCACAAAGTACTTTCCTTCCACCTCAAAAATGTAATCATTCATAATCAGCATGGTTTCATAAAAGGTCGTTCTACTACAACTAACCTTGTGACTTTTATGACGTATACATCAGCTGAAGACCTTCAGCGGAGTCAGGTAGACGCTGTGTACTGTGATTTGAGCTAAGCTTTCGACGTTGTTACTCACTCATTACTTCTTCAAAAGCTTCTGCTGTTTGAGATCGACGTTTCAATTGTAGCCCTCCTACGCAACTATCTTCTTGATCGGTCCTGCTTTGTCAGTGTAAATGGACAGACCTCATTTGTTTACACTCCAACCAGCGGAGTTCCTCAGGGCTCGGTATTAGGCCCGCTTCTGTTCTCTGTTTTTATCAATGACGTTTCCTCCGTGGTCAAAAACTCCTCATTTCTCCTTTATGCGGACGATATAAAAATGTTCAAGGCAATACATACTCTTCACGATTGCTTGTCATTGCAATCGGACATATCCGACTTCTCTGATTGGTGCTTGAAGAATGGGCTCACTCTCAATTCATCTAAAAGCAAGGTTGTCTCATTTACGCGTAAAACGCACAGTCTTCTCTACTCTTATTCGGTGAATGGTTCGCCTCTGCCCAGGGTTGATGAAATTAATGACCTCGGCGTACTTTTCGACCGTAGCCTCAGCTTCTCCTCTCATACAAAACGCATTGCTCTACGGGCTATGCGTACACTCGGCTTCATCTGCAGGCTTTCGAGAGGGTTTCGAGCCCCACTTCCTTTCTTAAAGCTCTACCTCTCCATATGCTTGCCGCTTTTGGAATATGCGTTTGTTGTTTGGAAGGGCACTTGCCAGTCGAACTGTGAAAAAATCGACAGAGTTCCGCTAAAGTTTTTACGCATATTTCAACATCGGTTTTCTTGCAAAACTTCCAGCTCTCGTCCCAGACGGAGTAACTCACTGCAGCTTCCTTCTCTTAGCTGCCGTCGCGTGAGGGCAGATATAATTTTCTTGTATAAACTTCTTCATGGTCACATTCTATGCCCTCAGCTCCTAGCGCGTATCCTTTTGCGTGTACCGCGAAAGAGCATAAGGGAATTCAGACCATTCCAAGTTTCTGCGCTCCTGCACTCCCTCTCCCCTCTGGACAGAATGCAAAAGTTGTTTAATTCTCTTTGTCCTCACCTAGATATATTCGAAAATTCTCTCCCTTCCTTTATATTGGATGTCCGTGACGTTCCACTTTGAGCACTCTTTTTCTCATACATAACTTCCCCTTTCATGCATTTTGTCTTTACTACACTTGTGCGTTTGCACCGGTATTATATTGTTTTTTTCTCTCCTTAATTGTTCATCATGTGTACTTGTTTTCATTAATATTATTTCTTTAATACTGTATACTCACGCCTGATTGTCTGTAACGCGTTCACTAATTACGTTTCTTATTGTGTGTGATTGTATTTCTAGCTTGTATTTCAGAGGTTTCTTATTCGTTCTTATTAGTATTGGCTTTATTCTTGTTTGTATTTTGCTATATGCTGTACTTGGCTGTTATCGGTCGTTCATTCTCTTTGTTTATTGTTCCATTAGTTATTTATATGTCTGTTGCCTGTTCTAGCCGTTTTCATTTACCGCTGTTCTCGCTGTTTTCTTGTTTTCGCTTTTTTGCTTCATGCTTGCTGTCACGCCTAGTTTATGTCTTTTTTCTATCGCCTTGACTGCTGCATTACCTCCCCTGAGTGTCTTCCTTTGTAGTGAAATAAATTTACATTTTGTGCGTGTGAATGGTGTACCAGCACCAAGACCTATGGGTTGTTCCTGGGCACCGAAAAATAAAGATTGATTATTATTATTATTATTATTATTATTATTATTATTATTATTATTATTATTATTATTATTATTATTATTATTATTATTATTATTATTATTATTATTATTATTATTATTATTATTATTATTATTATTATTATTATTATTATTACAAAATAGGACTACCTGCTGCGCTTAGGCTTAGAGACGAGTGATTCGTCGTTCGGAAAGGACTGACGATTATTTTGCGATTAGTGTCAGAGGGAGTAATGATTGAGCAATGGTTGAGGGAGTAATCACATGCCTCTTTTAATCCTTTCCGGCTGTGAACGCGGCAAACTTGAGCCCGTTCGCAGTAGCGACAGTATCGAGATGAATGCCTTCCCCTTTCTCACCATCTTGCACGTCCCTGTTGTGAACACATGGTGGCAGCATAGGTGAAACAAGAACCGGCTTACCGCGTATATTGCAGTATTGCGCTCACCTCCTGGCCTTTGTTTTCTTTGTCATAGACCCGCACTGGCTTCCTATGTGGCTGCCTGAAGAAAAAAAGACGCAAGAGATCGGCGAATACTTGTTGCTGAACCAAAAGGCAGCCAAGTTACATTGCAAACCTATAAACAAACAAATCAGATATTAATTAAGCGTTAAAAGGTCACGGCTAGTACACCGCTAACACTTTGGTGCAATCTTGTTAATGACCTGTCCAGCGTTAGCGACAGTAGTAAACAGAGTTAAGTATTCGACAGCCTCTGGCCGCATTTCAGAAGACACAGGTAATGCAAAAACGAACTTTCATGTACATTTGACTTGCATTGATGTTGAGAATACAGGCGGTTGGTACTGCGTCCCGGCAAATTATAATATTCGACACTATACTCCATTCATTGCCATAGCTCCGGCTTAGATCTGGAAAACAATAACATCTTCATTCAGTAGTGATCATAACGCAAGACTCCCATCAAAAAAGAGGTAACGGGAGGCTGAAGTGCAGGCTACACCTCCAAGCTCCCAAGGAGCCGAAATAGAAGAAATGTAAGGAACACATATGGTCGACAATACAGAGCAATTTCATAAGATTCAGAACCCAGCAGATGTCACCCACATGAGCACATAACCAGACAACGCCGCACAAAAAAAAAGCCGCGGCCTGTGAATTAATGAATGAATGTTAGGAGCGCCCTTTGTATAAGTGTTAGTGGCAGGGGCCATAATGATCGGTATTTTTTTTTTTTTGCCGCGTTAGCAATATATTCCTCTTTCGGGGGAAAAGCCGTTGTCTTTGTGTGTGTGTTAACCTCATAGCTCCCAGTGGATCGGGGCACCTTCCGGCCACCCGCTCAAAAAAATGCATCTGCTACTGTTGAGCAATCCACACACCGACCTCCAGAAGCTACCAAGATCCCCCCATCAGCAGCCCACGCGACAGCGAAACAAAGGAGCGAGGGCGCAATGAAATTCAAAGACGCGATGTGAATGCGGTCAATGTAAAAGCAAAATGTAAAACTAAATATACTGCTAATGCAGTTTTGTCCCACTGCATCGTAAGGTCACCTGTGCACATTTTCTTTGTCTTTATATAACCAGTCTATCAAACTTAGATCTACTATCTCTAAATATGACGGAATTTCAGGAAATTAGAAAGCAAAACTCTCGCAGAGGCTCAATCTAATAGTGGGCAATGCAGTCCTCCCGCGCCGCGCTTCGATTAGTGCGAGAAACAGACTATTGCATGACCATGAGCGAAGCATGCCTGCTAATGATAGAAAGCATTATATATACACCACGTGTCAAAAACCCGGGCGTGAAAGGCGCAACAAGTGGACGGAAGTGATTGCCTGTTTAAGATGCCGTCAGCATGCGAGTGGCTCACGACGCATGTGACAAATGCCGAGGACCGTGCTGCCGCTAGCGTAACACGAGTACCGGGAGCCCGCCCACTGCCAGTGAGCACGCAATGATTGGTCCCAGTCCTGGAGGCGCGCGTGCAGGTACCACAACTTCCGGGTACGTGGCGCCATCTGGCGCCTCCAAAGCGATCTGCGCATCGGGCTCCTGGTACATCGGTAACGCTAACGGTAACACGGTACACGGTATGCTAAAGGTGTCGACTATGGCGCCACGCCGGAATGTGAGTGTAACGGCACGCTGTCCGATGCCGCAAGGCGCTCACCGATCACAGACGGTCGGCCGCTGATGGAGTTTCGCGAGAGTGTCTCGTCGAAGTAGCTTCGGGAGCGTGTGAGGCGGCGGAACGAGTAAGGTCGCCTGGCCTGCTCCCAGGCGTCGCTTTCTCCCTGCGACGAGATGCTGCCCGCGGAGAGTCCAGACTGCCGCCGGGGTGGTCGCGTGCTTGATTCCGTCTGCGAGGGGCTGTCACGGAGGCACAGAGAAGAAACATAGGGATGCGTAGGGCCGCGTAACGGGAGTTTCCCTTATCCGTCGATTTAGTATCGAAATGTTTATCCTGATCTAGCCGGTTTGGAAATCGCTAAGTCGCGATACACCTAATGCGCACCACCGTGCAAATTCAACCGAAATTTATTACGCAACATCATCACGAGCTATCAACACGCTATGTAAACTGGCGGCCATCGGCGCTTACGTGAAAAGTGGTAGGTTTTTGACGTATTCAAACAGAGTAGACGCGCGAAAGCATATGCTTAGCCTTGTATCGAAATGATTTGAACAAGAGTCCTTGCAACTGTTCCGCCAACAGAGCGACGCAGGGAGCAGGGCAGCGCTAGTGTTCCTGTATATGATCCCGGACGTCAAATGTTCCAATTCGTTGCGCCTCGTACCCAAGGTTGAGCTGAGCGCAGTTTGCTTTGTTACGCAAATGAGGAGTATGTATAGCCACTACCTGGAGGAAGAGGGGTGCCTACAAACTGCCTCTTTGGTGTAGATCCTGCCATACGAGAAGCAGCTTTCCTGCAGAGCTTGGACCATACTGGAGGACCTTCGCGCAATCCTGCAGTATGGAGGCTTCGTCAGACCTGGCGGCACATGCTGAACGAGGCGACAACGCCACGCTAGCTATCGCCATTACGCATTGCGAGAGCTGGCGTGCCATGTCCCGTGGCGGCTTCGACCAGCATGTCCAGTAACCAGCTCCGGTCACTCGGGTGGCCCTCAGTATCAATGTTCGCACAAATTTCTAAGCTGGTGTGGGACCCCGTTCAATAGTGCATTCGCGCTGTAACACTGCCGCCCAGCAACCAATTTGATCCCCGTAAAGAAAAAAGAAAACACGTGGTTACGTCCTCAGCCATCGAGCGCCAGCTATTCGAAAAGTTATCGACAAGTTTAGACCATAATCAATTCGCTTCGAATAATTTTCAACAGTTCCTATTTTATTCGTCCGAAAAATCGGAAAATCGAATCTACTACAAAGTTTCGAAGATTCGCTCGCCCCTACCAATTAGAAAGAACATTGGCTTCAGGATACCGTTGGCCAGGCGTGACACCCGTTCCCGAAAATCTTCCTGAAAAATGTAAATTACAAGCAACGGCCCGAGTACGAGGAAAAGTGAAAGTACCTTGCGGCCGGAAGTTGTCCCCTACCTACGCAAAGTATATCACACATAATGAAAAATAGTTGCGAGTACGGGGTACCGTGGTTTTTGGGGCTCCTGTAAAGCTTGAAAAACTACGCCCTCGTATCTCCAGCAAGGTTAACACAAGAAACGGATGCGGAAAAAGCATCCCGGGTGTTATGTCACGTGTGGAGATCAGGAGGGGTCTATGAAATACCACTGACGGAAGAGTTAGGTCTTGGGGTAGCTGGTAGTCTTACATCTTATCCATTTCATTTAGTGCAGGAGAAAGGAAAGAAAAACGAAGAAATATATATATATATATATATATATATATATATATATATATATATATATATATATATATATATATATATAGATTTAAGAGAAGTGGGCACTTCTACAAAGACACTTTTATTTATCAACGTTTCGACCGCGGTGCGGTCTTCTTCAGGACTGAAGAAGACCGCACCGCGGTCGAAACGTTGATAAATAAAAGTGTCTTTGTAGAAGTGCCCACTTCTCTTAAATCTTTATTCTGCGGAGCCAACGCAACCTACGTTCGTAACAATATATATATATATATATATATACATATATATATATATATATATATATATATATATATATATATATATATATATATATATATATATATATATATATATATATATATATATATATATATATATATATATATATATATATATAGTTAGGAGCGGCTTGCCGGGTTTACATTATCCCAACGGGACCGAGTTGAGTCGAGTTGTCGGGTCGAAAACGTTCATGAAAACGCCGTGGTGTCGGGTCGGAGAATCGACTAGACTCGAGCGTTCCAATTCGCCGCAAGTGGTAGGTTTACTGGCAGACCCCTCCGCAAATTAATTTCAATCCTCTTTCACGTTTGGGCACGGCCGGACTGAAGCGGCGGCGGCCGCCGCTCAAATCAAGCCGCAGCTTGGGAAAAGCATTTTCTTAATAGGAAAACGGAAGCGAGAGCTGGTTTACTACTCGTATGATCGCGCCCCGCAAGGTGCACCACAAGAGTTGTCTCGCTCGTATCGAGTTCATGTAAACAGGCACTCCTCGACTGGGACTGACCAGCCTGACCTTGCTCAACTAAGCACAATCCCACGACTCGACCCGACGCTGTCTAGTTCATGTAAACGCTGCTTCTGTCATCTTTTCTTCTGCTATAAATGAAACAGAATATGCACCACTGTCGTCCCCAAAAACCTCCGTCAAGATGACGAGCGAAGGATTCCGTTTTGCACCCGTTCCCTGGAAGCAGCTTTCTCCATTAAGCTCTCACTTCAGAATCCGACAGCATGATGTGTTTGGATAATAAGCAAATAAAAAAAAAACGGCTCGCCACTTATTGAAGTGAAATTTTCTCTCATCTCCTTCCCCAACCGCGCAAGAGCCACAAACCGCTTTTTCGCTTGGTCCGCTTAGGTGCTATATCATGTGAAGCGAATACGATTAGCTCTGCAGCGATGGGCGCTGGAAGCAATCATAAAGCGGCCGCATTCATTTATATCCCTTCGAGCTATATTGTTTCATGCTTAACTGGCGTGCACAGTTGTGGAAGCAAGAGCTGGCAGGAGTCAAACCCACGATGTCTGGCACATGGTGAATTAGCTTTTTTTCTGCTGCCTAGACTATACATATAGTGCTCGATATAGTTATCGTTACAGGCCACCGCGTGGCCGCAGTGGTGAGATATAAAGCAGCTTTTCAACTTCCGCACCCCTTATATAATCTGGCGCCTTATGTATAGCTTTCAAAGGGCTTCACGATTTTAATGAAAATGAGGGTAGAAGAAAAGACATGTGAAAGTATTCTGAGCAGGTATCCAGCGTTTCATGTCATGGACCTCATCAGCTGGCGTTACTTGAATACGCTATCTCCTAGAGCATTTGTGAGGACTTGCAGTTCCTTTGATATATTAGGGGTGCTTAAAAACGGATAAAATTTTAATATACATACCTGATGAACGCGCACTTTTCTGGACCGAAGTCAACAGTGGAAGCTCGGCGGGCAGTCGCTGAGGTGGAACTCTTGAGGATTGTCGACAAGCGACTCTTCTGTGCGGATTTCGAAGACACCTCTTCCAAGGGCACCAAGGCTTTGTCCTGGGATGAAAAAAAGCAAGCAGTTTGGAAAGTGGCTCTTCGAATATAAACAAAGTACTCTGTCCTGCGACACTTACAGCGTGCTCCACGGGCGGCGGCTTGTCCTCTTCCGGTTTCTTGACGCCCGCGTCGAAGGAAACCCCCGATTGCTTGCGCTTGGCTTGCGACATGCTCCCCCGAGAGTCCCCGAGAGTGCGGCGTGACGGGGCGTTGGTTTTTCTTGTCGGGTCTTGTGCCTGCTGCGCTGATTCACTCGTGGTCGACTTCTCAGCTGTACTCGGCACCACCGTTGGCGTCTCCGTTGAAGGTGCCTCCGTGCTTTCGGGTGCATCTGTAGTGCTTTCAAGTGGTGTTATGGATTCTGGAAGCCGCAAGGCCTTCTCCTTATTGGCTGTTGCCTCCAGGGTAGGCAGGCTACCCCCACTTCTCTCCGGACGTGGTACACTATTCAGTTCAACCTTCGCCGCTTCCTTGGCTTCTCCGGACTGACCTTTTGAAGACTTACGGCCTGATTTGCGACCACCCTTGACTGACGACTTGGACACCCTGGGCATCCTGGACACTTGGGGCTGACCCTGCTCATCTGTGTCGCGAGAGCTGCCTTCTGTCCTCTTACGCTTGGCTTCTGGCTCCGCAGGTTTTGTAGTTGCCGGCTTGCTAGTTTCCGGATGCGAAGGCGAGAGCTCCTCGTCCATCCGTTCATTTCGGCCACGAAGACCATCATCAGTCACATCGGCGCTCTGCTGTTGCTGAGTGCCGGGAGGAAAGCTGGGATTATTAGTTATTGCTCCATATCGGTCTCCTTGCAAAAGCTGAGGGACATTGAAGCCTAAGGTTACCTGACGCGCATCTCCTTCGGGCGCGGAAGCATCGACGCCGAAATCTTGGGCCTTGCGCTGTTCCTCATCCTTGTCCGAGGGATCGGCTGACGGCTGGTCAGACACAGCCGCGGCGCACTTTGGATGAGAGGAGCCCTGGAGAGGCGACTTCTTGACGGTGCTGCCGCTCGTATTACCGGAGCGTTTTCCCTTCCTGCTGCTCGTCCTCCTGTCCACCTCCGACCGCGCCTTGTTTCGCGACACTTTGCTGGCTTCGGTACTTTGGCCTTTATTTTTGTCAGCCACCGTGGCTTCATCCGAAACGCCAATGGCGCTGACCTTGGTGACTACCTTGCCGGTCTGCTTCCTGCCACTTTTGCCGATTTTGCTGCCGGCTTCTTTGCTGACTCGGCTGTCGACTTCTGCGCCAGTGAAAGTGATCTCCTGCGTAGTTCGTTTACCGATTACGCTTTCTAGATCAGTATCTCTAGCAGAAGCTTTGCTGAAACTAGGCTCAAGATCTGGCTTGGCCGTAAGGAAGCTAGTACCGGATGACCGGCTCCCTGACAACCTGCTGGCATCGGCTGTCTTTAGTTGAAGTTCAGAACTGGTCTCATCAGGGATGAATGCTGTTTGAGCGTCGGCAGCAGTTATTGAACGTTTAGGCTTACAAAGTGAGCCCTCAGCGGCACTGTCCTCCACGGGAAGAACCGAACGCGCGGAATAAAGGTTGGTTTCGGTTTCGGCGGTGTTATCGATGCGGTCTGCAGCTGTCACTGCAACCGCCCTGGATATGTCGTTGGCTGGCTGAAGTTGAGTAGCTGCTCCTACTTGCTCACCTATAACTGCGGCTGGATTCGCGGCCAGCGGAGAGTAAGCCACTTTGCCAGAGAAAACACTAATTCTGCGAAACCAAGAGGGGCGCGCCTTCTTGACCGTAGGACTGGTCGCGCTTTGGGCGGCTTTAGTATCCCGGTTTGGGTCATGCCGCCAAGGGAAAAGGTTGAAGGAGGCGATCAGTTTGCCTTGATGTTGCTTCGTCAGAGAGGCCTCAGTGGGTGACTGTACACTCATTGCGGGCACAAATGGCTGGGAAAGAGCAAGATTCGACCCCGCCAGCGACCCTGGCTGCTGCTCCTGCTGATTTTCCAGACACGCATCCTGTGGAACGTGCTTAGTCTCCTGCACTTTCAAGGCTCCTTCCTTGCTGGCCGGGGAAATTGGTTTCATCACGTTCAAGGCGTCTGGGAAGATGCAATAAGAGTAAAGCTCATATTATTTTTTTTGTAGAACGATATTTTTGCACATAGTGCTGTATGATAAACTGTGCCAGACAGCCATCACGAAGCCGGCAATCGGCTCTGCTGCAAAGGGGCAACATGACGCCACCACAATAAGTTTTTCACTATAATTGCTTCATATTCAGGAAAACTGCGCAGATTGACACAAGAGGGCGGGAGCAACACGCACGCAAACACGAGCGCAAACTGGCAAATGTATTTTCAGAAACAATACACCGCATTAAGAAGCAGAAAGGGCGCAAGCGTACAATATCCATGGCAACACGTTCAGCTCTACTAAATTGCTTCATCATGCAGGATGAAGAACGATCGAATGCAACAAGGCTGTCTTGTAGAAATTTCTGCTTCTGATTCCGATGCTTCAGAATGAACAACACGTGCTCGCCTCCGCATCCTCACCTCTATATTTAAAAAAAAAGGCTGTGGCTTAGCTCTGCTAAAACTGGAGTGACGCGAGAGCTATACATCTGGTCGAGTGAAACTCGCTAAATAGAATTGCAGTCAGTCTTCCGCCGCTCCGTTTGGGCGTTCATTCTTCATCTTCGTCCCTGGACGTGAATTCACTCTCTCCCCCTCTACACTCACTCCCCCCCCCCCCACTTGGTACGGCGCATACGCACAGCTGTTGCAGCTCGGTTTTGCTGCTCCACACCACGTGACCAACCACGTGACCATCCACGGCGCCGCCACGGAGCTCAAGGGATGCCACGGAACACAAGGTGTGGCCACGGAGCCCAGGGGTGCCACGCTGCAGGCTGGAAAAGCTGGCGTAGTGTAGCTCTCGCTACAAAAATCCCCCATTCCTTAGAGGGTTCTCTAGACGCGCCCCTATATATGTACCGTATAAGAAACCGATGTCCATAGACGAAACCCTATCAAAAAATGCGTACAGGTTTGAATGGGTCGACAAATAGGATTATGGCACATTTCGTTTAACATTATACGATGAAGCTTCCAAAGCGATTCAGCCTTTAAGAGACTCCTTAGTGGAGGGCTCCGTATAACTACGATTACCCGTGATTAATTACCGTGCACTTACATCACACACTGCATGCAAGTCGTGGGTTCGAACCCACCCGCTGCGGTAGCACTTCGATGGAGGATAAATGTGAAAGGTTCGTGTACTGTGCGTTGTTAGTGCTCGTTAAGAACGCCAGGTGGTCGAAATTATCCGGAGCCCTCCACTACGGCGTCCCTCATTGACTGAGCCGCTCTGGGACGTCCATCCTATAAAGCCAAACCAAATGATCCATAACCCTATTTGCTGACCCATTCAAACCTATATACCTTTTTCAGTAGGGAAGGGTAGCATTCCTTATGGTACTTACCGTCCATGCTGCCGAGCATGACACGAACAAGTCCTCCTTCGAGGACGACATGAGAGCCTGGGTCGCTGGGCACAGCAGCAGATGGTCCAAGCTGCGTCGGTGCAGTGTCGTACGTCTCCTTCGCTCTCTCCTCTTGCAGTTCTTCATCCTTGTTTGAGAGTCCTTCTTCGGGGTTCGCGGGAACTTGCGTTTTCGGCTGCAAGTCATGCCGCAATAAGTTCAAGTCAACTAAGCAGAAATAAGTAATTTGTGCTTAGATGTTACAGTGTGTGTCTCGTCTGACAAGCACGGTAGCCTTGCTACCTTAGCTGTACCAAATTGGCAACGCCATGCCTCAGAGAGCGCGGAAACTAGCCCTTTTTCATGCGTAAAAACGAAGTTTAAAGCAGTCTGAAGTTGGGCTAGTTCGTGAACCGTGAATACGAAAAAGAAAACGCTTAAAATAAGAACAAGAAAAAGGCGACGTTTTTTTTATTCTTCTGTTTCTATGGTCTTTTTTCGGCCAAAATAATGCAAAAGTTTACGATGCTCTACGGCGTCATGAAGCCCACCGGAAGATGGCGCGGCGGTTGTTTAGTGATATAACCATAAGCGGAATGCGGCAAGACTTTCCGTTTATTCATTAAACTTTGGTTTATATTACGTAAAACAGGCAGCGAAAACTCTCTTCATATCGTGGTGCACTCTGCTACGGCAGTTACGCGGAGACAGTGCGAAACGACCACATCTGTTCAAGAATTAAACCCTGCTCACTACCTTTCAAGATTGCCGAATGTACATGACAACGAGGTTTGTGTTAACTTCCAACGCGAAATCGAAGGCAAAGGTATTAGCATTGAAGGCCTTGCTGTGGTCATGGTGCGCAGTCAATGGCACGACACCATGCTCACGCTTACTGAGCTCACTAAATGTATACCGATTTCCTTTGCGACGAACGATACTGCTGATGTTGAACGGAATTGATGTCGCTACGGATTTGAGAATGTAGTTCATAACTCATGAATCGTAATTATGAATCATTTTTAATGTTTTAATGCCCTCCATAAAAACTATATTTTTAGAAATTCATCGGTGCTTTCGACCAATTACTAGTCAACCTTAATATGAAGCTTGCGTTTACAGGCGTTTCTGCGGTGAACGAAAGACAATGCGTTCACATAGCTGACCTGCGCATCAGCGGCGGCTTGCTTTTTAAACCACTTCTGACGCCATCGACTGAGTCGGCCGCCTTTCCCTTTCGTCTTGATCGTTGATTCGGCCTCCGTGCGTTCGACGTCTTCCTTTGGGGACTCGGAGACTGTCGCAAGCTCCTTAGCCTGGAACGCGACGAAAGCGGGGTTTGAGTTTCGGAAACTGCGGGACCCAGTTTTTTGCCCAAAGGTTATAGAGGGCTACAAGTTGATAAACGTTGCTATATGAGACAAACAACAGTGCTCGCTTCGTCAAAATGGAGATGGTAGGCGTGAGTTATATGTAGACCCACCTTCCGCACAGCACTTTCTCTGTTTAATTTATGACTCAAGGATGCATGCGAGCCAGACGGATTCTTCTCGCTTCAAGGAATATAGACACCAAATTTTTGCTTGCGTGTTTTTATCTTTCAAACGATGCGTTAGACATTCGTATACATGGAGCACCCTCTGGTATTCGTGTACGACCGCTAAATAATTTATAATTGAATTTCTTCTTGACGCTGTTTCGGTTTCATTGACCGAACGACGACTGCGACGTCAAGTTGATGTTTGGTCACGTGATCCTCTAGAAAAACAAATGTAATCGCTGACAGGCCAATTTTTGTCATTGCAGGTCTTGGAACAGGCTGAATTAAATGTAGTAGTGAATTAAAACTACATATCAGCGCTTATATAAGTTCTTCTAGTGGATCACGTGACCAAAACGTCAACTTGACGTCACAGTCGTCGGTCGGTCTATGAAACCGAAACCGACATGATAGGAGAAATTCAGTCAAATTATTTAGCGGCTGTAGGCAAATCCCCCCCTACCCCGTTATCAATGTATTCTAACGTCTAAGACATCGTTTGACAGAAGAAAACGCGCAATAAAATTAGGTGTCTATAGTCATTTAAGGGCGGTGCGTGCGGGAACCACGCACACATCAACGTGGGCCCATAGAAGATGCCAGCACTGTACTTAATTATTTCCGGCAGTTCATCGCATCGTTGACCGATTAAACACCTTCTTAGAAGAAGGCTTGCACCAAACTCGTCGCCCATTATCACCAGGCATGGCTGGCAAAAAAGGCGGACGACGAGGCTTCACGCATCCGCAGGGCACTACATGAAAAAAAAAATGGCTGTGGTTTAGCTCTGGTTAAACCTGGAGTGCCGCGATAGCTACAGCTGGCCGAGTGGAAATTGCTCAGTTGAATTGCAAAGTCAGTCTTTCGCCGCTCCGTTTCGCTGAACGTTCCTTCTTAATCTTTGTCTCACTTCACACGGCGCATGCGCACAGCTGTGGCAGCTCGGTTTCGCCGGCGCAGCGCGCCGCCGGCAGGAGCATCTGCTCCGCACCACATGGCTGGTCACGTGACCAACCCGGTGACGAACCACGTGATCAGCCACTGCGCCGCGCCGCCGGCAGCTGCTCCGCACCACGTGACAGCGTGCTACCGGCTCGAAAGCTATACCGTAATGCAGCTACCGCTACAAAAGGGCTACTAGCACTCACGTCCGGCGCAGGAGTTGCGCATGGGGCAGCTAAAGGCGGTGCAGGGGCATCCGCTTTCTTCTTGCGCCGCATGAAACGGCGCTGGGGTTTCTTCATGGTGAGCACAACCTGCGCGAGCCGGTCGAAGAGAACTTGGTCGCCGAAGTGCGCCGACTGCATCGAAGCAGTCTCCTGCTGCGTGGAGCGCAGGATGCCGTACGGCAAGACGTCCGGAGTTCGATCCATGTCTTCGCTGAAGATGGCGAACAGCACGCGGTCCACGAAGTAGAGGATCGCCACCGAGGTCATGATGCCCGAGAATAAGAAGGCGCTGACGAATGCGCACGTGCAGACGACAGCGAAGAGCGGACCGCGGCGCAGTCCGAAACGGGCGCAGATTACTTGCGCCAGGCTGCGAACCAGCTCGCTCCATCCGTCTATGACCACGAGCGGAAACAGCAGCAGGACCACGGTGAGCACCTCAACCTGCGCGGCGGCTGCAGCTCTAATTCACCTTGCCGAAACACCCTGCTCGTATAGATAACGTTTTCAGTTGTAGTGCCGTTCCAAAAAAAGATACGTCAATCCTATCGCATACGTGGAAGATGAGTGATTTCATTTATGCACGGGCAGATTGTGGTTAGGTTCCCACAGCCTTCAACAGTAAGGTGCTCTCGAGGAACTTCTGGTTTTTTTTTATGGGGTATAACGCCCCAAAGCGACTCAGGCTATGAGGGATGCCGTAGTGAAGGGCTCCGGAAATTTCGACCACCTGGTGTTACGCGGAAATTCCGATGACTACATCGTCGTTATGTTTGCCTCAGTTTAGATTGCGGTGAAATGCGGTTTAATAACTCTGTTGCACTGGGAACGCATTCATACAGTACGGACGCGCTTCTGTTAAAGATGAATTCCTTCGAACCCTGACTAGAAGATACGCAAGGCGTGCCATCTTTGGCCTGTGGTTGCGCACGATGTTCACATGTTCTCATGCACACGACGTCACTCCCTGCTTTCGTAGCACCAACGTCGAGATATACGGCCAATTTTACTTCAGATGTACGAGAGGAAATTGAAAAAGCAAATAGCACTCCATACTCTCTGTGTGAAGAAATAGACTAAGTTCCACTCATGTGTTTTTACAAGCAGGTTTTTCCAGGCGGACGCCAATTGACACCTCATAGAAAGGTCTTGAAATGTCACCATACGTCGTCCGATGTGCATTGACTTGCATACTCCGTAACTCTTTGCCTAAAATAATTTACTGAGGCGTAATAATTGATTTTACCTTAATGGGCCTCAACGACGTAGCTTATTCAAAAAATTAACGAGCACTGCGAAAAGGCCTGTCCCCTCGCCTCGTCAAACGCAGGGTACACACCGCGAGGTAATGGCGCGCGACGTGCTCCGGTGCCATGAGCCCCAGCAGCGGCAGGGTGACGAGGTGCACCAGGGCAGCGGCTGGCTTGGGCACCGCGTTGAAGGTCCACAGCAGCAACGGGAGGAGTAGGGAGTACAGGCAGCTCCCAAACTGCGAGAGTGCGTGCTCGCAATGCAATGAGCGGAGTTGGGGAAGTGGTATTGAGTGGAACGCTGCTCCCGAGTGAGCGCACAGCTAAGCTCTAATGAGAGGTTCTCTAACTGACGCGCGAAGTTACAACAATTTAAGGGATTGTTCTCCTGTAAATAGCGTTCATCCCGTTGTACAGAAGAGCAGGGTATACAGAGCAGACGGTGGAGACCAATTTGCCGCAGCAGCTCTTCAAGAAAGGAACTGTGGGTCATAATACGTGCATGATCTCTATTCCATATTTGTGGCACGTTCAAGATTCTTCGCTGTCTGTTGTATACGAGCCAGAAAGGATGGGTGGCGCGAGCTCAGCGCGCAAGAGGATACAACGGTTCGTATATTTAAGCAAGAAAAATGCACAAAAAAATACAATTGCTTATTGCACTTGCTTATGAATTTGGTTATGAATTTTTTCATCTTAAGAATTATGCTTATGAATTGCTTCAGATGTTTTTCTTCAGAGCCGCCAGGAGGATTTATCACTTGTTGCACGTGGCGTGACGTGGCGTGTAGTCGTGGGCAACAGTTTCAACGACATTCAGAATTGTTATCGCTGCTTTCTGCACTTTGTCTTGAAAATTCTGACACCTTTACTGCATACACCGAGTGCGGGACTGTCGACATGCCTCCATTGACAACAAATTTTGTGGTAACATAGCAAAAACATAAACTCGAATATAAATGTGTCGTTTGTTGAAGACGGACTGATTATGAACGAGCACATGACAATTGTAATATCCCAGTTTACATGGAATATGAATTATCACATATGTTCAAAAGAGGTAACGACGCCTGCAAATAACTTCGCTTGTTGGCGGTCATTCCGTTGACGTGGCGTGTAAGACTTCAGTTCAAACTTTGACAGAAGCGGGCGCTGACACTAAGGGCTCTCACCATTAAAGCAAAGCATTGTACAGATAGGCAAGCGAAACACTGCAAAGATTTACGACTACTGAGATTGTGCGATGTGAACAGACACAGCACAGCTGTGCAAAAGCTTCAAGGAACACATAAAACAGGGGCAATGTGAGCTCGCTCGACGCACCTGGAGCCCCAGGAAGGCCAGAGGCAGCAGGTAGAGCGGTATTAGGACTCCCAGGTGAGACAGGCTGTGGCACTCGTCATTCTCTTCGACCGTCGAGATGTACGACCCTCTCACCGAACAGATGGACTGGGAGCGAAGCAGTGGCTCCGGGACGACTTGGCCCTCACCTGCGCTCGAAAGGCGCCGCGATGAAAGCTTGAAACACTGGTCCGTGTCTGCATTCCCTCCCTTCATTTCGCGTCTTAGTCCTGAATACTAAGCATCAGAACAGACGCGATACGACTGTAAAACATGGTAAATGTGTCCCTTTCAGTACCTTCGCAACTCCGAGGGATTTTGTTTTGAACAATTTTGAGTTCATAACAACATAACATTTCTTACAGTCCCCTCGAGGTTGAGGTTGCTGCAGCCTCTGGGGAGGTCAACCTAGCGAATTCTGCCGGCAATTGCCCCACCGTAGCGAAACTTAAATGCTGAATATGGTCCACAAATCAGGCACATACCTGACACGTGACTGATCTGCATGGCTAAAAACTCAATCACCTATCAGAGCCTTTAAACCTTGAAAAGTGCCAACTGTTGTCGTTCTCTCGCACACGCGCAGTTATTCATCATTCATACAATATAAACTCAGTCCCGATTCTCCCAACAACGTCATGTAAGTATCTCAGATTGCATCTGACATCTTCACTATCTTGGATAATCCATGTCCAAAGAATATGTTCAGATGCTTCCCGTGTCTTAGGTTATCTACGACGTAACCTCAAGTCAGCATCTCCCCAAGTAAAAAAACTTGCTTACCTAACATTTGTTCATCCCAAACTTTAATTTGCATCATCCATCTGGCATCCCTCTCAATCCTACCTCACCGCCAAACATGAGGCCATCCAAAACGCGCGACCCGTTTTATCACCTCTGAATACAAAAAAAGAAATTAGCATCACCGCACTCAAACGTTCTATCTCCCTCTACACACTTGAGTCACGCCGCATTATTTCACGCCTTTGCCTACTACACAGCTTTTTCTACCATCCGACGTCAAAGCACCCCCTGCTGAAACCACCGATCCGAACTTCCAGTCGCCTCAGCCACAGCCACCCCATAGCCAGCATCAAGAGCTGTACTTTAGCAATGAGCAGTTCATTTTTCCTGACGCAATAAACCATTGGAATGCCCTGTCAAACGACATAGTTTCTTGCAACTATTGCAAAACATTTCGCGCGAAACTCACTAGTCATTTTCAGAACACGTGAACCTGTAGTTGCCGTGTACTTTTTTCTGTATTTTTCCCTGTATTTTCGTGCTTTTTCTTTTTTTCTGCTTACCCTTTTTGTAACCGCTTGATCCTCATTTTTTGGTTTTTTTTTAGTGTTTACAGTTTTAGTGTTAAGTTCATTGTGCCTATGTTTTCATCATGAGTGCATTTACACAACATCATCTGTAAGCCCATTCTTATGTAATGCCTTCGGTCCTTTAAGGATGAAATAAATGAAATGAAATGAAATAGTCAACTCCTGTTGCCACCATCTGGAGACCAAATCCGAATCCTAGAGAGTCCCTTCGGCCCGGGACGGACAACGTTTTTCTAAACACCTAGTAAAGTATTTACAAAGAGCAAAAATCAGGAAACGGAACCCTAAATTTCATTGCAACCAACCGATGATGTAACGACAGACCTTCTTATGACGGTAAGGATGCTGTCAAAAAAGCTACAAAATCTACCGTATGCACGTTTATTAGCCAAACTGGCGAATGTAAGTAAGAGCTCGGTTCACTGTCTGAAATGATCAAAGCCAGCTCGAAATATTGTCGTTCAGGCAACACAGATACAACATGAACGAACATGAATGAACATGAACGGCCATACGCCCAGTGACGTCGCATACGCAAGGTCGCCCGCAGAAATATCCCCGACTGAGTCCACGAGATGCGAAATTTCGAAATTCATATGCGCCGCAACAAACACTCCCCAACCCGCTGCTAAATTCGGCGCAAAGTGCCAGAAAACTGCGGGGAACGTATCGTGAGGATTTCAGCAAAGTCTGAGGAGGTGTAAAAAACATCAGAGTTGCCGTTCAAGGCCGGAGTACATGCGTTTTCTTTTTTTTTTCACAGGCGAAGTTCGTGCGGGGAATGCGCCCCAGCGGCGCGGCGCCCGTCCGGAGACACATGGAGCGAAGAAGAGGCGGATACCACCGTGTATCACCGTACACGAAAGCAAATGTGATCAAGTGGCAAACACCATTGAACGAGGAGGTCTTCAAGAGCGGCGACGCTGACCCTTCTCTTCATTTCGACGCCACTGTAATTTTAGCACACGTGCACAGGTACAGTGCACAGGTCTTGCCTATAAGGACTTGCCTTCCCAAATGCATAAAGTCGTGTACCTTGGAATATGCCCGCAAAGCCGCGCATAGCGGCGTGGTTTTCCTCAACATCTTTCGCTTCCGGCATACAGGCAAATACAGGCATTTCGATTCATTATTAGGCCGTGTTCTTCAGAAAAAACGACATTTATTGCCCGATTAAGAGCTTATTTTCACGAAAACGACATTTCCGTGCCACACTCACTGCGCTGCGTAGCGTAGCTTAGCTCATCGGCCATGGCGGCCATGTTGGCGGCAGCAAGCGCAAGCACACAAACAGGCCGAGCCGGAGGGGCCGCCGCTGCCTGTCTCACCGGAAACCGCGAATGAGATATCTGAGGGGTACAGACTGGCGGGTCCAGATCGCGGAAAAAGATTCCATGTATCCCGGCCTCAACAATGGGACTGTTCCGCATACGAGAAGGCGTACATCAGGTCTTGTTTTACGTTAGACACCTTCCGGTTGGACACGACATTAAGAATCATCAAACGAAATTCTCACCTGCATCCTTCCCGCGCTGCGACTCCTCGTCCATGGTCAGCACTCTTGTTAACAGGGTGGAGCGAAGTGAAACCTCCCGCAGTTCCCGCAGTACTAAGAATTACGAAAGAGCAAAATGGCGACCGCATACAGCAGGCGAAACGACAAGAACGCGCGCGGAGCTCGCGAAGTCTTCTTCTGAACGTGGCGACACGCGCTGATGCAGAAATTGTCATCATCGCGGGCTTTCAGAGTGATGGGGCTTTTTGTTGTTCGCGGTTAGATACACATGCACGGCGTCAATGGCATTATTTACTGCCAATGTACGCCCACATCCATAAAATTCTCAAATCGTATTCCAGTCATCGAACTCGCAATCAAACTCGAGCATGCCTCCGTCACTGTTTTCTGGAGGTTAGGTTGTGGTGGCGCTGCCAGCAAGCTTTGTTCTGGACGCGCTGCAAGTTTGTTTGTATTTTATATTGGTGCCTGCGGCAGTTGGTGGGACTCTCAGTTAATCTCCGTGTTTTTGACCAATGAAAGCGCCAGTTTTATGCGTCGGCAAGGTGGATAATTCGCAACTGCTATGATTCGGTGGCCGCAGCTGAAAAAGGACAGGGTTAATTGGAGAGACATGGGAGAGGCCTTAGCCCTGCAGTGGGCGTAGTCAGGCTGCTGGGACTGGTGGTGATTATGATGATGATGATGGTGATGAATGATGATGATGATTGATGATGATGATCCAAGAGCTATACATACACAATAGATGCAAAAGAGGTGTTTGCAAGGCAGTCGGAGCGGCTAAAAGAGATGGCTAGAGGCGGGAACACTTGGAATGAGGCATGGCTGCATATAGGGAAATGTATTAATTTTTTTAGTTTTGATAATGTCACAAGCACCAAATCATTGCCCCATTTCAACGACAAGCATGTGTTTCTAATCAAGAAAAACATTATGTGCTCTCACACTTCTAGATTGTTGTGGCACATTAAATTGTTCCATCCAAATCTGCATGCTTTTTAAAAAGCATTCCTGTGATAGCCAACTTGTCATTCCTCGTACCATACACTTGTCCCTTGGTCTCATTGAGAAACCATGTTACAAAATCATTTATAAAATAATGCCTTGCATCCTATTCTTCTGAGCTGGATTAAATGATCGTTGCTGGCAGTCTGCCCAGTTGGCCCATCTATATTATAACTCTTATGGTGACTTCCAAACGCAGAGTTGGAGCACTTGCTCTTTTCGGAGCAACTGTATTCCCAACGCTGATCTGAGCCACGGATCGCGTCTTCCAATCGGAGACAGGGAGCGGTTGCCGAGCCGAGATTGCTCCGTGGAGCAGTCGGGACTGTTCCGCCGAAATCGGCGGAGTAAACCGAAAGTTTGCGTGACGTTCTTTTTCAACGGCGCTAGCGGCACCCTCCATTTCCGGCGGCTTGCCGCGTCCGCCGCGCCGGCTCCTCTCCGCGCTCCGTAGCAGACGATCAGCTTCGCCCGCCGCTATGGTCTCAGAAGTGAATCGCGCGAAAAGCGCGGGCAAGCGCAAGGAATGACGGGTACTTCCTCCAGCAGTTCGCGAGCGCCACCTACATGATTTGGCCAGAACAATTTAACTCCAATCGCAATTTCAGGTCGCACGCTCTGCGCCGGATTCAGGCGGTCTCTCACAGAACGTTTCGGGCATGCGATTGGAATTCACCATTACTCACCCTGCCCCCTTTTTTTAATCTCAAGCAATCCCAAAGGTATTGTACTTGAGCCTTCCCTTTTTTTTTATATTTCTTACATTCCTTAATGACCTTCCTCTCAGTGTTTCATTTAAATAGTATTCATTGATAGCTATGTGGTCTGCCATCCTACTATCGATACCAACATTCCAACCCTCCAGAACAACCGTCTGCGTGCTCGAAATTGGCCTATTTGCCAATGTTAACAGGCCTACACAAACAGTTTTTACTGTCAGCCATACCCGTCCCTATTACGAGTCGATATGTGTCAGCATTTCATTCCTGCTTCTATCCAACCCTGTGTCAAGAGCAGTAACGCAGACTTCCATTATGCAACCTGGTTAAAATGCTATGTGCATATATTTACGCATGTGACTTTTGTGTGCGTGTGTCATTTGATCCTTATCCTCATCTCAAATGGCCAGCCAGGTATGCAATGGGACCAGCATTTGCAGCGTTTATAAAAGAGTGCCTACTTCTCCTCTGGAATAAGGCGAAATTGCGCATACTCTTCTGTTGTCCTGAATGGATTCAGATGTTTTCCTTACATTAGTAACTAGTAACACAAGTTTTCATGTAAGACCCTAAAGGATTATCAAATTGGTTCATAAATTTCTGAGTGAAGGCCACAAAACAAGAGATTTGTCTGCATAATTACATGCAGCCATTCTAGCATGGTTTAAATTCACATAAACTCCCGGTATGAAGCTGAAAACTAGGATTAGCATATAGGCCAAGGTCTTCAAAGAACTTAGGTTGACGACAAAGTCATTTTAACGTAAGTTATGCTTAGAGAACTTTGGCAGGTTGAAAACCCAACTGGCAATGAAATAAGCTTTACTCTGCTGAAGATGTTACTATTAAGTAACAGATATCACGTTGCAAAAGTTTATATATGACAAGAGGTGCAGACAATGCTCACTTTTACCGGCTGTTTTGGGAAGCAGAGTCGCCGTTACGATCCCTCATTTTTTTTCCTCGTCGGGAAAAAAAAGCTCTAAAGCTATACAAGAGGACGTAAGCATGTATGCCCCACACACACTTAAATGCTTACTTTTTATTTCGTTGTATTTTGCGACAACATAGGCTTCACCCTGTAAATACATTTCTACAAATTCTGCTTGAGATCAGCACTATACATCGGCAGTGTATCCTGTTTCACTGATTATTCAAAGTATTCTTTCCCAGCCTCAACCAGGAGCCGTCCAGGAGATGTAAGCCAGTATAAAAGCTCCAACATCATGTTATGTTTACACTGAAGGTGGCATGTCTGGCCTGTTACTAAGTGCTAAGTAACCACTTTGTTTCAAATGAATGGGCACTTTTAGAATTTTTTGGAGTTGTACAGGCAACATGCCAGCTTGTTTCTGCATGTGTCAACATTGACCGTCTCTCAGCACAACTCACCAGGCTTGTTTGCACTGCTGCATTCCGGCTTGTGCAATGCTCATTGCAATATGAGCTCAGGAACGACTGCTAAAATAAAACTGGTGGCATGCAGTCACTGTGCAAAAAACAAAGCCGTGCATTTCAGCACAGCGGTACATGGCTTGGCCCCTTTAATTGTCACTACACTGTGCTATTAAGCATCGCCTCGTGATAGAGCATCCGCCTCGCATTCGGAAGGTGGAGGGTTCGAACCGCAGTGCCGCCAGGTACCCATCGGTCTTTTAATGGACACAAAATCTCCCCCGGCCTGGTGCTGAGCTCTTAATGGGCGATATTGTCACGGTGTTGGTGACAAGAGAGGACCTGTTAGAAGGCAGGGCTCGGCAGCACGTCCTTCAGTTGGCGAGACGGCGAACTTCAACGTCTTTCAAAACGAGAGCACCACGAGCGTCGTCTTCTTTCCGAGCGCCACGAACGCCACCTGGCATTCCTCCCCTCTTAAAAAAAAAACACGCGCAGAAGAGCGCGCGAACACAAGCACACACACAAGCACACACAAGCACACACAAGCACAATTAATCACACAAGAGAGGCACGAAGATTCTGGGTGGGTCCCCGTGCCAAATACGGCTTCAGGCGCAAAACATGGACGATCTCTGGACGGGGCTTTCGACGGGTTCTCTGCTGGGAAAGTTCAGCGTCCGGTTCTACCTCGTAATTAACGTCGCTGACGCGCCGCAAGACTTTGTAGGGACCGAAATAGCGGCAAATGAGTTTTTCGGACAAGCCGCGTCGTCGAACAGGTATCCATACCCAAACCTGGTCGCCGGGATGGTAGGAGACTTGTCTGTGCCGGAGGTTGTATCGCCGCGAGTCTTTGTCTTGTTGCTGGGTGATGTGAATACGGGCTAGCTGACGAGCCTGCTCGGCTTCGTGGGTAAACTCCTCAGCGTCAGCAGAAAGATGGTCATCGGTTGCGCAAGGGAGCATTGCGTCGAGCATCGTCTGAACCTCCCTGCCGTAGAGGAGGCGGAACGGTGTGAAACGGGTCGTCTCTTGAACTGCTGTGTTGTAGGCGAATGTCACGTACGGTATGATCGTATCCCAATTCCTGTGTTGTACATCGACGTACATCGCCAGCATGTCCGCCATAGTCTTATTAAGCCGCTCTGTCAGCCCATTTGCCTGCGGGTGGTAAGCAGTAGTTTTCCGGTGGGTCGTCCCGCTTAGCTGAAAAATTTCGGCCATCATCTGGGAAGTAAATGAGGTTCCTCGGTCGGTAATGACGTAGGTCGGGGCGCCGTGCCGAAGTACGATCTGATGCACGAAGAAATCCGCAACCTCGGACGCTGTGCCACGGGGTAAGGCTTTGGCCTCGGCGTATCGAGTGAGGTAGTCTGTGGCAATGATGATGTACCGGTTGCCACCCGAGGACAAAGGGAACGGACCGAGAAGGTCAATGCCGACCTGATCGAATGGGGCGCGTGGTGGTGCAATAGGTTGGAGGAGTCCCGGAGGCTTGGCGGTCGGGGCCTTACGGCGTTGACATTGCCGACAGCTCTGCACATAGCGTTTGACAACAGTGGCGAGTTTGGGCCAGTAGAACAGCTGGCGGATTCTGGAAAGCGTGCGAGAGTATCCTAAATGGCCAGAGGTTGGTTCGTCATGGCACGCAGAAAGTATTTCCTCCTGAAGTGTTGTCGGCACGACGAGGAGATACGCGCGCGAACTGGAACCAGGGTTCTTCTTATAGAGCACGCCTCGTTGCAGGGAAAACGACGACAGGTGTCGAGAAAAACATTTAGGAACGGTGGCTGGCTGGCCTTCCAAATAATCGATGAGGGGTCGTAGCACTGGATCGGCGCGTTGTTGGGTTGAGAAATCAGAAGAATTGATAGCCCCAAGGAAACTGATGTCGTCGTCCGTGTCGGGGGTTGCGAGTTCGACAGGCGCACGAGAGAGGGTGTCGGCGTCTTCATGCTTATGTCCGGACTTATAAACAATGGTGAGGTCAAACTCCTGCAGGCGAAGGCTCCATCGCGCCAGGCGTCCAGACGGGTCACGCAGGTTGGTCAACCAACACAAGGAGTGGTGGTCAGTGACCACTTTGAAAGGGCGTCCATAAAGATAGGGGCGAAATTTCGCAGCAGCCCAAATAATGGCGAGGCATTCTTTTCCTGTCGTCGAATAGTTCATCTCTGCGCGTGACAGAGCGCGGCTTGCATAAGCGATGACTCGTTCAACGCCATCCTGGCGTTGCACGAGAACCGCGCCGAGGCCGATGTTGCTGGCGTCGGTGTGTATCTCAGTGTCACCTCGCTCATCAAAATGGGCAAGAACGGGCGGCGTTTGAAGTCGCAGGCGGAGCTCGGCGAAAGCCATTTCTTGCTCGTGGGACCAAACAAAAGGTGTGGTGTCACGGGTGAGGCGAGTCAGCGGTTCTGCGAGGTCAGCGAAATTTTCGATAAAACGCCGATAGTAACTGCAGAGCCCTAGGAAGCGCCGAACAGCTTTCTTGTCACGTGGCAGTGGAAATTCCGCAACCGCGGCCAGCTTGTCGGGGTCGGGCTTCACGCCGGCGGCGCTGACGACATGGCCGAGAAATTTCAGCTCCTGGTAACCGAAGTGGCATTTTTGGGGCTTCAATGTCAGGTTAGCTGAACGAAGGGCTTCGAGGACCGTCCGCAGGCGATCAAGGTGTTGACTAAGTGAGTCGGCGAAAACCACCACGTCGTCGAGATAGACTAGGCAACACTGCCATTTAAGACCAGAAAGGACAGTGTCCATCATCCGCTGAAATGTGGCAGGCGCAGAACAAAGACCGAAAGGTAGAACTTTAAATTCATAAAGGCCGTCGGGAGTGACAAAGGCCGTCTTCTCACGATCCCGCTCATCGACCTCAATTTGCCAGTAGCCACTTTTTAGGTCGATGGACGAAAAATAACGAGCGCGCCGAAGGCGGTCGAGAGAGTCGTCAATACGTGGCAATGGGTAAACGTCCTTCTTCGTGACTGCATTCAGCTTCCGGTAATCGACGCAGAAACGGAGGGTGCCGTCTTTCTTTTTAACGAGGACGACCGGCGAGGACCATGGGCTGTTGGAAGGCTGAATAACGTCATCTTCGAGCATCTCCTTAACTTGGGACTTAATGACTTCGCGCTCTGTAGACGATACCCGATAGGGGTGTTGACGGATCGGGTGTACGTCATCGTACGTCACGATGTGGTGCTTGGCTATGGTAGTTTGACGCACTTTCGACGAGGAGGCGAAACACTGTCTGAATTCGAGCAATAGTGCACACAGCTGCTCCCGTTGGCTGGTTGACAGCGCGGAGTTGACATCGAGGCTCTCGAGGGGAAAAGGAGGCTGCACTGGTTCTGAGGAGAAGCACTCGGAAACATCGGAGATGCGTTCGATAAAGGCTACGGAAGTGCCGCGAAAAAGATGCTGATGCTCGTGCGAAAAATTGGTAGCAAGTACCTGTGACTGGCCACTGTGAAGATGGATCAGACTGCGGGCCACGCACACGCCTTGCGTCAACAGTAATGACAGGTTGGTTTCGGCGATGGCGTCACCGTCTTGAAATGATTCGCACTCAACCGTAATGAAGGCGCTGGTTCGAGGCGGCAGGGTGACTGTGTCCGTAGAAACTCGAAGTGTCTGGCTTGGTCGCGGCGCGTTGGGGAGGGCGACAGCACTCTCAGTTGAAAACGTGACCTTGTTATCGCGTAGGTCAATAATCGCCCCATATTCACGCAGAAAGTCGACACCTAAGATGAGGTCGCGCGAACAGTTATTCAGAACAAGACAGCAGACGACAAATGTGGACTCCCGGATTTGAACTCGGGCGGTGCACATGCCGAGAGGTGCAATCAAATGACCGCCCGCAGTGCGAACGTGTGTGCCAGCCCATGGCGTGAGAACCTTTTTGAGGACGGCGGCGAGCTGGCTGCTTAAAATCGAATAATCAGCACCAGTATCTAATAACGCTCGAACGTGGCGACCATCCAGCATCACAGGTATGTCTAAGGAAAGCCGCTCACGAGATGCAGGCTCCGGAGAGGATGATCGGGCACAGGCGTCGTTGTCTGCAGGCTGTGCCACCGGTAGTTCGTCGGCGTGGCGTGTGCTTTCTAATGGGGTCAGTGCGTCGGAAGTATCGGATAATGCGGGCGTCTGAATCGGTGAGGCGCCGTCATGTGTCAGTGTCGATGTGTCGAAGCGAACGGGTACTGCGGACCTCGGAACCGTCGAAGCGTCGTTATGTCGAGGGAGTGTCGCTGTGTCGGAGTGAATGGTGACCGCGGACTTCGGAACCCGCGAGGCGTCGGCATGTCGTGCCCGCGGCGATGGGGGGTCCCCCTCAGAACGACGTCCAGCGAGCCCACCCCCTAAGGTCGCTGGTTGCAGTTTTCCCGCCGTGGGCTGGGCGACCGGCCTTGCGCCGCCCGGGAAAAACTCGCGGTAGAAGGTGAAGGACGACTCCCGGGCGATGGGGATCGAGCCCGCTGGCGACGAGACTGTTGCCAACGTTGGTCTTCAAGAAAATCCGCGACGGCCCTGGGTCGTTCGCCATAGCGGGGTCGAGGAGAATCGGGGGGAAACCCTTCGAGGCCCAGACGGCGGTAGGGGCAGTGCCGATACAGGTGACCTGGTTCCCCGCAGTGAAAGCATAGGGGGCGTCTGTCGGATGTGCGCCACACGTCGGCTTTGCGCGCGGACGGTCGGGGAGCTTCCACGTACTGCAGCACGGGTGCAGGCGGCCCCGGCACTTCAGCAGGAGCCGGAACGAAGGACGCCGGTGCTGGAGCAGGGGACTGCAGGGCTTCGGCGTAGGTGAGACGACGGTCAGGCGCGAAAGGAGGAGGGGATGGACGAGCCTCACCGGCAGGTAAGGACGGCCGGAGCACTTGCTGCACCTCCTCGCGGACAAAGGTCGCCATGGAGCTTTGAGCTGTGGTAGGGGCCCCGTACAGCTGCCGGATTTCTTCGTGCACAATCGACCGTATGGGATCGCGTATCCGGGAGGCATCGGTGCCGTGGAACGGTAACTCGCTGGAAACGGAGGCGGCGGATACGGGTCGATCGTACGCGGATGCTCTTTGCTGAAGAACCCTCTCGATCGTGGAAGACTCAGTGAGGAACTCGGCGACAGTCTTCGGAGGGCTGCGGACAAGGCCGGCAAAAAGTTGCTCCTTGACGCCACGCATGAGATGGCGCAGTTTTTTGTCCTCGGGCATTGCAGGGTCCGCGCGTCTGAAAACGCGCGTCATGTCCTCGACATACGCTGCAACATTTTCATTGGGCAGCTGAACGCGAGATTGCAGAGCGCGTTCTGCCCGTTCGCGACGATCCGAGCTGCCGTATGTGTCTAGGAGCCGACGCCGGAACTCACTCCAAGAGACCAGCTGATCTTCGCGGTTCTCGAACCAAATCCGAGCGCCGTCCTCCAGGCTAAAGTAGACGTTCCGGAGCTGGGCGGCGTCATCCCACTGGTTGAATGCGGCAACGCGCTCGTAGTGCTGCAACCAGTCTTCCACGTCTTCAAAGATGTCGCCGTGGAAGGACTTCGGGATGCGGGGGTTCTGGAGCGTGAAGTAGGGTGTCGACGCCCCAGGCATTGGGATGCTCAAGGCAGGTTGCTCCGTGGACATACCGGATGGAACAGGCTCGGGGGGTAAGCCTCGAATCCGGCGGCGAGTACGGTGAACAGGCGTCGTGACGGGAATCGGACTGGAGCTCCGACTAACGGTTGGGGTACGGGACATGAGATCGATCCGACCTCCACCAGATTTGTCACGGTGTTGGTGACAAGAGAGGACCTGTTAGAAGGCAGGGCTCGGCAGCACGTCCTTCAGTTGGCGAGACGGCGAACTTCAACGTCTTTCAAAACGAGAGCACCACGAGCGTCGTCTTCTTTCCGAGCGCCACGAACGCCACCTGGCAATATGCTTGAGAAAAGCGTTTTGGTCCAAACCGTTGCCTTAACGGATCAGACATCAGCACTGCTGCAGTTACAACTCATATTACATAATCCAAATTACTGGGAATGTCGTCGGGTATTTGAATTCGTATTCGACTGTAGTGTGCTAAAATATGGAATTTTTAATGCATGCGTAATTCAGACACAAAATTCTTATATCAATCAATCGATAAAAGTGTTTTGTAAAAACAGTTAAGGGGGAGACCGCAAGATGGCCTGTGTAGATTACGGTGACAACCAACGTTTATAGATGACATCAATAGTGCGCATGGATTACTGAAAAAGCTACAAAATCAAGGCAGTTAAACACATGTAAAAGGACAGTTAGAAAAACTGATGATATAACCGGTACCTGACCTTAGCTGTGGGAATTTCCCGGTTGTAATTACAAACGGCTGAATATGTAATGCTAACCCAGCTTGTTCTAGTCCCGTGTCCTTGGCTCCGAGAATTCGAGATGCGAATCGTGTCGTCGTTCTGAAATCGTTATTTCACGCTTGGGTATAGCGTAACTTTCAATGGGAGCACTCTTCAAATAACAGGAGGCAAAAATCACAGTCCGTAGTGAGAACGGTCGCACATATCGGCGGTTTTTAGCGGAGACTAGCCGACTAGCGATCGAACGAGTTGTGACACGGTCGTGGTGTGATGCCTTTTTTCAGTTTCTAAACTGAAAATATTAAATTAATATAATAATGATCCAACTAAAAATAATAAAAATAAACACTAAGAAATAAAAGAAGCAGCCAAAGTGGGCGCAGAAAGGCTTTCGCTTGCGCAGTAAAAATCACCAAAGTGCCAGGTGTATATTTTTTCACTGCAGAACCGCATGCAGGTAGGGTGCGGCATAGTCATCTGCGGACACGTACGAAGATGTTCAATAGGATTCAAGAAGGGACATCCGACTTTCCGCGCCCCACTGAATACGCTGCAAGAGATGACCCCGTTACCGTCAACATCACCAGCACCAGCATCACCACCAGCAGCACCGCAACCAAGAAAAACGTGACAAAAAGAAATAAAAGCAAACGACTTCCAGAAGGAGCTTATTGGCCATCTCCAGAAATAAATGAGCGAAAATCAAGCTTTCGGGATATCACTTGATCTGAGTTTGGATAAGATGCTCAGGAAGATAGCGAGTAGATAAAAAGCAAAAATAATGGAACTCCTGGCAGATTATGAAGACCAGGTTGAATGAACCGCTGTCCGTGTTTTTTTATGTTTAAAATTATGAAGCATGCAGTTTTTATTTATTTTCTTGTTACTCTGTTCAATATTTCATGAATAGGTTTGTTTTTCTTGGATGTATAATATTAATATAATTTCATGTTATTATTCATTACAGTGTTTTGTTTTCGAACAGATATATCGCTTTGCATTTTGCTGGGTTCAAATATAACTGTACTCGAAAAAAAACTGCAAAAGTTGATTGCGTTATTTACATTTTATAAGCTCAGTACCATCTTAATGTGCGAAGGTGGGGCATGAAACTATGAGGCAATACAAAATAAATTGACAGAGAAGTAAATATAAAGTTTCTTTAACTTCAGTACAATAACTGATGCACTTCACTGACTAGCAAGTCACATGCAGAATCCTCGTCAAACGGAGAGTTACCAAGAAGGCGGCAACAATCCTGAAGGAAGATTCCAAAAGGATAAATGGTCACCGTAATATGGACACCGTTGGTACTCAGGTAGCAGCATCCCACAGCTGCCACCAGTTGTTGGAACTCAGGTAGCGTGGTCAGGCCGGAAAAGGGACGAAGAGAATCGGAGACGTGGTTACGAAAAAGAGAAAGGAAACCTTTATACAGGCTATTTACATACTGTACAAGTGAGAGCGACTGAGTGCCTCTCAGTAAAAGGGAGTCTTAAGAGACAGGTGTCTCTCCGGAACCGGGTTCCTCGTGGGGTCAACCGACCTGCCGAAATTGCAGCTAACGCGTGGTCATTCCGGTCGATTGAATCTTCACTTAAATCTTCTTCGGCTGGTGTCCATCCCGTTCATAACACCACCCCCACCGCCAGAAAATACGTCCGGAGCATTAGCTGCTCCTACGCAGCTCGGCTGACTAGACGTGCGAGAATGGTCCATCGTTCCACAGTACTCCAGGACTTTCGCATCCTGGTGTCTGAACTCCAGCTCTGGGAGTTTCTCTGCGAGGCGAGGCGAACGAAACCACAAACGCCAAGCCACGCAACAAAAGCAAGCGCCGTCTGCAGCCCACTCGTCCCGCCAGACCATCACCAAATCAAAACTTATTGCGCTGCAGAGATCCCTCTCAGATCATTCTCAAATTAAGCAGAATTTCCCCGAACGAACACTAAGCGTCAACCGGATGCTAGGTTCAGGTTCTCGGACCTCTCAAAAACATTGTCCATGCGTGACACTTCAATACAACGGAAAATTATAATTGGTCTTCAATTGGTCGCGAGGTGGAAGCAATCTCGGACGTCACCCGAGCAGGTGGGAATCCACCAAGAGGTCAGACAGAGACCCAAGACAGAGACTCAAGGTAACTCTGGCGCCCACGCCGCAGCCCGAGCACTTGCTTGTCGGTCGTTATCCAAGGTCGGTGAGGAGAAGAAGGAAAGAGTGACCACCTACCAGGAGCTATTACAGCATTATAGGCTGGAAAGGAAAACATACCCACCGGATCACAAAGAACTCATTAAGGAGAAAGAAGTAATGTTATGCAAACTACAAACTAATACATACCCACACCACAGCCTTCTGCATTGGATTAACCCTACGTTATATTCACATAAAGGTTCATTTTGTGAAGAATACTCGAATCTATTTCATATGGTGTGGGTACGTTAAAAAAAAAACCGGAGCTAGCTATCATCAGAAACCCCACAACTGAGCAGTTGGATGGGATGACCAGTTCACGCCTTGAGGACCACAAAAGAACTGGTGCAACAGGCGAAACAGGCGGCCATCTCCAATTAGGTCCTGGACTAATGACTCCACTCACTATTTTTCTTGCTCATAAACAAAGCGTTATTCATTCTAGCTCCCTCACTTGGTCGTGCTTCCATCGAGGTTTCCTTGAACTGGGGTCATCATACAAGCATTGCGTCGACAAAAAGAAGACAACGAGGGGCCGTCTACTGGCTCCCGGAGGGGCAGACAATTCCTTCGATAGGGATAGGCGTCGACAGGCGAAGGAAAAGGCGCTGACAGGCGATGTCCGACCGAAAGGCGCCAATGCCACAAAGAGCCTTTTCAACCGTCCGTCCCGACCACGGTGGTCCCGACACAGCAGTGCTGCTCAGGGGACAGGTAATGACGAAAAGCCTCACCTGACTCCCTCTCACCCGAGGTATTTGACCGACCTTCCAGCGAGGTATGTCGTACAAGCCACAACTTCAGCAGAAGAAACGTCCTCGGCACGCAAAATTTATTTAACCCCACTATTTTATTTAGTGAAACGTCCGCAACCTCGCAACAAAGCGCAATCCTGTAGCCGACCATTCCGAAGACTCAGGACACAGATTCAACTTCGACGAAACCAGCGTGCTCGAAACCGAAACAAATTACCTGAAAAGGCTCCTACTCGAATCCTGCACATCCAAACTACCTCGAACAGCACCAACCGCACAAAAGGAAACCTGCTCCCAGTATATGCCCAGGGACTGTGCTCTGCAACTCAAAGAAGAAAAGTCGCCATTGACCGCCTCCCCACTGTGCGACAACGTCACTCCCAGCCTTAATCCTCTCTTCCTCCAACCTTCCCCACGACTTTCGTATCACAGCTGTTGTTCTTTTGACCTCCTCCTCCCCTCCATACATGCTAAAGACCCTAGCTACTGCCCCCAGTAACCCCTGATGAAGGAACAGAGCCGGCTTCGAAACGTTGGATTTCAAACTAAAGTTTTTGGTTGCAGTAGTGCAGAGTTTATTACAAGTGTTCAAACCCAACCAGACAGGCAAATAAGCCAGAATGCTAGGCCAATCATGAGGCCAGGATAAGGCCGCATGAGATACGTTCTCAAGGGTAAGGTAACGTCTCCCACAAAACAAATTGGCCCAATTGATACACCTGACGGGACATTCAGCGTGCCAGCATCTGTGCGGGATTTTATCGTGCTTTTCGTGAAAAAAAAAACTGTTGGACAGTCGGCGTTGGACCCCAACGTCTACCATAATGAAGCGGTAGTTGGAATCTACAACGCCCAACATTAATCAAGAATAATGTCCTTCGTAGTTATAACAATCGCACCCACTGTCCTCTGGTCATGTTATGGTAAAATATTTGCCATCTATGCTTCCCACACAGTTTAGAAAGTTCTATTATGAGGAAAAATTCTCCCTGATGGCTCGTCACTCGGCTGCCGAAGAAGTCTTAAGAACAACCGGAGCAAGGCAATCCCATAAGGAGGGTAACGTCTCTTTGAGGATGCCCGACACTGTGGACGCATGCATTCGGTAGCTCATAGCTATGTCCTGCAAAGATCCGCCTGTAGCGAGGTACCTGCAAAAACAAAACAGCACTGAGACTTTAACGGCAACATGATGATGCTTCGCATGCGGCAGTACTAATTGTTGTGTTGCATACAGCGCACGTAACGCACTAATGGCCCCAAAGCAAGATAACTTAGTTTGGGATGCCTACTGGCGACCATTTAGGGTATACCAGTGTTGTGTTATACAACCGCAAGCAAATACAAGGACAGGTGGCTCAGTAAACATTCAAAAGCAAATCAAGAGCTCCATCTTCTATTCATAGTCTCTTCGTAACTAAATATATTACAGATTTAAATTTTTTACATGGCACCTAAAGAATGTTAAAGAAAAAATTTGTAAAGAGAGCTAAATCATATGATTTGTAATTTTTTTATGAATGAAACAACGTAAATTATTTACCGCAGGGAAACTGCCAGCCTCTCTAAAGGTAGATAGGCCTCCTGCGGGTTGGTCCACGAAGAATTCTGTAGTATAGACCAACTGCAGCAGCTTGTCAAAGGATCATTTGGTCATTCTGTACGCAAAATATCAACAAATGATGAAGAACTGGAGCATTCGATCAATATATTACTCTTTTCATTAACAACAATTAACCCACTACTTCAAATCCAGAGTGCAAGCTTGGCTCAGTATGTAATGCCGCTGACGCCTGGTGCTCATTGCACTACTGCCACAAGTTTGGTCATTGAAACGCGCACCGCAGGCATGGATTTATTTACCTGAAGTGAAGTGGTATTCCGGGTTGGAGTGCCGCACCTCTTGCACTATGTAGTGGTACTCGCCGCTGAAAGGACAACTGT